>NC_081361.1:98932047-99249951 GCF_030684315.1 Stegostoma tigrinum
ATCTCCTAGACCGTCAACAACCTCATCACTTTGGGAGATCTCCAACCTGATAGAAACAGTTCCCCAACCCCACACCCACTTATCTCCTACACAAAGCCCACCTGCCCAATTAACCCTTCGTCTCTGCCTGCTCCTACCCCACCAAGCTCACCTCCTCTTACCTGGATAATAAAATGTGAGGCTGGATGAACACAGCAGGCCAAGCAGCATCTCAGGATCACAAAAGCTGACGTTTCGGGCCTAGACCCTTCATCAGAGCTCTGATGAAGGGTCTAGGCCCGAAACATCAGCTTTTGTGCTCCTGAGATGCTGCTTGGCCTGCTGTGTTCATCCAGCCTCACATTTTATTATCTTGGAATTCTCCAGCATCTGCAGTTCCCATTATTTCCTCTTACCTGGACTCCATTTTTACCCCCTTTGTTCCACAAACCCCCTACCTATATTCAGGACATAACCCATACCCTCCAAAACTTTTAATTCTCCAGCCTCCCAATACCTCATCTTAAAACATCAATGTACAGTCCCTGTACACCTGTATCCCCCACACGGAGAGCTTAAAGGCCCTCTGCCTTCTCCCTCTCCCAAAGGCCAAACCAGTCACCCACCACTGACACGTTCACTTGGCTGAACTGGTCCTCACTCAACTTTTCCCTTTGATTCCTCCTACTTCCTACAAACCAAAGGGGAGGCAATGGACACGCACCTGGGCCTAAGCTCTGCCTAGCGCTGTAGGATTTGTGGTGCAGTTCCCCTTCCACTACACCAGCACCACCCCCCCCACCTCTATCTCCACTATGTTGATGACTGCTTCGATACTGCCTCATGCTCCCATCAGGAGCTCGAACAGTTCATCAACACCT
This sequence comes from Stegostoma tigrinum, assembly GCF_030684315.1. Taxonomy (NCBI): domain Eukaryota; kingdom Metazoa; phylum Chordata; class Chondrichthyes; order Orectolobiformes; family Stegostomatidae; genus Stegostoma; species Stegostoma tigrinum. Next base: position 98,932,908 of record NC_081361.1, read on the forward strand.
TCCACCCCACCCTCAAATTCACCTCGACTATTTCTGACACCTTTCTAAATATCTCCATCTCCAGTACCAACTCACCACAGACATCCATTTCAAACCCACTGACTCAACTACTTTGACTACACCCCCTCTCACCCACCCCCCACTGCAAAAATGCTATCCCCTGCTCCCAATTCCTCCACTTCTGCTACATCTGCTCCCAGGATGAGGTGTTCTAGTCCACGGCACCCCAGCTATCCTCCTCCTTTAGGGACCATAATTTCCCCTCCTCTGTAATTAAGGATGCCTTCAACCACATCTCTTCCATTTCCCACACTTCTGCTCTCCAATCCCTCCCCACAACAATAAGGATAGAGTCCCTTTAGTCTTCACATACCACCCCACCAAGCTCCAAATCCAACACATCATTTGACATTTCTACGACCTAAAATCTGACCTGACCACCAGCAAGTATTTCCCTCCCCACCCCTATCTGCTTTCCTCAGGGAAGGTTCATTTCGCGATTCCCTTATCAGCTCCTCACTCCCCACCAACTTCTCCACTACGGCCAGTGCCTTTCCCTGCAACAGCAGGAGGCGTGACAGCTGCCCCTACACCTCCCGTCTCGCCTCTGTCCATAGCCCCTTGCAGATCCAGAGATGCATCCGCACTTTATCCAACCTGATCTATTGCATTCATTGCTCCTGGTACGGTCTCTTCTATAATCGGGGAGACCAAACACAGACTCGGGGACCAGTTTGCAGAGCATCAACCAACCCAATCTTCCCCCTCCCACTGCCCTACAAATATGTCCATACTTGGCCTCCTCCACAATCAGAATAGGGCCAAACAAGCTTTTTATTCCCCTCTCATTCGTTCATGGAATGTGGGCATTGCTGGCTAGAACAGCATTTATTGCTCATCCCTAATTGCCCAGAGGACAGGTCAAAATCAACCACATTGCTGTGAAGTCACATGTAGGCCAGGCCTTGTAAGGATGACAATGTCCTTTAAAGGGAAAAAAGCACATCTGGTTCATTAATCAACAGCAGATTCAGTCATCATTAGATTCTTAATTCCAGATATTTATTAATTTCAAATTCCGCCATTTGCCTTGGCAGGATTCAAACCCGGGTCCCCAAAATGTTATCTGGGGATCTGGATTAACAGTCCAGCAATAATATCACTAGGTCATCGCCTCCCCATCATTGAGCAGCAACACCTGATATTTCACCTTGGGAGCTTACTGCCCAATGACCTCACATTGACTTCTTCAGCCTCAAGATCCCTCCACTCCCAGCCTCCTCACGTCCGGCCTTCCCCTTCCTTTTCACCTCCCTGACTTGACCTTACTTGTCCATCTTCCTACTCACCTGCCTGCTCCACTCTTCCCATGGATCAAGTACCTATCCGCATTCACCGATCACCTTCTCTGCTACTCTTTCCACAGACCCCACACCCTTCCTATTTCTGGATTCCCTCGTCCTGATGAAGGATTTCAGCTTAAAACGTTGACTTTCCTGCTCCTTGGATGCTGTTGGACCCACTGCTTTTCCAGCCTCATATCTATAGACTCTGGCTTCCAGCATCAGAAGTCCTTATTGTCTCCAGTGATGCCCACATCCTTGAAAGAACAACAAACAGGTATTTGAAAGAGGACATCATTGCAAGGATTGTGAGGAGAATGTTGAAGAACAGGACTAACTAAGAGATAGTAGGAACTTCCAATGCTGGAGAATCAGAGATAACACGGCATGAAGCTGGATGAACACAGCAGGCCAAGCAACAGAGGAGCAGGAAAGCTTGACGTTTTGGGTCGGACCCTTCTTCAGAAATGTGTTCATTGGGACTAAATAAGACACGATTTAGGGGAGAACAGCTCCAGTGTAGCAAGATTCCACTCAAACAAAGATCTGTACCTTGAATAAACGTACCACGGAAGATCTGCTGTGAACACATTTTATTAAATTCCCATCTTTCAGGGGCAAAAATCTAATGTGTTACATTTAAAGCAGCACTAGTTTAAAAATAAACAATTAAATAATCAGCACATTTTACAACGACTTGATTTGAGCAGCTATTGCTGGCAGTGATGATTTCACACATGCAAGATATTTTGGGTATTGCCAGTAATGTCAAAAGGTTAAAAAAATGTTTCAGCTGCTCTTGTGGTTTATTTAAACTACACCAACACATTCCAAAGTCAAAATACTTAAAATTTTTAAAAAGTCTTTAAAAAATGCTTGCTCCTACTCCTTAAATAAAGTCAATAGCCAGGAGAAAAATAAAACCCATTTAAAATGAGGTTCTTCCAACCCACTCAGATGTAAACAGTGTTCCTATGGAAAATTAAAAGTCACACAGGCTTCCTATTCAACAATTTCCACTCAACATACAAAGTGCTGCTTGAAGTAGTCTTCAAATGTCACTGTGACATGTATAAATGCAAGTGCATTATTTCAGTAGAATACTACATTCCAACGACCAGAGAGATTTACAGAATCTGGAGTCACAGTTCCTGCGTAGGTCATTTGAGATTAGTGTCAATTGCAGACTGTGCAGAATTTTTGTCCAAATTGTCATCTTCTGGTGAATGGTTCAAAGGCGTAGAACACCCGTTAATATACCAGTGATCGGGGCTGGCCTTTGAGTTCCTCCATTTCTCATGAGGGGCTCCACCACTTTTCTTTGTGTCGTAACTGCCTGAATCTCCTCTTTTTGGTACAAATCTTGAGCTGCAATGAAAATTAGAAGCATGAATGAAGGCAGCGCATGACAATCTAGACTGTGTTCACCCAGATCTGCAAAAGTCAAGAAAAATACAACCAAAAATCAAACAAAATTTGATACCTACAGATTTTCCCAGTCACAGAACCACAACATCTCTAGCATGGCCAGCTACCAATCCCCAATTGCTTTCAAAGGTATTAGTACAGGTGGCCGTGAACTGCCTTCTTGAACTGCTGCCCCACACAGTTCAAGGAATATCTGCAATGGGTAGTAACTGAAAGAACTGCAGATGTTGTAAATCAGGAACAAAAACAGAAGTTGCTGGGAAAAGCTCAGAAGGTCTGGCAGCATCTTTGAAGAAAAATCAGAGTTAATGTTTTGACTCCAGTGACCCTTCCTTAGAACTGAGGACCCGAAACATTAACTGATCTGTTTCCTCCAATGTTTTGGGTCCTCAATTCTGAGGAAGGGTCACTGGAGCCGAAACATTAACTCTGATTTTTCTTCACAAATGCTGCCAAACCTGCTCAGCTTCTCCAGCAACTTGTTTTTGTTCCTGCAATGAGTAGGTTGCCTTATGGGGTAAAAGGTTGGACAGATGATGTTTTTTGCCACTGGAGGGGTCATTGTATAAGGATCAGGACTCCCCATTTAAAGCAATTAGGCAAAATTTCCTCTCTCTCGACTGTACCTATGTATGGAACACTCTTCCGTAATGAAAGAAGAGGGAAACAGTTCTTGAAATCTGTTCACTTTAAATTTACTCATGGGCCTGTGGGCATTGCTGGCTGGGCCAGTATAACATGCCTATCTCTGGGTGTTCTTGGGACGATGGTGAGCTTCTATCTGCAAATCACAAACCATCTCGAGTAGAGAGGTGCCCAATATCAGTAACTGGAGGCAGACAGACACATATTTCTCTTGATATTTTTCCTCCTGGGCTGGAGAACTGCCTGAGACAATCTAGTTTCTGAAATTGCCTTTTGCCAAGGGTAATTTTATGGGATGTTACTATATTGGTGCAGTTACTGTTTAGTAATCCTGTTAAGTTTTCCCAGTAGTGTTCAGTTATTAAAATGCAACAAAAGAAATTAGAATCAGTGTATGAATAAAGTATTTTTTGCTTAATATCAAGTAGTTTCACCAAACTGCATTTGTAATGCAACACATTACATTTACCTTTAAAATGAGAAAATGTTTGGGTCTAGACTATCTTAATATCTTTGAGGGTGTTTGGGCTGAACCATAACATCGGTCAATCTCTGGGTGAAAGGGTTTCTTCCTCTTAGTGCTAAACGTCACACCCTGCATCTCTAGACTGTGACCTTTGTTTCTGGATTTGGAGTCATCAGGAACATCCTTTCTGCATTTACTCGGTCTAGTTCTTTTAGAATTTTTGTTTTCTTTGAGAAACACCCTTCATTCTTCTAAACCGTAGTAAATCTAGTCCTAGCTGATTCAATCTCTTCAGATATCAGTCCAAGAATCCAGTCTGATAAACCTTGGCTGTACTCCCTCCGTAGCTAGAACACTGTTCCTCATATAAGGAAGCCCAAACAGCTCATAATACTCAAAAACGTGCTGTCAAGGCCCTGTAGAATTCCAGCAAGATATCCCTGCTCCTCCAGCTATGAAGGCCAACACGTCTTTTTCACCACCTGTTGTATTTGCATATTTATTTTCAGCAACTGAAATTAATACAGCTAAGGAGTTGCTCTAAGACCCACTCAATCCCCTTCCCACTGGCCCAAAAAGGGACAGAAGTTATATTTTGAGCTGCAACTCTGCTACCTGTTGTTAGGAGGGGGCGTTCTTACAGGATACTGACGTGACTAAAGAACTGAAACCACAAGATTGTGTTTCACAATTTTAAACAACTTTGCTTACTCATTTTCCAAACAGAAAACTAGTTTATGATCAGATGGCATTTAAAAAACAGGCACAAAAAAATGAAAAAAGGTTCTGTTACACACCTAGTTCCTTGAGTGAGGTGCATTGTTCGACCCGTTTCCGTAGACTTGGCACTATTTATTGGAGGAAATTTGGTACTTGAAGGTTCCAGTGTAGTTACTGGAGCTGTATTAGGTCGGAGGTAAGAAGACATATTTGGCTGTGATTGTATCGTGTGGTTCTCCTGCCCAGGACCTAGAAGATAAGTAACCTTTACAGACTATTAACCAATGAAGTAATGATGTTTGCACAGGTAAAACGTGTTGTGCAGGTGGTTTCAGTGCACATGCAGGGGTGAGGATGTGGTGGTGTTATTTGTGCATGACAAAGGGTTATGAATCTTCAGAATTCTCTGTCCCAGGAGATCGCAAATGTTCCATTGTTGAACAGATTTAAAGCTGGGATGCATGTGTTTTTAGCTTCAGCAACTGGTACGATATGGAGAGCAGGTGGGAAAATGGAGTCGAAGGTGAAGATCAGCAATGACCATGCCACCCAGGTTGACAGGGTTGTTAGAAAGGCATATGGTGTGTTAGGGCATTTGGAGTATTGTGTACAGTTCTGGTCACTGCATTATAGGAAGGATGTGGAAGCACTGGAAAGGGTGCAGAGGAGATTTACTAGGATGTTGCCTGGTATGGAGGGAAGGTCTTACGAGGAAAGGCTGAGGGACTGGAGGCTGTTTTCGTTAGAGAGAAGAAGGTTGAGAGGTGACCTAATACAGACATACAAGATGATCAGAGGATTAGATAGGGTAGACAGTGAGAGCCTTTTTCCTCATAGCTTTAAACTGAGGGGTGATAGATATAGGACAGATGTCAAAGGTAGGTTCTTTACTCAAGAGTAGAAAGGGCATGGAATGCCCTGCCTGCAACGGTAGTAAACTTGCCACTTTAACAGCATTTAAATTGTCATTGGATGAACATATGGATGATAATGGAAGTGTAGGTTAGATGGACTTCATATTAGTTTCACAGGTCGATGCAACATCGAGAGCCAAAAGTGCCTGCACTGCACCGTAATGTTCTATGTCCTAAGTGTAGTGAAAGTTAGCTGCAGTAATTAGTGTAATAATTAACACAGCAAGTTATTTATAGTTTGTTCACTAATAATTGACTAAATAGGACTAGTTTACATGTACAAAATGATTAGCTACAAATACTTTAATTATTTTCATTGTATCTCAACTTCATTGAAAGTATATCATCTCCCGGATCGTGCTTTCATTCTTGAGATTTTGGGCTTTGATTCCACAAAAACAAACAAAAGGTGGGCTTTTTACTGAAGGCATATGAAAAGGCACGATTTTGCAAGGTTGATGTCTACTCAAGTACATTGTGGCTTTCCTGCCGATACAGCACCCACAGTGGCAAGAGAAACAATATAGGCACATGGCATATTTACATTTGAATGAACTGTATTAGAGCACAGCAGCTTCTATAAATATTTGAACGCTGGCAGAATGTTTAAAACTTTGGGCATTCTAATTTCAGCTCATCAATGTGGAGAGCCTATGGATAGGAGCAGAAAGGAGGAAATTTGGGTGTTAAACTTTCTGCTGAGGCCAGGGTATTGAAGTGTGAAGGAATAGATGCTGTGCAGAGAAACTGAACCGACGTTGTATATCAACAGATGGTCAAGAAACAAAGTCTGCTGAGAGGTCACAGAACTAAAAGCATTAATTCTCTGTCCACAGATGTCACTTACTGTGCTTCCACCAATTTTTGTTTTTATTTCATATCTTCATTTGCTGAATGTTTCGCTTGGAAACACTTGGGCATATACTGAGTATTGACATTCGTAAAAGTGTGAGAAGTTACTCAACATTGATCAAGGATATTGGCCAAGCAGCCTGCGTTCAAAAAAGGGAAATCCAACAATAAAACATTTTTAGATTAGTAATGAACCTAAACATTAACTAACTCAAGGGCAGAGAAAGAAGCACAATGGTCAAGTTATCACAGCCCCTAAGGTTACGCAGTAAATCTATAGCACAGCTTGTGTGTGGAGGTTGGTTGGCTTGCTGAGATGGTTTCTTGTTTGGCAGGCTTTTCACTACCATGCTTGGTAACATTCCCAGTGCAGCCTCCGATGAAGTGTTGGTGTTTTTATCCCATCTGGTTTTTAAACTCCAGGGTCTGTTGAGATGGATTGCCTCACTTCTGCGTTTCCTTCGTAGTGGAATGTATATGGGGTCGAGTTCAATGCTTTTTTTATTAATAGCATGCTTTGTGGAGCGCCATGCTTCCAGACATTCTCGTGCTTGTCTCCGCCTAGCCTATCCCAGGATCTTGGTGTTGTCCCAGTCGAAGTCGTAGTTCACCTTGTCCATGTGGATTGAGATGAGTGAGTACTGGTCATGTCTTTTTGTAGCCAGTTGGTGTTAAAGACAAAAGAGAACAAAGAAAATTCTAACACAGGAACAGGCCCTTCACCCCGCCAAGCCTGTGCCGATCCAGATCCTCTGTCTGGGCCTATCGCCCATTTTCCAGGGATCTGTATCCCTCTGCTCCCTGCCCATTCATGTATCTGCCCAGATAAATCTTAAATGATGCTATTGTGCCCACCTCCACTGGTAACGCATTCCAGGCACCCACCACCCTCTGCGTAAGGAGCTTTCCACACATAGCTACCTTAAAAGCTTTTCCCCTCTCACGCTGAAATTGTGACTCCTAGTAATGGAGTTCCCCACTCTGGGAAAAAGCTTCTTGCTATCCACCCTGCTTATACCCATGATTTTTGTAGACCTCAATCAGATCTCCCCCCCTCAACCTCCATCTCTCTAATGTAAATAATCCTAATCTACTCTACCTCCCTTCATAGCTAGCACCCTCCATACCAGGCAACATCCTGGTGAGCCTCCTCTGCACCCTCTCCAAAACATCTACATCCTTTTGGTAATGTGGTGACCAGAACCGTACGCAGTATACTAATTGTGGTCGAACCAAAGTCTTATACAACTGTAAGATGACCTGCCAACTCTTGTACTCAAATAACCAGGATGAATGAAAGCATGCCGTATGCTTTCTTGACCACTAAATCAACCTGCGTTACCACCTTCAGGGTACAATGGACCTGAACACCCAGACCTCTCTGTGCACCAATTTTCCCCAGGGCTTTTCCATTTATCATATAGTTCACTCTTGAATTGGATCTTCCAAAATGCATTACCTCGCATTTGCCTGGATTGAACTCCATCTACCAACTCTCCAATCTATCTATATTCTGCTGCATTCTCCAACAGTCCCCTTCACTATCTGCTACTCCACCAATCTTAGTGTCATCTGTAAACTTGCTAATCAGACCACCTATGCCTTCCTCCAGATCATTTATGTATATCACAAACAGCGGTCCCAACACGGATCCCTGTCACAATTCTCCATTTTGAGAAACTCCCTTCCACTACAACTGTCTCCTGTTGCCCAGCCAATTCTCCATCTATTTAGCTAGTACACTCTGGAGCCCACGCGACTTCACTTTCCCCGTCAGCCTACTGTGGGGAACCTTATCAAACACCTTACTGAAGTCCATGTATAGGACATCTACAGCCCTTCCCTCATCTATCAACTTGCCACTTCCTCAAAGAATTCTATCAAATTGTTAAGGCAAGACCTTCCCTGCACAAAGCCATGCTGCCTATCACTAATAAACCCATTTTCTTCCAAATGCAAATAGATCCTATCCCTCAGTATCTTCTCTAGCAGCTTCCCCACCACTGATGTCAGGCTCACCGCTCTAATTACCTGGATTATCCTCATTAAACAAGGGGACATCATTTGCAATTCTCCAGTCCTCCAGGACCTCACCTGTCCTCAACAATGCTGCAAAGATATCTGTTAAAGCCCTAGCTATTTCCTCTCTTGCTTCCCTCAGTAACCAACACTTTCTCTAGTTACTCTTTGCTCCTTACGTATGAATAAAAAAACTTCAGGATTTTCCTTAACCCTGTTTACTAAAGATATTTCATGACCCCTTTGAGCCCTCTTAATTCCTCATTTCAGATTGGTCCTACATTCCTGATATTCTTCCAAAGCTTCGTCTGTTTTCAGTTGCCGAGACCTTACGTATGCTTCCTTTTTCCTCTTTGCTAGTCTCAATTTCACCTGTCATCAATGGTTCCCTAATCTTGCCCTTTCTATCCCTCATTTTCACAGGGATATATGTCTGCCCTGCACTTCTAAGTCAACATCTCTTTAAAAGCCTCCCACATATCAAATATGGATTTACCCTCAAAACATCTGCTCCTAATCCACATTCCCTAGCTCCTGTTGAATTTTGCTACAGTTGGCCTTCCCCCAATTCAGCACTTCCTTTAGGACCACTCCCATCTTTGTTGATCAGTATTCTAAAACTTATGGGAATAGCGGTCACTATTCCCATAGTAATCCCCTACTGGAACTTCAACCACCTGGCCGGTCTCATTCCCCTACACCAGGTCCAGTATGGCCCCTTCCCTAGTGGGACTATTTACATACCGCTCTAGAAAACCCTCCTGGATGCTCCTTACAAATTCTGCTCCATCTAAACCCCTAACACTAAAGTGAATCCCAGTCAAATGCTGGGAAAAATTAAAATCTCCCATCACCACCATGCTGTTGCTCTGACAGTTTTCAATAGTGTGTGTCTACACATTTGTACCTCTATCTCATGCTCGCTGTTGGGAGGCCTGTAGTACAGCCCCAACATCATTACTGCACCCTTACTGAGCTTCCCATATTGCCTCAGTGCTCGAGTCCTCCATCGTGCCCTTCTTCAGCACAGCTGATATCCTCTTTGACAGTAATGCAACTCCTCCATCCCTTTTACCTCCCTCTCTACCCCACCTGAAGCATCGATATCCTGGGATATTTAGTTGCCAATCTTGCCCTTCCCTCAACCAAGTCTCAGTAATAGTAATAGCAATAACATCATACTCCCAGGTACTAATCCAAGTCCTAAGTTCATCTGCCTTACCTACTACACTTCTTGCATTAAAACAAATGCACGTCGGGCCACCTGGCCCTCTGTGTTCATCATTTGCTCTCTGCCTACTCTTCCCCTTAGTCACACTGGCTTCATTATCTAGTTCCTTCCAGGCTTTAGTTACAACCTCCTTACTGTCAATTAACCTCATTTGGTTCCCATGCCCCTGCCACATTAGTTTAAACCCTCCCCAACAGGATTAGCAAAAGCACCCTGGGACATTGGTTCTAGTCCTGCCCAGGTGTAGACCGTCTGATTAATATTAGTCCCACCTCTACCAGAACCGGTCCCAGTGTCCCAAAAATCTGAACCCCTCCCTCCAGCCACTCATTTATCCTGCCTATTCTTTCATTTCTTCTGACCAGCATGTGGCACTGGTAGCAATCCTGAGGTTACTACCTCAGAGGTCCTACTTTTTAAAACTTGGCTCCTAACTCCCTAAATTCTGGTTGTAGGACCTCATCCCATTTATTACCCATATCATTGGTGCCTATATGCACCACGACAGCTGGTTGTTCCCCCTCCCCCTTCAGAATGTCCTGCAGTCGATCTGAGACATCCCTAATCCATGCACCTGGGAGGCAACATCCCATTGAGGAGGCTCATTTTCGACCACAGAACTGCCTAACTACCCCCTTTACAATCAAATCCCCTATGACTGTAGCCCTTCCACTCTTTTACCCACCTTTCTGTACAGCAGAGCCGATCATGGTGCCATGAACCTGACTACTGCTGCCTTCCCCTAGTGAGCCATTTCCCTCAGCAGTACCCAAAACAGTATATACCTGTTTTGGAGGGAGATGGCTGCAGGGGATGCCTGCACTGCCTTTGTGCTTTTATTTTCCGTCTTTTAAAAAGTCACCCATTCCCTTCCTCCCTCAGCAATCCTAATCTGCGGTGTGACCAATCCATGACTTCCTTAGCAACATGGATGCTCCAAAGTGAGTCTGTCCGCAGCTCCAGAGCCATCATGCGGTCTGACGAGAGTTGCAGCTGGACACTTCCTGCACATGTAGGAGACAGAGACATCAGCCGCATCCCAGAGCTCCCAAATTGAGCAAGAGGGGCGTAACATGGGTCTGGAATCTCCTGCCATTTTTACTTTTAAACTTAAACTTAGTCCTGTTATAATATCAAATACTAGATAAATGAAGTGAAAGAAAATTGTAGCAAATCACTCTACTTACCAGCACACGATTAAAGAAAAAGAAAAACATTTACCTTATCAACACAGCAGAGTCTTTTTTTGGGGGTCAGAGGAGGGGGGCAGGTGGAAGGCACTACACGTGCAGTGTCTTGGGTTTAGCCACTGCTCAAATATATCAGTTCACTCACATTGAGAGCGCAATTTGTCCACTCCCACTCAGCTCTGCTGCCGAAATGAAGAACTTACCTCCCGGCAGGCCCCTGGTCCTCGCTCTCACTGCTCCCGCTGCTGCTGCAGCCAAAAAAAAAGGGAGGCCGCTGATTACACAAGTTAAGGTTTTAATCTGTTCATGTTCTCTTGTTGTTAGTTTCCTTCCTGTTTGTCCGATGCAGTATTTCTCAGTTTCTGCAGGGGATCTGGTAGATGACATTGTCCTGTCTGTGGCAGAGTGAGAGTCTTTAGTTCGGGTGAGCAGTTGTTGTAGAGTCGACAGCGGTCATAGGAGTCTTGTGGGGAGTTCCGACGTGTTCCTGATGTAGGGTAGTGTGATGAGTATGTCGGGGTGCATAGAATCGTTCTGCTGCTGTTCCTGTAGGCATCTTCTGACCAAATTCTTTGGATACTCATTATCCTTGAACATTCGGAAGAGGTATTCCTCCTCCTCGTGTAGTTCCGTGTTGCTGCAGTGTTTTGTTGCCCTTTTAAAGAGTGTTTGCATGCAGCTTTGTTTGAGTGCGTTGGGATGATTACTACTGAAGTTCAGTACCTGGTCTGTGTGTGGCTTTACAGTGTACATTTAAGTTATCACAGTCTAATGAACATTCAATTGATTGTACGTTCTTATTTTAAAAAAGATACTTACTAATGGATGAGGCACTTTGTGGCATCATTATTTTTGGCCTTTTGCTCTCCACAAAAGGAGTCATGTTCAAAAACTGCTGCTTCAACCACGCTGCTCGTTCCTCTTCAAAACCTTTCCTCTGCAAATAAAACAAAAAAAAGGAAAAAAATTACAAGTGTCCCTTCCTTAATCTGCAATGCATTGCTTCCAATACTGTCAAATGTACAACTTCACAAACTACTTTGGTTAATTTTACATTCATCAAAATGATAATGCAAAGAGTTTCCTTTATGAAAAAGGTAGATACCAAAACACTACTATTGGAACTGGGTAAGAAAATCCTTGTGCCTACTAAATATCATGCATTGATTTTAAGCAAAATTATTCCATAGTATCTGGCCCTGCTAGCATTGTGGATTCTGTCCTGTTAATAACGAAGCAAATGCAGGAACACAGTTGAGTACAAGTTGCAATTTGTAAATTTTCATATCCATTGTTTCACATCACAAGACAGCTAATCTCTTGACTTTTGCTATAATGTCCAATGTTGTGCACAATGATGCAGAAAAAACAAACACAATTAGGGTAAACCTTCACACTTTATTATCTCGGATTCTCCAGCATCTGCAGTTCCCATTGTCTCTGATCACAATTAGGGTAAATGCTCAGATTTGGATTGTAACACATTAGTGCAAATTGTGTTAGAATATGCAAAAGTCTTTCTTTGTGACTCCCCAGACCATTCCTAACGGTTCAAACTCTAGCGTTGTGTTTTGATGTAATACCTTTCACTTGCCTGGATGAGTGCAGCTGCAACAAACACTCAAGATGACTGACATCATCCAGAGCAATGTGGTCTGTCTAAAGTTGAAAGCCCGGCACAAAACCAAACAATGGGACCTGAATCTACAATCCCTGGTTTCGGAGGCCAATGCCTTATCCATTAGATCCCAAATCTTCATTAGCTGATCTGGAATATGACGTGGTTAACTTTGATTTGGCGACTAACTAAGCTAAGCTAAAACAACTAAAGAGTAGTACCTCGTGTCCTAATCTAATGGCAGCATCTGTAAAATTCCGTCTTTCTCTTTCAAAGTTTTTCTTCTGGTCACTAAATAGTCTCCATTCTTCTTTCAATCGTTCTTTCTCTTCCAGTAAGTAGCAGTCGCGCACTAATACAGCTGTTTCATCATCACATTGGGGATTAAGCTGTTGCTGTGGAAAGGAAAGGCAAAAATAACTTTCCACATTTGGAAACGGATGATATCAGTTCGCGGCAATAGGTTCTGATTTTTAAAAGTTAGTAAAACTCAAAAGCTGTTAAGAACAAAGGATCAAGGCGGTTCAGCTACATTTGCAATCCCATCGATAATAAATCCATGGCTACATGCAATAGATCTTTCACAGATTCACTGTTTCAAAATTAAACACCAGCCACTTGGCAGGTGTGGAATATAAACAAAGTGGATATGTTATACCAGATGGTTGGTTTCTGAAATGTACATTCAATAATGGAGTATACGGGTCAGCTGCCTCATGTTATGACCGGCGCAAGGGTGGGGGTGGGGGTGGAATTAGGTAGTGGTGGTGGGAGAGAGGAAGAGAAGGGAACAGACATGTCGACTTGCATGCACACACGTAAATGTCCTGGGGTAAATTTCTAATTGCCGATGACTGACGGACAGTCCGTCCGTCAATGAGGCATTTTGGAAATTCCTAGCTTAGAAATAAAACCTGTCTGACTCCAAACCAAAACGCAAAACAAATTCTAAACAAAGCTTCACATCTAACATGCATTGTCTTAGGGGGCAGAGTTGAGTATAGTAGGCATTACAAAAGAGAATGTGCTAGAAAAGCTAAAAGGTCTAAAAATTGATACATCTTCTGGCCCCAATGGGCTACATCCTAGAGTTCAGAGGGAGGTGTTGAGGAAATAGCGGAGGCTTTGGTCATGATCTTTCAAAAGTCACTGGAGTCTGGGAAAGTCACAGGTGATTGGAAAATTGCTGTTGTAACCCCCTTGTTTAAGAAAGGATCAAGGCAAAAGATGGAAAATTATAGGCCAATTAGCCTAACCTTGGTAGTTGGTAAAATTCTTGAATCCATTGCCAAGGATGAGATTTTTAAATTCCTGGAAGTGCAGGGTCAGATTAGAACACGTCAGCATGGATTTAGTAAGGGGAGGTCATGCTTGACAAACCTGTTAGAATTCTTTGAAGAGGTAACAAGTAGGTTAGACCAGGGAAACCCAGTAGATGTTATCTATCTAGACTTCCAAAAGGCCTTTGATAAGGTGCCTCATGGGACGCTGCTGAGCAAGGTGAGGGCCCATGGTGTTAGAGGTGAGCTACTGGCTTGGATTGAGGATTGGCTGTCTGATAGAAGGCAGAGAGTTGGGATAAAAGGCTCTTTTTCAGAATGGCAACCGGTGACGAGTGGTGTCCCGCAGGGTTCAGTGTTGGGGCCGCAGCCGTTCACCTTATACATTAGTGATCTGGATGAAGGGACTGGGGGCATTCTGGCAAAGTTTGCCGACGATACAAAGTTAGGTGGGCAGGCAGGTAGTACTGAGGAAGTGGGGAAGCTGCAGAAAGATTTAGACAGTTCAGGAGAGTGGTCCAGGAAATGCCTGATGAAATTCAATGTGAGTAAATGTGAGGTTTTGCACTTTGGGAAAAAGAATACAGGCATGGACTATTTTCTAAGTAGTGAGAAAATTCGCAAAGCAGAAGTACAAAGGGATCTGGGAGTGTTGGTCCAGGATTCTCTAAAAGGTTAACTTGCAGCTTGAGTCTGTAATTAAGAAAGCGAATGTAATGTTGTCATTTATCTCAGGAGGGTTGGAATATAAAAGCAGCGATGTGCTTCTGAGACTTTATAAGGCTCTAGTTAGACCCCATTTAGAATACTGTGTCCAATTTTGGGCCCCACACCTCAGGAAGGACATACTGCTGCTGGAGCATATCCAGCGGAGATTCACACGGATGATCCCTGGCATGGTAGGTTTAACGTATGATGAACGGCTAAGGATCCTGGGATTGTACTCATTAGAGTTTAGAAGGCTGAGGGGAGATCTAATAGAAACTTACAAGATAATGTATGGCTTAGAAGGGGTGGGCGCTAGGAAGCTGTTTCTGTTAGGCGGGGAGACTAGGACCCGTGGGCACAGCCTTAAAATTAGAGGGGGTAAATTTAAAACTGAAATGAGACGACATTTCTTCAGCCAGAGAGTGGTGGGCCTGTGGAATTCATTGCCATGGAGTGCAGAGGAGGCTGGGATGTTGGATGCCTTCAAAGCAGAGATCGACAAATTCTTGATCTCAGAAGGAATCAAGGGCTACGGGGAGAGTGCAGGGAAGTGGAGTTGAAATGCCCATCAGCCATGATTTAAATGGCGGAGTGGACTTGATGGGCCGAATGGCCTTACTTCCACTCCTGTATCTTATGGTCTTATGGACATAAAATGTCACTTCTTTACAATGAAACCTCTAGCTCTCTCAGGACAGTGACTTAAGGAATTCAGGGATTTATATAGACATTAAATCAGTTGAAAGGTTTTAACTGATTAAAGACAAACAGCATCTTGGGTTGGTTTAATATATGCGATAGGGTGTGACCCTTTGATCTTTTACTGATAAATTCTGTGTTGGATAGTACTTCTCACTAATACCAGAAGGAGGAGCAAAGCTCTGAAAGCCTGTGTTTTCAAATAAACCTGATCCACCAGTCACATCCTTAGAAAATTCCCAAAAGATTTCCTTTAGTGAATCCATGCTGACTAGGACCAATTCAGTCACTGTTTTCCAATTGCTCAGTTATTACATTTAAAGCTTTGGCAAAGATCTGAAGCTCAGGTTGTGGGTGAGGTTGTTGACTTGCTGACTGAGTCAGCTTGTTTTTGTTCAGACGTCTTGTCACCATACTAGATGACATCATCAGTGGAGCCTCCGATGAAGCGGTGTTATTCTACTCCATTTGGTATTTATATTGTTTGGTCCGTTATGGTGAGTGCTGTCATTTCTGGTTTTGGTCTGTATGAGTTTGTATATGGGGTCCAATTCTAGGTCTGTTGATTGAAGTATGGGTGGAGAACCATGCCTCTAGGAATTCCTGTGTGTGTCTATGTTTCACTTGGGTTACTATGATTACTTTGTCCCAGTTAAACTGATGGCCTTCACTGTCTGAATGTACAGGTATTAAAGGAGAGTTCATCATGCCATTTTGCTAGCTGATGTTAGTGTATCCTGTTATTAAATGTTTAAATGACTCCAGCATTTTCACCACCACATTAGCTACCCTCCAGTCCATTGAAACTCTTCCAGAGTCTACACAATGCTGGAAAACAATCACTAATGCATCCACTATTTCTAAGCCCACTTATGTACTCTGCGTCTCACAGCATCAAGCCCTGGAGACTTACAGGATTTTAATCCCAATTTCCCTAATACCATTTCCTTATTAGTAAGGATTTCTTTCAGTTCCTCCTTCATACTTGATTCTGTCCCCTAACATTTCCTGAAGATTATACGTCCTCCTTAGTAAGGTCAGATCTAAAGTATTTGTTCAACTGGTCTGCCATCTGTTATCCATCATCAATTTGCCTGATCCTAACTGCAAGGGATCTACAGTTGTCTTCAGTCTTTTGTTTCACATATCTATGGATGCTTTGGCAGTCAGTCAGGTTTTATGTTTTCTGCTAGCTTACTTTGTTTAAATTTCCCCTCTCCAAATTAAACCCTTGGTCCTCTTCTGCTGAATTTTAAATTTCAGCCAGTCTACAGGTTTGCTGCTTTTTCAGGCCAATTTGTATGCCTCCTCTTTGGCTTTAACCTGTTCCTGATTTCCCTTGTTAGCCATGGTTCAGTCACCTTCCCTGTTTTCGTCTTACGCCAGACAGGGATGTACAATTGTCAAAGTTCATCCATGTTTTCTTTAAATGTCTGCCGTTGCCTGGCCACCATCCACCCTTTAAGTATTCTTGGCCAGCTTATCCCAGCCAATGCATGCCTCACACTGAAAAGTTAGCTGCAAGTTCAGGTTCCTAGTTTCAGATTTGATTGTGTCACTCTCCATCTCTATGAAGAATTCTACCATATTAGGTCACTCTTTCCCAAAAGGATCTTTTACCACAATTCTGCTAAGTAACCCTCTTGTTACACAATACCCAGTCTAGGTGTACACAACTCCCACTAACATCTTTTTCCTTTTGGTGTTCTGCAGCTCCACCCATACCAATTTGATATCGTCCAGGCTAATGTCCAACCTTACTATTATGTTAATCTCATCTGTAACTAGCAACACTACTCCACCTTTCGTTTGTTTGTGTCAGTCAGTCTTTCCTGAAAAATTGACTAACCCTGGCTGTTCAGTTCCCATTCTTGGTCACCCTGGAGCCAGGTTGCTGTTATGCCAATTACATCATATCCATTATGAACTGTTTGTGCAGTTAATACATCCACCTTATTACAAATGCTCCTCGCATAGAGGCACATGGGCCTTCAGGATATAGTGATTATGAGGAATTTTTTTTATTTTAAAATTCGTTCACAGAATGAGGGAGTCACTGGCCTGGCAGCATTTATTGCCCATCCCTAAATTTCCCACAGGGCAGTTCAGAGTCAACCACATTGCTGTGGGTGTGGAGTCACATGGAGGCCAGACCAGGTTTGCCTGGCAGGTTCCTTCCCTCAAGGGCATTAGTGAATTAGGTAGTTTTTTTCTTGACAATTGACAGTAAACTCATGGTTATCATTACAGACTCTTAATTCCAGATATTTATTGAATTCAAATTCCACTATCTGCTGTGGTAGGATTCGAACCAGAGTCTCCAGAACATTATCTGGGTCTCTGGAATAACAGTCCAGTGATAATACCACTAGGCCATCACCTTCCCCTTAAATGGCAGATACAGACAATCAGCCTTAAATCAGGCTGGAAGGACCAAATAGCGCTTACCTGCTTCCACGTTCTTACTTCAAAAGAATTTAATTGGCTGCAAAAGGTTTGAGATTTCAAAAAGGTCATGGAAGACTTCATAAAGACCAGTATTAACTTACATATTCTATATTCAAGGCACTATTTGATCACTGCTGGGTTTATGGTTACCACACAATTGGTAACAGAGCATGGTGCTGACTCGCTCTGAGATAGCAAGTCAAAGATAATGTGGAGTTGGAGGTACACAGCAGGCCAGGCAGCAAAGAATCAATAAAGTCAGAACCCTTCTTCAGAAATGGGGAGGGGGGGGAAGGGAGGTTAAAAATAAAAAAAGAAAGCGAGAGGGGGAGAGGAGGGGGTAGGGTTGGGGAAGGTAGGTGGAACGGTGATAGGTGAGTGCAGAGGCGGAGATTGGTCAGTAAGGTGGGAGGGGCAGACAGGAGGAAGAGAAGATGGGCAGGTTGTCTCAGGTCAAGGAGGCAGGGATGAGAGGGAGGGTTAGTCATGGGATGACGTTGGGAGGGGAGAGATTTTGAAACTGGTACAATCTGCATTTAGGCCATTGGGCTGCCAAGGGAGTTGGCAGGGGTGGGGGTGGTTTTAAAAACTGTTGGTGACCGGGAGGTGTTGTCGTTTGTCGCAAACGGAGCGCACATGCTGTACAAAATGGTCTCAGAGTTTCTGCTTGGTCTCACTGACCACATTGCACATGAACCCGTCCAAATATGGACTTTTGTTTGGTGCCTATGCAGGGGATGGGGGTGGGAAGGTGTAGCACTTCCTGCAGTTTGCATGGAAAGGTGCTGGGGCTGGTGGGGAGTGTGGAGCCAATGAGGGGGTCGCGGAGAGAGCAGTCCCAATGAAAGACAGATAGGGAAATTATCTCTGTCCTCGTGTCAGACTGTAGGTGGTGGAGAATGATACATTGGATGCGGTGGCTGGTGGGGTGATGAGAGGACAAGGGGGATTCTGTCTTTATTTTTGTTGGGGGGGGGCGGAGGGAATGAGAGAGCAGAGGTGCAGGAAACGCAAGAGATGCGATTGACAACATTTTTTCCAATTACCAAAAAAAGGGAGGGGAGGGGGGAAAATGTTACAGTCATCTCTCAAACCATTCATAACCTCATCGCCTCAAGTGACCTCCCACCCACAGCCTCAAAACCTCATTTTGTTCCCAACCCCACACTGCCCGTTTCTATCTCTTTCCCAAAATCCACAAACCTGATTGCCCCAGCCAACCCATTGTCTGTCTACTCCGGAACTTCTCCCTCTTGACTGGGGTACATTTATTCCTCTTGGTCCAGGAACTCTCCACCTACGTCTGGTACACCAGCCATGCCCTCCACCTCCAAGACTTCCAAATTCCTGGCCTCAATACCTCATCTTCACTATCCAATCACCTCATTGTCTCCAATCACTATCTTCACCTCAAACGCCCCAAGTAGATGGCCTAAAAGTCCTCCAAATCTTCCTCTCCTGCAGGCCCTACCAATCTGTCATCCATTTAATCAAACTCGTCCTACCCTTACCAACTTCTCCTTTAGCTCCTCCCACTTTCTACAGACTAAGGGGGTGGCCATGGGAACCCACATGGGCTCAAGCTATGCCTGCCTCTTCGTAGGATACATGGAACAGTTCCTCTTTTGCTGCTACACTGGCACTAGACCCCACCTCTCCCTCCATCACACTGATGGCTGTTTTGGTGCTGCCTTGTGCTCCCGTGAGGAGTTTGAGTAGTTCATCAACTTTACTAACACCTTTCACCACAGCCTCAAATTCACCCGGACCATCTCCAATGCATACTTCTCCTACCTGTACCCTCTGTCTCCATCTCTGGTTACCACATTGAAACAGACACCTATTTCATGCCCACCAACTCCCCCAACTCCTAGACTACACCTCCTCTCACCCGTTCCTGCAAAAACACAATCGCCTGCTCCCAATTCTTCCGCCTCTGCTGCGTCTGCTCCCATGATGGGGCATTCTACATCCCAGATGTCCTCGTGTTTCAAGGACTGCTACTTTCCCCCCACTCTGGTGACCGGAAATGCTTTCAACTGCATCTCTTGCATTTCCTGCATTGCTGCCCTCACATCCCCTCCCTGCAAAAATAAAGACAGAATCACCCTTGTTCTCACGTACCACCCCACCAACCACCGCATCCAACGAATCATTCTTCGCCACTTCTTCCCCCTAAAAATCTGAACCCACAACCAAAGATCTATTTCCCACCCCACCCCTATCTGCCTTTTGTAGGGACCACTCTCTGCGACTCCCTCATCCGCTCCACACACCCCATTAATCCCACCACCCTGGCAACTCTTCTGCAACTGCAACAAGTGCTACACCTCCCCCCTCCATTCAAGGCACATTAGACATGGGTTCAATGTGTCAACTGCATCCGTTGCTCCAGATGTGGCCTCCGCTACCTCAGAAGCCAAGTGGAGGCTCGGACACTGCTTTGTACAGCATCTGCGTTCTGTTCGCAACAAATGACAACACTTTCTGGTTCAACCGCTTTAACTACTCCTCCCACTCACTGGGTGACATGTCCATCTTGGGCTGCTCCAGTGTCACAATGACACCATCTGCAAGTTGGAGAACCAGCACCTCCTATTCTGCCTGGGGAGCCTGCAGCCTGATGGCCTAACCATAGAATTCACCAGTTTTAAAACCGCCCCACCGCCCCCGCCAGCCTCATCCCGTGGCCAAACATCCCTCTCATCCTGCCTCTTTGGCAGACACAATCTGTCCATCTTCTCTCCCAACTATCTGCTTCTCCCACCTCACTGATCAATTCCCACCACTGCCTACCTATCACCATCCCACTTACCTTCCCCAGCCCCAGCCCCAGCCCCTCCTCTCTATTTCTGAACTCCTTTTAGCCCCCCCTCTCCATTTCTGAAGGGTTCCAAACCAAAACATTAACATTCCTACTCCTCTGATGCTGCATGGTCTGTGTTCCTCC
Organism: Stegostoma tigrinum; assembly: GCF_030684315.1. Lineage (NCBI taxonomy): Eukaryota > Metazoa > Chordata > Chondrichthyes > Orectolobiformes > Stegostomatidae > Stegostoma > Stegostoma tigrinum. The sequence goes on from NC_081361.1 coordinate 98,953,419, forward strand.
AGCTCCACACTTGTCTTATGGTCTTGATTCTTTTAGAAATCCAACCTTACCTGTAACAACTGTTGCTGAGCTTTGATCACATCTCTGCACTGCTGAATTTCTATTTTCAGCTTCTCAATTTCTTGCACATGATCATTGTTGATAATTTCACCACTTTCATGAAAACTGGAGTTTACTAAGGATGCTGCAATAAATACAATTCAGCCCATCAGAATTTTATGAATTGAATGTAAAACAACTGAAAGTGCTTAAAAATAACAATGCTTTGATTTTCCACATATTTAAAAACAAACAAATCATGGCTTGGGAACTTCAGAAAGATTCCTACTTTATAGATATTTGGTGTGGTCAGCTCACTCAAACTGGTTCATTAAAGATAATAAAATGTGAGGCTGGACGAACACAGCAGGCCCAGCAGCATCTCAGGAGCACAAAAGCTGACGTTTTGGGCCTAGACCCTTCAGAGAGCTCTCTGATGAAGGGTCTAGGCCCAAAACGTCAGCTTTTGTGCTCCCGAGATGCTGCTGGGCCTGCTGTGTTCATCCAGCCTCACATTTTGTTATCTTGGATTCTCCAGCATCTGCAGTTCCCATTATCACTGGTTCATTAGTTAGCTGGGTAATGAATGGTCTGTGAACTAGTGAACCAGTTCAGCGCGCAAGCAAACCAAACAGCATCCACAACCTGAGCTATGCTGGCACTAAACCCCCAACCTCTCCCTATGCTACATTGATAACTGTATCAGCACTGCCTCGAGCTACACATCTACTCACGAACCTTTATGGATGTTTCTTCGTAACAGGAAACAGTGCTGTTGTGGCTGCACACTCTTGTAAAGTGGAATGAGAGATAGATAGTGATATCATTGAAACATATGGGATGCTTAAGGGGTTTGACAGGGTTAAACGCTGAGAGAATGTCTCCCCTCACAGGAGAGTTTAGGATCAAAGGGCATGGTTTCAGAATATAGGGATATTAATTAAAGACTAAAATCCGGAGGAATTTCTTCTGAGGGTTGAATGTCTTTGGAAATGCTTGCCACAGTTGCAGGATCACAGTTCTTGGGTATATATTTAAAGGCTGAAATAGATCGGATTCCCAACCAAAACAAGAATCTGAGTTACAGGTAAAAATGCAAGTGGTTTGATTAATGCTGGTCAGAGTAACCATGATCTTATTGAATGGGGCCAAATGGTCTACTCCCATTCCTATTTTTTTGGACTTCTAGAAGGGAATCATTTAGCTGGAACTAATCTTTAAATTCATTCTTGCATGGATGAGACTCACTTGAAAGGCCAGTATTTTGTTGCCTAACCGTAACTGCCTTCGGAATAGGCTGCTTGGCCATTTCAAAAAGGGCAGTTAAGAGTCAACCAAAATGTTTAGAGTCTGCAGTCACATAGGCCCAGCTGGGCGCAAAGGAAATGCGAATTAGATAGGATGTTTACACATTGAGGATAGATGACAAATTGATGATATTACGAAACTGTCGCTGAACCCAATTTCCAATTCCATATTTTAAATTAATGGATTTTAGATTCAACTAGCTGCTATCGTGGAATTTGAACACATCTCCCATAGCATTAGTTCGGGCCTCTGGAATGATAGTGTACTGATGTTACCATAACACCAGCTAGTCAGCATGATTAATCTATGAATATTTTCCATATTTAGGCGTCCTCAAAAACCAAAATGAAAACAATAACTAACTTAGACCAAGGGTTATCCAAAAACATCAGTGGGTTGCATATGCATGCCAAGCCTTTCAGTGTGGTAAAGAATTACATTTGTACTTTATTCCTTGCTATTTATTTGATCTACTTGAAATTTTTTGATTTGGGACTGAGTTTATTAGCAGTTTCTTTACAGCCCACAAGATCCCATGGCACTCACAAGACCAATACAACTGGGGGAAGGCGATGGCCTAGTGGTCTTGGGGCAGCAGTGTTTCAGTGGTTAGCACTGCTGCCTCAGTCCCAGGGGCCTGGGTTTGATTCAATCCTCAGGTGACTGTCTGTGGAGTCTGTACAGTCTTTGTGTGGGTTTCCTCCAGGTGCTCTGATTTCTTCCCACTCCTTTTTTGGAATGTGTTCAGTTTAGGTGGGTTGGCCAAGCTAAAATTTTCCCATACTGTCCAGGGATATGTAGGTTAGGTGGATTAGCCATGAGACATGCAGGGTTACAGGTGAGTCAGGGTCAGTGTGGGCACAATGGGCTGAATGTCTTTCTTCTACACTGTAGGGATTCTGTGGAACTGGAGGGGATGATGGTGTTGTAGTGACGTAATACGCCTAGTAATCCAGAAGCTCAAATAAATGCTCACCAAGGACACTGGGATCAAATCTTATGACAGTAGTTGATGGAACACAAAGTTTGTTACCATTGCTGCAGTGGTGAAACTAATAATTGCTACAGGAACCCACATGATTCATGAATGCCCTTCAGAGAAGAACATCTGCTATCTTCACTGACTGGTCTGCATACAACTCCAGGCACAGCAACATAGGGCAGTTTAAAACAGACTAACAAGCCATTCGTGCCAAGGACAACTGGGGATTGACAATGAATCCTGGCCATGTCAGTGAGGTTTGCAACTTGAAAGAACATTTTTAAAAAAAGTAACTGTCAAAAACAGACTGCTTACTGCTGCCCTGGACAATTCAATTATGAACAAGTCAAAAATCATACCTTGAGTGTCCAGTTTCTCAACATGGCTCTTCAGCATCCTCCACTGTTGTCGAATACTGTTTGTGAGTTGCTCCCGGACTGCATCGCACGAAAGCTCCAAGCTATTTTCTTTGTTTGATTCATGAGAATCCTCTTCATTGTCAGATCCTGCCTGAGAAATCAAAAGCTGAGAAAGAAACTGCTCCTTGCTTTAAAACAAACACATCCTTCCACATGAAATCAAGACTTCCATTTCCCAACAATAGGAAGCATTTTAATGTCTTTTCTACAAATAAGTGGGTCAAGCTAGCTGCTGGCCATCATTTAAGGACAATTGGATTCAGAAAACAAGTACGAGACATGGCGCCCACCTCATGAATAGTAAATAAAAAAAGTAGTCGGAGGTAAATTCAAAGTCAAAACCACTAGTAGGTTAGAGGAAATATTTATTTTGGTTTTCTTGCTCAGTAGTTCTTTGAGGGGGGGGGGGGTGCAAAATTTGGGAAAAAAGCTTTAGGTCTTGTGAAATAATTAAAGAAACAAATAAAGATCAAAGACACATTATAAACTTTATGAACCAAGCATGCTCCAGCAATTAGTCCAGGCAGCAATGAAGCTGCAATGTGTCACACATAACAGCTGGGAAGGTAATGTATAACCAGTCTATACATCAGAATGCCAGCTGTTCTTATGACGGCAAGGCTAAAATGCTCAGCCACTTGAAGAGCAAGCAGTACAGAACAGCAAGACTTCATTGCCTTGCTCTGCTGGTTCCAATATTCAGTGGAAAAATCTGACGAGAGTGGCAAACTAGCAATTCCATGGTTAAAGTCAAATTTTATCTTCTCTGAAGACCCATTAACCTTTGGATATCTCCGCTGCTAGAACATCTTTGGAGGTCATTCCATTCTGTTTACTTAAGAGTTTAGATCAGACCTCCAGCAGCAGCTCACATCCCATACCCCTGAAGTGGTGAAACAATCACCACTTCTACAGTATAACAGTGTGGAGCTGGATGGACACAGCAGGCCCAGCAGCAACTCAGGAGCACAAAAGCTGACGTTTCAGGCCTAGACCCTTCATCAGAGAGGGGGATGGGGTGGGGGAGAGCATAGGTGGGGGAGAGGAGAGGAGAGTATAGGTGGAGAGGTGGGATAGGTCAGTCCAGGGAAGACGGACAGGTCAAGGAGGTGGGATGAGGTTAGTAGGTAGCTGGGCGTGCGGCTTGGGGTGGGAGGAGGGGATGGGTGAGAGGAAGAACCGGTTAGGGAGGCAGAGACAGGTTGGACTGGTTTTGGGATGCAGTGGGTGGGGGGGGGGGGGATTTTTGAAGCTGGTGAAGTCCACATTGATACCATTGGGCTGCAGGGTTCCCAGGCGGAATGTGAGTTGCTGTTCCTGCAATCTTCGGGTGGCATCATTGTGGCACTGCAGGAGGCCCATGATGGACATGTCATCTAGAGAATGGGAGGGGGAGTGGAAATGGTTCGCGACTGGGAGGTGCAGTCGTTTATTGCGAACTGAGTGGAGGTGTTCTGCAAAGTGGTCCCCAAGCCTCCGCTTGGTTTCCCCAATGTAGAGGAAGCCACACCGGGTACAATGGATACAGTATACCACATTGGCAGATGTGCAGGTGAACCTCTGCTTAATATGGAAAGTCATCTTGGGGCCTGGGATAGGGGTGACGGAGGTGGTGTGGGGGCAAATGTAGCATTTCCTGCAGTTGCAGGGGAAGGTGCCGGGTGTTTTGAGGTTGGAGGGCAGTGTGGAGTGAACAAGGGAGGCACGGAGAGAGTGGTATCTCCAGAAAGCAGACAAGGGTGGGGATGGAAAAATGTCCTGGGTGGTGGGGTCGGATTGTAGATGGCAGAAGTGTCGGAGGATGATGCATTGTATCCTGAGGTTGGTGGGGTGGTGAGAGAATGAGGGGGATCCCCTTTGGGTGGTTGTGGCGGGGGCGTGGTGGGAAACGCGGTCAAGGGCGTTCTCGACCACTGTGTGCGCGCGGGGGGGGGGGGGTGGAGGAGTTGCGGTCCTTGAAGAACTTGGACATCTGGGATGTGCGGGAGTGGAATGCCTCATCGTGGGAGCAGATGCGGCAGAGGCAGAGGAATTGGGAATAGGGGATGGAATTTTTGCAGGAGGAGGTGGATTCTTTAGATGACATGTCCATCATGGGACTCCTGCAGTGCCACAATGTGGCCACTCGAAGGTTGCAGGGACAGCAACTCATATTCCACTTGGGAACCCTGCAGCCTAATGGTATCAATGTGGGCTTCACCAGCTTCAAAAGTCTTCCCTCCCCCACTGCACCACACAACCAGCCCAGCTCTGCCCCTCCACCCACTGCATCCCAAAACCAGTCCAGCCTGTCTCTGCCTCCCTCACCTGTTCTTCCTCTCACCCATCCCTTCCTCCCACCCCAAGCCGCACCTCCATCTCCTACCTACTAACCTCATCCCACCTCCTTGACCTGTCAGTCTTCCCTGGACTGACCTATCCCCTCCCTACCTCTCCACCTTCGTTCCGCCTCCCCCTCTCTCCCTATTTATTCCAGAGCCCTCACCCCCATCCCCCTCTCTGATGAAGGGTCTAGGCCCGAAACGTCAGCTTTTTGCTCCTGGGATGCTGCTGGGCCTGCTGTGTTCATCCAGCCTCACATTTTGTTATCTTGGATTCTCCAGCATCTGCAGTTCCCATTATCACCACTTCTACAGTGGCATGCGGCTAACCAGAACATTATGGCAGCTACGAAACCAATTTTGAAGTGACAAAACAAAAAACCATGTCCAAAATCAGGGCATTTACTGCCTAAAATAAAATGGACGCCTGCAGATGCTGGAGATTGTTTTTGTTTGTATCAGAAATTGCTGTTGAAATGCAGCAGGACTGGCAGCATCTGAAGAACTGCTTCCTGTATGGTTTCCATTTTCAGTTTCTCCATCGCCTTTGCTTCCGCTCTGTGATGATATCTTCTGCAGGGATCTTTGGAAACTTCCACTATTTCTCCTCAACCAAGGATTTCCTGCCACCATGGTTGGCAGGGCCCTCTGCCATGTCTGACCCATTTCCTTCACTTCTCTTCCCTCCCACAAGAAAGGGTCCCCCTAGGTTTCACTTTCCACCCCAACGGCCTCCCAGTTCTGAAAGGTTGCTGAACTCATTGTTAATTCCATTTTCTCTTTACAGAAGTGCCAAACCTGCCAAGTTTCTCCAGTAATGTTTTTGATTTAAAATTTGTCAGTTGTTCCGTATCAAGTAGGTGAAGAGTTAGGAATCATTGAAAATTTTAAGTCATTACAAGTGGGGCTAGGTCACTGGACGACCAATAATCTGAGAATACCAGTTCAAACCCCATCATGGCAGCTGATGTAATATCTGATTTTATTATTAGAATTCAAAGTCAGTGTCAATAACAAGGCCATAGATTGTAAAAACTCAGCTGGTTATCAAATGACCATCGACAAGGGTAAAGGCAAAGGCAATTTGCTATCCTCAACTGATTTGGACTACAACTGACTCCAGGCCAACAGTAATGTTGTTGTCCCTTCACTGGCCTCTGAAACAGCCAATTGAACCGAGTTAGGGATGGCCTCGCCAATGCGAATGACTTCAAAAAAAAACAAACAACAAAAATAAAATTGGGTAAAAAATAAAAACAAATCAAAACTTCACTGGTTTCAGAACTCCATTCTATCAACCACGAAGGAGAGAAGAAAATTGAAGGGATTGAACAAAAAAGAAAATCAATGTGTTGTCACATAGCTTAGTCGGAGCATCCAATTTTTAAAATTGAGGAAAATGCATGAACACTCGTATTTAATTTATATGACAGAGTGCAGAGGTACTCAACACTGTACAATTCATTGGCGTGGCAAAATGAACTGCTAGCCTTCATCAGGCGAAATAATAGAAGAAATACTCCTTAAAATGGTACAAAGTACAAGTCACCTCTGATTATATTTACACATTCAATAAGATACAAGAGTTGGTTATGGATCTGTAGTTTACAATAAAAAGATGAACGTTGATACACAAGATCATTAAATTGAACAAAAAATAAAAATAACAAATTCAGATTGCATTGTCAGTAGTAAACTAGTTTGCTGGATCATATACAGAAAAATTGCAGTTTTATATTAAAATTTTGAATACACTAACAATAAATATTGTGACACTCACTATACCACTGCTATCTTCTAGGTGTTCTTTTGGTCTCTGCTTTATGCGGCTAAGAATAGACATCATATCTTTCTTCATCTGCTGTAGAACTTGCTTCAGTTCAATATTTTCCAGCATCAGTTCTCTATGGTGCCTTTCATAGTTGTTTATGAGAGATTTGTACATTTCCCCTTCATTCCTGCATTTTTGGGAGAAACACGAGAATGGCTCATAGAACAGGCTCACTGGCATTCATCTGCACAACCATGAAACTTTTCTAAACTAAGCCCACCTGCCCCCACATGGTCTGCATCACTACTTCGTACCTCTTAAAAAAGATGTTGCTACCACACCTGCTTCAACCACATTTCCTGGCAGTACATTCTATGCACCTACCATCCACCACATTAGAAACAAACTTGCCTCCCACATCACCTTGAAAATGTTTCCCCACTCACATTAAACCTATGTCCTCCAGTACTTGGCATTTTCACACGAGGGGAAAACAAAAAAAATTTCTAACTATCTACCTGATTAGGACTTAAATTTTATATTCTTTCATCAGGGTGCTCCCGCAGCCTCTGGCCCTCTAGTGAAAACAATCCAAGTTTGCTCCACCTCCCCTTGTAGCTGATACACTCCAATCCAGACAAGGTTCTGTTAAGACATAGCAAGAACTGCCGATTCTGGAGTCAGAGACAACAGAGTGGAGCTGGAGGACACAGCAGGCCTGGCTGCTGTGTTCCTCCAATATTCTGGTAGACCCAGGTCGTACCTTCTCCAGAGCTTCGACATTCCTTTCTAAGTGTGGCAACCAGAATGCACACAATACTTCAAAATGTAACTTTACTAAAAAGTTTTATACAAGTCTGACATGACTCATCATCTTTTACACTCATGCCCTGACTGATTAAGCAAGCATGCTGTATACCTTCTCTACCACTGGTGTTGCTACCTTCAGAGCGCTACTGACTTGCATCCCAAGCTTCTTCTGTACATTAATGCCCTTAACAGTTCTGCCATCTACTGTATATTTTGCTCTTGTACTTTAGGAAGTCAACATATCGCCTCATTTGCCTGGATTAGACCCCATCTGCTGTTTCTCCATCCAACTTTCCCACTGTTCTACAGCCTCCTGCATTCTTTGACATCATTTCTCACTATTCACAACTCCACTAATTTTCATGTCTTTGCAGTGGGAAATTGTGAAATTATATTTGTGGGCTACAGTATGAAACAGAAGACGGATTTGGTAAAACAACTTCACAGTACCTGGCTTCGGTTTTCCCAGTCCTCCATGCACTACGCCGGCCATCAGACCGACCCACATAATTCAGAATGTCAATACCTTTAAAGAATTTTTGAAAAGGTAAAGTCAGGAATGCATTTAAAATGTAGAGAGCTTACAAAAACTACCAATGTTCTGCCAACCACTTCTATTGGAAGTGAGTGTAGATCTAATCAATTTCACTGATGAAATATCTGCTTATGACAAATCAAATCAGTCTGACCATGACTTACACTCTCAGTACAGTACTTTCTTCACTTCATAACAGCAATAACATCTGGCAGAGGACTACTGGGTCATCCCATACTGCTTGATTTACATTATAGCATTAAATTAAAATTATTATTTTAAAAACAATCTTGTTTGGAGAGATACATTTCTAAATGCTATTTGCATTAAATTGATTAGCCCAGCAGGTGGCACTAAGTGCGGAGCAGATAAATTATTGGACTAGAAACACGAAGTGCAAAGTTAGGGAACAGGAATATGCTCATTAACCAAAAAAACTATCCACGGTGGTGACCAAGTCATAATTTTTTTTTTTAATAACTGCAGATATTGGTACAAATCTCATACTATCCCTACAAAAATTTCTTTAAAATTAATCTTGGTAACCACTACAGACAGAAATCACTTTTCAGCTAAAGAGATGTGGAGCTGTGGGATCATCTGTGTAACAGCACTAAGGGCCACTGTAACAGAAAAGCTTCAGAAACAGAAGGTTTGAGGTTTCAAGGCTGTTAAAAACAAAAGGAATACATGTCAAAAAATAAGGAAGCTTATTCCTTAAACAGCTTAAGTAGATTTTTTTTAAGGGTCTCAAGAAGAGACATTAACTAAAGAAACAGATTAGTACTTACACATTGCTAATTAGAATCCAATTATAGTCATGGTTGCTGAACAAGGAACTTTAAAAACAAAATCAGAGACTCTGGACTAAACTTCATTGTGGGTTGAGTGTCAGAACAGTATTGTTGAATAAATCTTTGATGTTTGCAAGGAGTCTATTACAAATAGTTTAGTACAGTGCAACATGGTTTGTGTTGGTCTTCAGGGCAAACAACTCATTCTTTTGTTAAAGTACATTGAACATACTCATAAGAGGTCACCAATGATAGTACTCCATGATCAATCAATTGCAAAAACAACTTATGGCCTATCAAACCAAACTGCAATCTTCTATTGAACTAGTCTGGTATTGCCATCAGCTGGCATTGTAACACCAGTAAACAGTTTGTGGTGCAAACAGGTAAACTACATTGCAGACTTTATCTCATGATTTTAAAGGCAGTATTTGTAACATTAAAATCATGAAAAGTCATACAATTAGTTGAACCTTTCTAAAATTATCATGACACTTCATTCCATTATTGTTGCATATCACCTGCATCATTACTGATCAGTGACACTTCTCAAGAAGAAAGGCAACAGGTACAGCAAGGAAGTAGGATACACCAGGATCACTGTACACTAAGTTATTAAAAGCAATCCATTAGGCAATAACAAAATATTGGTTCCAGTTGCCCCAACATTTCACTAACATACGTGACGAAATCCTCCACCAACACAAACAGCCCAAAGATTGCAATCCCAGGAACACTTACATAGCTTTTTATCTTTTTTATCCATCACGAGTTGGTGCAAGCGTTCTTTCAGTTTATTGTACTCTCGTTCCTTTCTCTTCAAGTCATGATTGTATTGGGTAGCGCGACTTGCTATTATATTTTGTAATTTTTGTGTCTAAAAACAACGTGCAACAAATTCAGTAATTTAAAAGTTCTAAACTGTTTAGTTTGCGATCAAGAGTCTTAAAGTATTTGTGATATTCAAAAACTAGTTTACACCACCTATGAAAACTAAAAGAAAATCCACAATACTTGACAAATTGAAATACAATATAAAGTTTCAAGCAATTTCAGTAGGAGAATATCCTACTTCACTAAAATCTGAGTTAATAAAAAAGGGTCTAATCCAAACACTAATCAGGGCACTTTCTATCTCTAGTTCCTGAAGTCCAGGTACTTCAAATTGAAAATATCTTGGATAGGTTTTAACACACTATCACAAAATTCAGTACGTATGCTCAATGGAAATTCAACAGATCAGTGAAAATATTTTAGCCAAAAGCTGGTTGGCTTAAAAGTAGTGCACCAGTAGAAATAACGTCAAAAGCACAGTAACAGAAACCTGTTCACAGTTTGACACTGTACTGGAGTTTAACATTTTTCAACATTAGTGTTCATCTTACAGGGTAAAAACAAGAACTGCTGTCCAAAAACTGAGATTTTAGCATGCTCTGATTTAGATGTACAGGAGTCAGTGCTAAGAAGTAAGAGACTGAATAAAATAGAAAGACAAAAAAACAGAAACTCAGGAAAACAAACAGAGAGGAAGCAATTGCTTTTAAATTATATTTTAATCACTTCCCAAGAATGTCTGAAAGTGCTTCATGAACATGCATCAAATTTGAATGAGAATGGAATTATAAGAATCAACAGTGCAGAAAGAGGCCATCTGGCCCACTGAGTCTGCACCACCCTCCAAAGAGCATCCCACCCAGACCCACCACCCATCCTACCCCTAACACCACATTTGCCATGGCTGATACACCCAATCTGCAGACGTGTGGGAGGAACCAGAGCACCAAGGGGAAACCCATACAGAGACAGGGACAAAGTCCAGGCTCCACAATGACAATCACCTGAGGCCGGAATTGAACCTGGGGTCCCTGTTCTGATCAGTAGGTGCTAACTACTGTCCTGCCCAAACTTTGCACTGAACAAGGACCAAACAAATGGAGAGAATGACAAGACATGTTTGAGGTACAATGCTGGTTCAGGCAAATGAGTTATTCAAATAGTGATACAGGATCTTTGAAATTCACTGACACAGGTAGACTGGATCTCATCATCTTTCAGGTGGAGTGATAAAAGTTTCTGACCTTGCAGTATTTACTTTGCTTTGCAATGAATAAAATTAAAGATTGCTTTAATAGTTTAGATTTTCCTTGACTTAACAGACAGGAATTTTAGAAGGAAAACTAGTTCAAAAATGCACCTAAATCAAGGTGGCAATTTCACTAGCAACATTCTTATTTTGGAAGACATTCCATGTACCCATGCATTAAAGTATAAAAAAGAGAACTCTTTTCCAAGTCAAAAATGTATAAATAAGAACCAGATGAACCTTTAAATGAAGTTCTCTACATGAACTGACTTTTTTTTAAAAAAAATTTGCTTTAAAAATGACAAGACCAAGAAAGAAATTTTGGCAGAATAATAAAAATGATCAAAAAATTAAAGATAAAACCGAAATAATTGCAGATGCTGTAAAATCAAATAAAAACAAATTGCTGGAAAAGCTCAGCAGGTCTGGCAACATCTGTGGAGAGAAATCAGTTAACGTTTCAGGTAAACTGTACAGAATTAAAGGTACTTTTTGCTTTACTCGGTACACATTAAGTGTTTACCTCCTCCTTTTCATTCTTTAGTAAGCCATGTAAAGTTCTGTTCTTCAACTGTAGTTGTCTATCTTTTTCCTGAAGAGCTACAACTTCTCTACGAGATAATTCCAGTTGATCCTATGAATATTCAAAATGGATTATTCAAAACCCCAAGAGAGTCATCTCTGTCACTTAAAATATTACAGCACATCAACTTGCAAAGCAAGTGTCAAGCATGTGCACATCATAAATCACTAGTTCATGGTTTTGACAACAAAATCCTGCTTGGCATTTTCAAGCTTAACCTGCTCAACTGGAAGACAAGTAATTTCCTCTTTCCACACCCCTCTTGCAAACAGAAGTTGAAAAAGGCAGAGAAAACAAGCCATAGAGCTGGATGAACACAGCAGGCCAAGCAGCATCAGGAGCAAGAAAGCGACGTTTTGGGCCTAGACCCTGCTTCAGAAAAAAGGAAGTTGACATTTAATTATGGGATCAATATCCCTCTCAATTAAAAGTCTTATGAGCTATCACCAATGGAAGTGGGTGGGGTGTGTCAAAGATCATAGAAAAAGGACTGCCCCAGCTTTGAAAAGAAAAAGCTACACTTTGTGGGAACTACATATAAAGGAGGCAGTCCTATTTGATCATTAAGGAGCATGTTCAAGTTCAACTCAGGTATTTCTGTTACCTTCAATAAAATGACTAACAGCAAAATAGCGTTAAAGTGGGTTACTCATATTGCCTTCTACCTTTAGTTTAACTTGGTTGTGGTACAAATGATCCATATCACTACTGGATTTCAGATTTTGTGTTTCCATATCTTCTAACGCACGAAGACTTTTGCGATGAAGTTGAAGCAGGTCATACATGCAATTTAGAATGGCCTCCAGATTTAGTTCTTTCTGTGTGGTGTCTTCAGTGTAAAAAGATGGAAATCCCAATGCAGTGAGTTCCTAAAATATTGAAGAAATATTTTTAACAAAGCTACATATAGTGTGGTAAATTTTTAAAATACTATGGAGCTGATTTTACAGGGTGTCCTGGCATTCACAGCCCCCTCAAATCAAAAATCTGGGGGAATATTGCCCATTATCTCAATGGGCACCTGATTTCAATGCACCTTCAAGGGGCTGAGATGGCACTCAAAAGAACCTTGCTTAGGCTGTCAAAGCTAAAATTACTGATTTAAGTGTGGGTTGGGAGTGGGAAATGAATTTTTTTAATTAGCCACTGATTGACCATTTCAGGCACACAAGACCTACAGGAGGTCAGGCATCCATAATTTCCCCTGCATGTTTGTACTGACAGCCTTGCGGTATTATCAGTCGACTAATAATCCAGAGACCACGGAATGTTCTGCCCCCCCCCGCCCAGAGTTCAAATCTTGCTACAGCAGTTGGAACCGGAGTTCATTATACTAAAAAAAAATGGAATTAAGTCAACTGACGCCCACAAACGTAGGACATAGAAGAGTTCGGCACAACATCGTGGGCTGAAGGGTCCATACTTTTTACCCTAAACCTAAGGTCTATCTAACCTCCATCCCTACCTTATACTATCATCCATATGCCTATCTAATAGCTGCTTAAATGCCCCTAAAGGAGGCCGGCTCCACTACCCTCTCCGGCAATGCATTCCATGCCCTGACCACTGAATAAAGCACCTACCTCTAATGTCTCCCCTGTATCTACCTTCACTCCTTTAAAACTATGCCTCCTCATAATAGCTACCTCCACCCTAGGAAAACATCTCTGGCTGTCCACTCTATCTATACCTCTGATCATTTTCTACACCTCTATCAAATCACTTCTCATTCCTGGTTGTTCTAAAAAGTTCTAGCTCTCGCAACCTTTCCTTGTAAGGCATTCCCTCCATTCCAGGCAACATCCTGATAAAGCTCTCTGCACCTTTTCCAATGCTTCCACATCTTTCCTGTGGATGAGTTGACTGGAAATGGACACAATACTCCAGATGTGGCTGAAACAGGGTTTGGTATAGCTGGAGCATAACTTCACAGCCCTTGAACTCAATCCCTCTCAATGAAAGCTAACACATCATATGCCTTCTAACAACTCTATCCACCTGGGTGGCATGTTTCAGGGAACTGCACAGATAAATCCAAGATCCGTCTGCTCCTCCACACTGCTAAGAATCTTTCCTTTAATCCTGTATTATGCTTTCAACCATGTCCTCCCAAAATGAATCACCTCACGCTTTTCAGTGTCAACCTCCATCTCACTTCTCAGCCCAGCTCTGCATCCTATCAAATGTCCCTTTGTAATCTAGAACAGCCCTCTGCACTATCCACAACTCAACCCACCTTCGTATTGTCTGAGAACTTAGTAACCCACCCTTCCCCTCCTACATCCAAATCATTTACAAAAAAAAATCAGAGGAAAAATAATTGATCCTTGTGGTACACCACTCATAACTGAGCATGATTTTGAATATTTCCCGTCGTCTACCATACTTTGTCAGCCAATTTTGATTCCAGTCTGCCACATTTCCCCCTAAACTAGCCTCTTTACTTTCTGCATTAGCCTACCATGGGGAACCTTATCAGATGCCTTAAATCCATGTATACCACATCCACTGCTCTACCTTCATCCGTGTGTTTGGTCAGCCCTTTAAAAGAATTCAAAGGTTTGAGAGGCATGACCTACCCCTCTCAAATCCATGTTGACTATTGCGAATCAAACTCTGCCGATCTAAATCCTCTCTCTGATCCCTTTCAATAATTTGCCCACCACTGAAGTAACACTAACTGGCATGTAATTGCAGTGTTATCCCTATTCCTTTTTTGAAAAAGGAATGACATTTGCCACTCTCCAATCTTCCAGCACTATACCCGTGGACAGTGAGGACAAAAAGATAATCAAAGGCCCTGCACTCTCTTCCTTTGCTTCCCACAGAATCCTTGGATAAATCCATCAGGCCCAGGGGGTTCATCCATCTTCAAGTTCCTCAAAATTCCTAGTACATCCTCCTTACTAACATCCACCTCCTCTAACCTACCAGCCTATTTCACACTGTCCTCCTCTACAAGTTCCCACTCAGATATGAATACTGAAAGAAAGTATTCATTAAGGACCTCTCCTATCTCTTTAGGCCCTGTGCACAAGTTTCCTTTGCGATCGTTGATCGGCCCTACCCTTCCTCTGGTCATTCGCTTATTCTTCATGCATGTGTAAAAAGCCCTCGAGTTTCATTCATTGCCAGGAAAAACCCATCTGGTTCACAGATGTCCTTTAGTGAAGAAAACCCGCCATCTTAACCTGGCCTGGCTTGCGCTACATGTGACTGCAGAGTCTCAGCAACGTGGCTGACTCTTAATTAGGATGAAGAATAAAGGCTGACCTATCCAGCAATACCCACATTTCCTGAACAATAAAACATATTGAGGCAGGCAGCTAGGCACTGGGAAGGCCACATGTTGCATTTCACTTGCCCCCTTTATATATTTCTATATTATTTACGTACACATGTGGGATTTAATGTAGCTTCCCGATTAAATTAAACTTACTTGAGTCTTCTGTACCTTCAGTAACTCATTAATTCAACATAGCTAAGTCATGTTTTAAACTGCCAGACTCTCAAATCACTCTTCTGGCTTAAAGAGGGAGTCAATTAGATTGATTTTTGGGTGCTCAAATTTGATGGCTGTATAGTGTTACAAGGTAGGAAGTGACCGAGTCCAAGGTTTGCTCCAAAAGATTAAAAGGGATAGCGCACAAACCAAAAAAAGGTCAGAAAGAGCTGTCATTAAGGAGAGTTTCAAAAGGGGATTACACTTCAGAGACTGCCTTGAAAGAAAGGGAAGGGAAGTGGATATTGGACAATGGACATCATATAACCTCTGTGTTCATCTGAGGACGGGGTGGGGGGCGCGCAGGGGGAAAGGAGGAGAAGAAAATTTGAGTTGCACAGGAACACCATATACAGTGCCGGCAGCCCAACAGTATACACAGGAGGGAATACAACAACAACAGCACACCAGGGAGGAGAACAGAGGCAAACTCAGGCCCCCAGAACATACTTCGTTATACTCCTGTAACTACTAACTACAAAACAGAGAAGCAATGAAGGTTACTACAGATCTTAAGTATATATGGCCTGGAATTTACTGCCATATCTGGCTTTCTGCATGTCCAAAAAGTATAACAGACCACATGTACATCACCATCAAGGCTCAAACCTAACAGCCAGCCAGAAGAGTTACATTAAGGCAGGGGCACCATCACTTCAAGAGCATAATAAACATTGGGAAAATATAGGGACTGCTGGAAATGCCATTCATATCTGAGATAGAGGCGAAATTCAAGCCACTTACATGGTTATACCTCTTGAAATTGCAAATTCTCCTGCAAGTGTTAGCATGAAATGCTTGCATTTCATAATGGCTGGTTACACACTTCAAATTCTGCATTGCAAGGCATTGCTTTCAGTAATATCTAGTTATACTGCTGTGGGTAATGCCAATATCCCAACCCTATTTTAGAAGGATGCAATCTTCGGCAGGATGCACATTGGAATTAAGTTTTGATTAAGGACAAAAAAACTTGCTGTCACCACAGCAAAGTGAGAGCAGGATGACAACAATCTACTCAAATATAATCCTATTGAGGCAAGAGGTAAAGCCGGGGGAGATATATTCATTCTTCGACAGATTGTGTTTTTTTTAAAAAGTCACATCGTACAGGGTGCTACAAGACCAAAAACGTATGGGGAAAAAAAAGCCAAACATGGTCTTATTTTAGAAACAACTTACCTGATTGAGGTATTCTGTGCATTGCTCAACATTCTCCTTTGTGCAAAATAAACTTAAATTATGACTGGTAAATAAAGGCAGTGTTTCAGTGGAACTGTTGTGGGGAGACATGTGGGGTCTGGATATATAACGATAAATAAACTTTTTGTCTGCTGTAAAAAGAAAAACAGAAAGTTAACTGAGCCAGTCCTGTACAACAGCTAACAGACTCTTAGAAAGTAACTCAGTCTGAGACTAATTAATACCATCTACAAAATATATTAAGACATGATTTTAAGCATTTGAACCCTTTTAGGAATTAACTATTAAATGATGCTGCAAATAGACAGAGCAGCCCGAATATTTATTGTCACATTACTGCTGACAAACTTGTGCTATTCAATGCCAGATACAGAGAGTTTGGTTCAGAGAAATATTTCAATGAACAAAGGTATCATGAACATTTTACATTGTTAAAAAGTTATAAAACCACATTAGGAACATGACATTTACTTAAGCAACTACTTGATGCATAATCTATAATTCATGGGGGTTGCAAAATCTCCCAGTCTTAGTGTGAAACCTCAAGAGCTGTTGCGAGCAACTCAAAAAAAACCAGAGAAAAAGTTTGCACCACTTAAGATTTGGCTCTGCAGATTGTGCACATTTCTGGAATGACAGTTTCAAATTTTGACACAATCCTTCAAGGCTCCCATTTCACAAAAGGCTTTAGGAGTTGCGTGTTGACAAACGAAGGAACCAGCTCAGATAGTATGCATGTCTGGTCAAACACAGACAAAAAGGAAGATAATCAAAATATGTTAAACTACAAATACAACCATTGGTTTCAACTATTAACAAAACAAACAACTAGGTTCTAGATAAAAACTGATGCTATAAAAATCAGACACAAACAAGTTGCTGGAAAAGCCCAGAAGGTCTAGTAGCATCTGTGAAGAGACCCTTCTGAGGAAGGTACGCCAGAATTGGAACATTAACTTTGATTTCTCTTCACAAAATGCTGCCAAGCCTGCTGAGCTTTTCAAGCAACTTCTGTCTCTTTTTAAAAAAAGTAGGTTCTATACATGGACTCTTCTCTTCCTTTGATAATGATTTTTGATTTTATTGCCACATGTACCAAAAATGAAAAGCTTTGGTTTGATTACAGGTGGTACAGGCAGATCACAGCAAGCAAAGGATGTTCAGCCCAAAAAGACTGAAGAGGCATACAGGTTACACTATTTGAGGCTAGAGTCCACAGTCCATTCAACAGTCTGATAATGGCCAGAAAGAAGCCATTTCTGAACCTGCTTGTTTGTGTGTTCAGGCTTCTGTATTTTCTGCCTGATGGAAGAGGTTGTAGGAGATCAATACCAGGGTGGGATGGATCTTTACATTGGCCGCCTTTCCAAGCGAGTCGTGTGAATACAGTCCGTGGATCAAAGGTTGGCTTCCGTGATGGTCTAGACAGTGCACACCACCTTCTGTAGTTTCTTACAGTCCTAGGTACAGCAGTTGCCATACCAGGCCATGATGCACCCGGACAGTATGTTTTCAATGGTTCATCTGTAGAAGTTGGTAAGGGACCTTATGGACAAATTTCCTGAGCCACTTGAGGAAGAGGTGGGTGGCACTGTTGTGCCTTCTTGACTGTTACATCTACGTGGGAAATCCAGGACAGATCGGTTATCATCACTGAGGAACTTGCTCTTCACTCTCAACCTCAGTTCTGTAGATGGGGGCATGTTCTAATTTCTTTCTGAAGTCTGTGATCAGTTCTTTAGTTTTGCTGACATGGGGACAGATTGTTTCCACCGCACTAGGCCACAAAGCCCTCTATCACCCTGGTTTTTTTTTAATCGTTGTCAGTGAACTTGTAGATGGCGTTTGTTTAGAACTTGGCAACACTATTGTAGGTGCACAGGGAGTACAGTAGGATGCTGAGGATGTATCCCTGGGGGGCTCCAGCATCGAGTGCTATTGTGGAGGACGTGTAGTTACTGATCCTCACTGATAGCTTTCTGACCCACAGACTGCAAAGGATCCAGTTGTAGAGGGTGTAGCTGAGATCAAGGTGACAGAGTTCTGAGATCATTCTGAAGGGGATAATGGTGTAGAAGCCAGAGCTGTACTCAATGAGCAGGTGACTGATATAGGTGTCCTTGTTGTTCAGATGCTCCAGCAATGAGTGCAGAGCTAGGGATATGGCATCCTCTGTGGACCTGTGGTAGGCAAACTGTAGGGGATTGAGGCAGCTAGGCGACTGGAGTTGATGTGGACCATGTCCAGCCTCAAATTATTTCATGATTATTGAAGTCAGAGCAATTGGGTAGTAGTCATTAAGACACTTAAAGATTGGTTTATGGTTTAGGTTAGTCTAGTCTCTGTGTGTAACTTCATATTGAGCACTTTCAGCATTGGCAGGGCGAAGAATTGGCTTCGTGTCTTGATCATTTGACCTAAAGACATGGCTACATTCCTTAAAAATGTTAAAACTGATGAGGCTTTACCATTTGGGTCCGTACAAGATTGATACTCCTCTAAGCACTGGGATCCAGCTTGCCAACTCAAGGATAGTTGACAAATCACCCCGTAGTTCAGATTCATGTTCAGCTGGCTATACATTACAACTTTTGTTCCCTGAAATCCTTAATTTGAGCCACATACTAACTTAATGAAGCTGAACTCTGGTGAACATGCGTTTCATGTCAGGCGTACAACATAAATGCAGCTGTACAAATGCAAAATAGGCACGCCTAAATAATGAACTCCATTATTCTGTTTTACAGATTCAGAATACAGTCTAGCCTTCAGCTACCTTGTCCCTCCCTGCAAAGCCAATTAGCTAGTACTACTCAAACCTTTGGCAGGTAATTATCCAATTTCCCTTCATAAACCACAATTTTGAATCTGGTCAGTCTCTTTCATCATGCATTCCTGATCATAACTGTTTGCTATGTAGAGTTAGTCCTTCTGCTATCTTTGGATCTTCTGCCAATAACCTTACAACTGTGTCCTATTTCTCAAGTGATAAAGCTTTCCCTTATCTGGGTAGACCTTGTAACAACTTAAAACACTTCTATTACAACTCCTCTACATCTTCACTCTCGAAAAAAAGCAATTACAGATAATGCTTAGTACAAATTTAACATTTATAAATATGAAAAAATTAAGTAACATTTACTTTTGAAGCATTTCATAAAATGTTTTTATTAAGGCAATGGAATGACAAAAGTTAAGAGTAGGATTCATGAAACAAGTAGCATGAATTGCCAAAAGGACCAAACAGGATCAAGAAATATGCGCTTTCTGGAGCGACCACTCTCTCTGCGGCTTCCTTATCCGCTCCACACTCCCCTCCAGCCCCACCACCCAGCACTTTTCCCTGCAACCGAAGCAAGTGCTACACCTGCCCCTATACCTTCCCCCTCACCCCCATCCCAGGCCCTAAGACGACTTTTCACATCAAATGATCACTTACACATCTGTTAAATGTGATATACTGTATCCGCTGTTCCCATTGTGGCCTCCTCTACATCAGAGAAACCAAACGGAGGCTTGGGGACCGCTTTGTGGAACACCTATGTTCAGTTTGTTGCAAACAACTACACCTCCCAGTCGTGAGCCATTTCAACGCACCCCCCTCCCCGGGAGGACACATCCATCCTGGGCCTCCTGCAGTGCCACAATGACGTCAAATGAAAGATGCAGGAACAGCAACTCATTCCGCTTGGGAATCCTGCAGCCCAATGGTATCAATGTGGACTTCTTAAGCTTCAAAATCTCCCCACCCCCAAACATATCCAAAACCAGCCCAGCTAGTCCTCACCTCCCTCACTATTCCTCCCACCTCAAGCCCCACCCCCATTCCCTATCCACCAACCTCATCCCGCCTCCTTGACCTATCTGTCCTCCCTGGACTGACCTATCCCCTCCCTAACACCCCACCTACATTCACCTTCACTGGGTCTAACCCCACCTCTTTGACCTGTCTGTCTCCTCTCACCCTATCTTCTCCTTTATCCATATTCTATCCACCTCCCCCATCTCCCTACTTATTGCAGAATCCCCTTCCCCCTCCCTCATTTCAACAGAAGGGTCTCGACCCAAAACTTTCCTGCTGCTTGGCCTGCTGTGTTCATCCAGCTTCACACTTATCTCAAGAAATAACTGAATTGGTTTATGAAATAAGAAAGAATTGAAGGATGTGGTAAGAGACTGATTTAAACTGTACTTATGATGCGTTTTTGCATGCATACCACAAACCTATATGCATTTTGAAAACAATTTGCTTGGATATGTTGAGCCATTTCTCAAGTGGGACTTAACCAGACCTTTAGGCCAAAGAAGGGGACACTATCACAGCGTAATAAGTACTACCAGAGTAATCTTGCACACCTGTATAAAAGTCAAGCAAAAATGAACCAGCCCCTATGGGTTTCAATACTTGAATTATCTTGAGATCTTGCCTCAAGTGTAACAATGCTCATTTAAAATTTGTAAGAGGCAGGTTCAGAGCTTGCAGGGCAGTGGTAATGTCCCTACCACTGGGCCAAGAGAGACGGGTTCAAAGTTCCACCTGCGCCAAAGGTGTATAAAATTACCTCTGAACAGGTTGTTTAGAAAATACATACATTTTAAAACATGTGGCAAGTTACCAATGGATTTGTTGTTATTTAACTGTCAGCTTCAGTGCTGACTTTTTCTATCCAAAAGGTGGCAGTGCTATAGGGCAAGTGCCAAGAGGAAAAGATCTGTATGAAAACGGTTCAGTCTCCATTATCTTTCAATTTCAACTTACTAATGGAAAATGTTAAAAGATTGATGAAACTGCAAAAATGACAGGGAGGTAGAACAGATAGACTCAAAATTTGAAAACACAATGCACTTCAGAGCTATGTAGCTGTATTGTGAAATAATCTATTATTAACAACTGTAATTTACTAGAAGCATGTAAGCCACAGGAAAGGAAAGCACTTTCCTCAAAATTATAACACAAGGTACACAGACATTGGAATTTCCCCAAAATGAAACATTTGGGTATTTTAAACACCCAATTTAAGCAAAATTAGTGCACACATACCTGGCGATGGCTCTGGCATGGTTATAGCTCTCCAATCTCCCATAGCAAGTAAGCAGCTTGATTAATTGCACAACCAGTTCAGCTGTAACACATACAACTCACTGATTTAAATATGTCAATGTAGGCAACACCTAAAAATAGAAAGTAATGCCTAAAAATTAATCTGATGGCTTTTCAAGATTTGTGTCAGCAACACAATGGCATTATCAAGATCAAACTTTGATTTTAGAACTCATTTATTGATCAATTTTGAGAGGTGGTTAAAAGGATTGTCAAAGCAATTCAACAACCACTGGACCATAGCTTGAGGAGTATGCATCAAGCATTGTGCATCTTTAGACTGTCACACACAAAGATTGTGTGATCTTCATTCTTTAGGTCAAGCTAAAAATCAAGGTTTCTCATTTTTACCAGTTTGATTGGGTTGGGGTGGAGTGGAAAGGAGCAGACTTGTTGAAATATGCCAAGTCCTTGAGGAATTATGAGCACATTAGGTAATGTTAAAGACAGGCTTCCCATCAACATAGTGTTAACACTGTCTCCAGAAAACTCAAAAGTAAACTAATAGAAGAGCTTAAAATCAACAGTTTATATAATTAACCAGGAGCTTTAAGTTTAAAGTGCAGGCAACGTAGAACCCAGCAGGTAGCCGCCCATATTTCAAGCTGCCTGACAGATCTGAAACATTATACTGCATGGCTCTCCTACCCTTGAGCCATTTGAGGTCCTTATGCAGAGCCATTTGACCGATTCAGGGCCTCATCCTACTTCTGCCTTTTGGTGGCAGGAAGCCATTTTGTCATTCCCCTGGGCATCTGAGGGCTTCTCAACCTCAATTCAGTCATCATCCCTTTAAACTACCCCAATCCCCTGAACCTGGTGGTGAAAGCTGTGCCAAAATTGCTGTGGAGCACCTGTTAAAGGTCACAGGTCAGTTCTCCAATAACATTGGGTCAAAGATCAACGGGAGCCGAGAAGCAACACAGCCTGTAGCTTTTCCATATAAAAATATATCTTTTATCACCTTATATACATAAATATAACACCTTTGTTATATCAGAGGATATTATGAAACAAAACTAACTAGAACTATTCTACCATTGCTACAGGGTATTGCTGGGCATTTCAGGCAGTCAACTTTCAGAACAGAGAAAGAATACAAAGCAGCTGAGTTGAAGGGTTGAGTTGTAGGTAGAGGCTGAAAAAGGCTACTGCTTCTTTGTGAGTGGAGGTTGAAGGGTGACCTTATATTAGATTTATAAAAGAAATCATGAGGGGCATGACTGAGGTAAATGCCAAGGTCTTTTTCCCAGGGTAGGGGAATCCAAAACTAGGGGGCAAAAAGATTTAGAAGGGACTGGAGGGGCAACTTTACCCCCTACAGAGGGTGGTGCATTAAATGGAAGCGGTATAAGTGGATACAAATTACAAGATGTACTCATTCAGATGCCTTTCATAAGAATAGGTGATGTTTAGACGGATCTGGGCAAAATGCTGGCAAATGGGGCTAAATCAGTTTGGGATATCTGGTTGGCATGGATGAGTTAGACTAAAGGATCTGTTTCTGTGTTATATAACCCAATGACTATTTGTTTCTCCTCATGGGAGAAACTAGAAACAGGGGACAGGGTTTAAAAATAAGACAAAGAAAGCCAACATATAAAATGGGTAAAACATTAATGAAGGACAGAGACTTGAAATTAAAATAATGGTTGACTGATTTGTACCAAAGTGGGATTTAGATAAAAAAGGACCAACTTACTGTTGTGTCCTGTTTCTAAACAAAAATTCCAAATATAACTGCAGGAATTCTATTAATAGTTTATTCTCCAATTAGGCCTCTACAGAATAAATTGCTAATACACAGCTGCTCAAAAAGAGATAAGAAAGATTGTACTGAACCACAGTTAAAGCAATGAAGGGACACTCAGGAGGCAGATCCAGGATTTGTGACCCAACTATAGCGAAGGAGCAGCAACATCCATTCAATCCAGGATGGTACTCATCTTGGAGGGCTGCTTACAGGATGCTGTTCTATGGACCTGCTATCCTGTTCTTCCAGGTGGTTGAAGCCAACCCAACAACAAACTTAATAAAACTTCAAGAAAACTCCAGAAGTAAGCAGACGGTGAAATGGATTCATTCTATTTGTGAAGATTACTGAAGTTAATTACAAACTAACCCAATTAGTTCATGAATATTCAGCTTCAGATTCCTTCTTGACATTTTATAAATCTCAAATGGAATAATGCTTGCAGCCTGGATGTTCTGCAGTTAAATAGTTGACTTGTTAAAATGTTCATGGAAGAGTGAAATGGAGAGACTTTTGACAGACCTAGATTGTTGCTAGGGACTAGCGCTGATTGCTTCCATTAACACTGCCATTTCAGCATGCTCATTTCTATTAGCTAATTAGTGTATTACAGTAACACTAATTGGTTTTATGGACATTGGCAGGGACAGAGGAGATTTGCTGCTGAAAACAATTATCAAATAAAGAGCTGGAGCCATTGTATTACTACCATCTGCTAAACAAATAAAAGCACCATTTTGATTTTATGGTATCAGAATAAGTAAACAAAAGAAACAGGGCTACTTGAGCTGTGTTGGACACGGTCAAAACTTGCAACACTGGGCTTATTTGAAAACACAAGCTTTTGGAATGTTGGGCCATAACTTGGTGTCACATGAGTTTTGACCTTGTCCAACACCGGCACCTCCTCAGGGCTTGAATTTGGCCAGCAACTGTCAAATAAAGCTTTGTTTAGTCTTAAATAAACTATATTCAGATAAATGCAAACTATCACTCATAATAAAGACAGAACCCAACCCACATGTACACCCCAAAAAGAGTGATCTCCTTTCCATGATAATATGCTGAACAAGGTCACTGATCAAGATTCAAAACTCCAGTTCTGCAGTGACGACAGACTGGGTCATGTTCTGGCACAACATGTTTGCTGCTGTTACATGCCTTCAAGTTAATTAACAGAGGATGGCTGTCTACTTTCGTACCAAAAGTGATTCAGCCTTGCTTGCCTCAGAGAAAGATATGCCATGTCCGCATAGTTTCTTTTCCACTGAAAAAGCCACACAAGCAATCCATACTAAGAAACACCTTCACTGAAGCAGAGGCTCTTGCACACTCCTAAATAGTTTAGTTTGGCCATCAACATCAGGAAGACAGAAGTGATGGTTCAGGATGTTGACAGTATACATCTATCAGAGTGAATGACATGACACTGAAAGTTAGATAGCTTCATGCATGTAGGATCCACCACTGCAGCTGTTCTAGCCAAGCAGAGTAAGAATGTGGAACTACAGCAACCTGACAGATCTAGGTCTAGCTAGTCTTCTGTCTCAAGATCAAAGGCAGTTAGACTCAGTGAAACTACACGAGGAAAGTGGTATTAAGCAAATTAACTGACCTGTGGTTTGACAAGACTCTGGGTGAAGACAGTTTATCCCAAGGCCCAAAGGAACGCAAATACAGTAGAAGCACGAGTGGATTTTCCAAAATTCACAAGATTCAGGAAAAATTCCAAATTTGAAAAGTAGCCAGTAACTCCGCTATTCAAGGACAGATGGGAGACGAAAAGCAGGAAACTGTAGGCCAGAGATAATGGGAACTGCAGATACTGGAGAATCCAAGATAGCAAAAAAAGTGTGAAGCTGGATGAACACAGCAGGTCAAGCAGCATCTCAGGAGCACAAAAGCTGACGTTTCAGGCCTAGACCCCTCTGATGAAGGCGGTGTTCATCTAGCTTCACACTTTGTTAAACTGTAGGCCAGTTGGCTTCAGACACCTTTTGTGGGAAAGGTGTTAGAATTGATCATTAAGGAGCTTATACACGTACTTTTAAAACTTCAGGCAATTAGGAAGAGGGTTGATGAACTATAGCTTCTATCTCCATGAAGGACAAGAGCAGCAGATGCATGGGAACACTACAATTGCAAGTTCCCTTCCAAACCATTGATATAGTTCTAAAATCAAGATGGCAATATTTCTTCACGGTCACGGAGTCAAAATCCTTGCATTCTTTCATTAACAGCAAGAGTGTGCCCCCACATCCAAGACCGTAATGTTTAAGAAGGCAGCTCAACAACCTTTTTCCTAGAACAGTTAGCGACAGGCAATGCATACTGACCAAGTCAGCAATGGCCTCGACAGTGGCTCAGTAGTTGGCACTGCTGCCTCATAGCGCCAGGGACCCAGGTTCAATTCCAGTCTTGGGCAACTGTCTGAGTGGAGTTGGCACATTCTCCTTGTATCTGTGCAGGGTTCCTCCGGGTGCTCTGGTTTCTTCCCACAGTCCAAAGACGTGCAGGTTAGGTGGATTGGCCTTGCAAAAGTGCCTGTAGTGTTCAGGGAGGTGTAGATTAAGTAGATTATAGGGGGATGGGTCTGGGCGGCATGCTCTGAGATTCAGTGTGGACTCGTTGGGCCGAAGGGCCTGTTTCCACATTGTAGGAATTCTATGATTTTAAATGAGGAAAAAAAAAAACTTGCTGATCTTAAAACTCAGATTACACAATGTGTTAAATTTTGTTAACACAGATTATGAAAACTCAAGGTTTTTAACACTAGTTGCCAGATCCAACATGCACTTCTATTCTGCAATGTTTTGTTTTGCAGAACCAGCTCATTGAACCACGTTGGGGGCAGCACGGTGGCTCAGTGGTTAGCACTGCTGTGCTATAGTGTGAGAAACCCATATTCCATTTCACCCTCAGACATCTGTCTGTGTGGAATTTGCACCATTCTCCCCACATCTGCGTGGTTTCCTCTGGGGCTATAGTTTCCTCGCAGTCCAAAGATGTGCGGTCTAGGTGGATTGGCCATGCTAAATTACTCAGTGTATATTACGTGGGTTATAGAGATAGGGTGGGTGGGAAGTTCCAAAGCGTCAGTGTGGCCTTGACTTGTTGGGCCAAAGGGCCTGTTTTCACACTGTAGGTATTCTATGAGAAGCCTATGAAGTCCACATGACATTAGTAAGGACTGTTGCAGCAAGTGTGCTCAGAAACCCTAGAGAACATTCTACTAGACTATCTGGTATGATTAAGCAAATGTCACTTCAGAGTAGGCCTGCAGTCATCTGGTTTCTCCTTCCTCAAACTGCTGAGTGCTCGTACAATTTTCCCCATGTTTAGAAGAGGTAGAATCCAGAAGCTCAAAAACTTCTTAAGAACATCCACAAGTGACTTTCACGTTTTAACCATTTTAAGATCATTACATTTTGTATTAACATTAAATTTGTTAATTTCCCTTTATTTAGACCTTTGTCCTGCTGGCATGTCCTTTCGCAGCTAAATAATGTTTTATGGGTTTTCATATATGCCACTTTAAATTAAAATCAATGAGTGTGTTTTCCAGGCCTATCCTTTCCAGGAGATAGGGACTGGCTAGACCAATGTCCATCCCTAACTACCCAAGAAAGTGGTTGCATACAACCATGCAGTCTGAGAGGCTTATCAATCCCCACTGTTAAGTTCCACAATCTCTCACTCAACACAAAACGGCTACAACTCTGCTTCAAACTTTTATATTCAAATTTTTCTTCATGTAGCCTTTGAGGCCATCGCTTTCCTTGTAATCGTTGTGCTTTTTTTTAAAAAATAGCACCGCACGTCTGTTGGATTAACATTTGCCCTTGCATACATGCAATAAATTTCTGTCTACATCGTTTTTAACCTATTGTGCAGTTAAGCAACCAAGTGGGAATACAGGAGTTTAAGATTCAGTTCCAAAGAGATTGTACTGTTTATCATGTACACTAAACAACCAGAACGCGAAGGGAGAAGTTTAATTAGCACATGGCACAAAAATTGGTGGGCGTGTTGTTGATAGGGAGAAGACAGTCTCAGGCCACTGTGATACTGATCAGCTCATCAACTGGGCAGAGCAACAGCGGATGGAATTTAATTCTAATAACTGCAAGGCAACGCAATTTGGAAGGTCTAATAAGTGAATGATTACACACCAAATGGTAGGTCCTTGGGGAGTACGAGGGACAAAAAGGACATTCATATACCAGTCCATAGAGCCCAGAAGGTATCAGCACAGGTAGGTAGGGTGGTGGAGGCAGGCATATGGGATGTTTGACTTCATTAACTGGGGTGTAGAATATTGATGCAACAAAGTCTTGCTACAACCCCATTGGTTAGGCCACACTATGAAAACGACACGATTGCACTAGACAGCATGCAGAGAAGATTCACCAGGAGACTGCCAGGGATGAAAATTCTCAGTTATGAGGGCAACTAGATAGGCCAGGTTTGCTTTTCTTGTAAGAGAGGAGGCTGAGGGGAACCTGAAAAAGTGCAATACATGATAATGAGGGGGCACAAACCGATCAGGAGAATCTTTTTCCCATGGCAGACATATCTAAGAACAGAGGGCCTCTGTTTAAGGTGACAAGTAATTTCACCTAGATGGTGGTAGAAATAAAGAATGTACTGCCTGAGGGGATGATGGAGGCAGATATCTTTGCAAGATTCAAGAAACATGCAGGTGAGTACTTAAAATGCAAGAGCACAGGAGGCTATGGACCAAGTGTAAAATGATGTTAGAGTAGTTTGGTTTTGTTGGTTAGCATAAACATGCTGGGCCAAAGGGCATACTTCGATGCTGGATAACCAGGAATACTTCTAGTTCATTGATAGCTTTTTCTAAAAAAAAAGCAGAAAAATATATAAAAAAGGTGAGAAAGGCAAGAGAGTGTACACTGGCTGCCAGGAAGTGAGGCTGGAGAAGTAATAATGGGAAAGAAGAAGAAGAAAACTTTTAGTTCTCTCAGGACAATGACTGTTAAAGGAATTCAGGGATTTACATATACATTAAAATCTGTTAAAATCTTTTATCTGAAGAAAGATTTAACAGCATCTCAGGTTGTTTAATACACCCTCAGAAGTGCGACCCTTTGATCTTTTACTTGTAAATTCTGTGTCTGACACTAACATCTGGAGGAGGAGTGGGGCTCCGAAAGCTGGTGTTGTCAAATAAGCCTGTTGTCTCTCAACACGCAGGTTATAGACCTTCTGACCGTGTTCACCCCAGTCCAACACAGACACTTCCACATCAGGGGCAGGATACATTCATGGACAGAGGATTAGCTGAAGCAAGAAGGCAGAGACAGGGTATTAGGACGGGGTCCTTTCAAGGATGGCAGCTGGTCACTAGTGGAATGCCACAAAGGTCAGTGTTGGGATCACAACTATTCACAATATCCATTAATGAACAAAGAATATTACAGGGCAGGAACAGGCCCTTCAGCCCTCCAAGCCTGCACTGATGCAGATCCTGTATCTAAACGTGTCACCTGTTTTCCAAGGATCTGTATCCCAGCTCCCTGCCCATTCACGTATCTGTTTAAGTACATCTTAAATGATGCTATCGTGCCCGCCTCTACCACCTCCACTGACATGTTTCAGGCACCCACCACCCGCTGCGTAAAGAACTTTCCACGCATTTCTCCCTTAAAAACTTTTTTCCCACTCATCTTGAAAACATGACCGAGTAACTAAGTCACCGACTCTGGGAAGAAGTTTCTTGCTATCTACACTGTCTATACCTCTCATGATTCCGTAGGCCTCAAATCAGGTCCGCCCTCAACCTTCAATCATTCTAATATAAATAATCCTAACCTACTCAACCTCTCTTCATTGCCAGTACCCTCCATACCAGGAACATCCTGGTGAAGCTCCTCCACACCCTCTCCAAAGCATCCACAACCTTTTAGTAATGCGACGACCAGAAGTATACGCAGTATTCCAAATGTGGTCAAACCAAAGTCCTATACAGGTGTAACATGTCCTGCACATGTCTTGTACTCAATACTCTGTCCGATGACCAATCTGGAGGAAACTGAGGGCACTGATGCTAAGTTTGCAGATGACACCAAAATAGGTGGGCAGATAAGTAGAATGAGGAAGCAGTGAGACTGCAAAAGAACGTGGACAAGCTAGGACAGCATGCAATGAAGTAACAGATGAAATACAAAAATGTGTGAAGTGTGAGGTTATGCAGTTTGGTAGGAGGAATGGAGGCAGAGAGAGAGACTATTTTTGAACAATGGGGAAAAGTTCAGAAATCTGAGACACAAAGTGGGGGGGGGCGGTGTCTTACAAGTCCTAGTTCAGGATTTTCTTAAATGTTAATGTGCAGTGCAGTTGGCAGTTAGGAAGTTAAGTGCAATGTCAGCATTCATTTCAATGGAGTTAGAATACAAAAAAGTAGATGCGGAGACTGTACAAGGCTCTGGTCAGATCACATTTGGAATACTGTCAACAGTTTTGAGCCCTGTATCTGAGGATACATACGCTGGTCTTGGAAGGGAACCCAAGAAAGTTTATGATCCTGGGGAAGAAAGGCTTGTCACGTGAGCAATGGTTGAGGACCCGGAGTCTGTACTTTGAGTTGAGGAGGAGGACAAGGATCTCAGGTGAAACTTAGTGAATGCTAAGAGGCCTGGATAGAGTACACAGGTAGATGATGATTCCATTAGTACTTGAGACCAGGACAAGAGGGCACAGCCTTCAGAAAGGAAACCCTATGGACAGATGAGGAGGAATTTCTTCAGCTATAGGGTGATGAATCTGCAAAACTCATTGGCCTCTGCCACAAAAGCGTGGTGGTCATTGAGCATACTTAAGAGATAGAGATACATAGATTCTTGATTACCAATGAAATTAAGGGTTATGGGGAGAAGGCAGGAGAATGGGAATCAAAATTTAAAAAAGTCAGCTGTAGCCAAATGGTGGGGCAAACTTGGTGGGCCGAATGGCCTAATTCTGCACCTGAATTTTATGGTCTATTACACATTAAAGTTTAATTTCATCAATACCATTATCCTTCTCAGAATGATAATCAAATTGGATTTTTTTGAAAAGCAGTGATACACGCACTGCAATAATCCAGTTCCACAGTTCCAACGTTCCAACTCACATTCAAACTATTCCCAAAGTGACTAAGCAACCTTAAAAAAAGTGAGCAAGGAAGAGAATGACACTGTGTAGAATTCCTCTCCAGTCTGGTTTCACTGTAGGCAGCTACACTGCTAAAACTACATGCTACTCAATTATCTTTTTGAACATGAAGTTCCAATATAAATGCTTAAAAATCTGCTTACAGCATCTAAGCCTTTCATTTGGTAATCCTCCACACAGATGGCCAGTCTGTTAATACAAGAACAAAACTGCCTGCAATCAGCGGGAGCGGCCTCAAACTTTTAAAATACACAGATCAAAGTGCAAACACACAAGCACTTTATTCATTCCGTTTCAAACAGAATGGCTATACAAGTCATTTTCTAGAGTATATCGCTAAGGCAGGGATTAAAGTTGTATTTTAAGAATTCTGTGTGTGAACTATATTTTAAATCAATGCCCTATGACCTACATTGATAATGCCCCAAGAAATCATACGAAGACAATGAGAAGATTAATATTTAATTTTCTTTTAGTTTTCATTTACCCATTAAGTGTATACTACAGTGCATCCATTCTGTTAAATCAAGTTTGCATGAATAAATCTTCAGATTAAGCTTTACATGCAAGACAGACCATACTTGTAGGCTCTTTGCAAAAGAATTCTACATTTTATCACTCTACATAATTCATTGCTTATCTTAACTCCTAATTCCCAAATCTGAGTGAAGATGCTCAGAAGAGGAGATGTAGAGTTCATTTGGTTTCAACATACAATATAATTTTAAGCCAATAGCAAATTGCACTTATTCAAAATGCAACTGGTTGCAAAGGTCCATTCTGTTTAGTTACACAAACTGCAAGATCAAAAAAAGTCAGTTCATTTTTACATATGACATGTAAGTCATGAGATGCTGTTCTTGTGGAACAGGATTTTGACCTTCATCTGAAGGTCATAGGGTACTAGATAGTAGCAATCCCAGCCCTTCTATGTACTACAGAGACTGGGACAACCTACAGGAGGTACCTTAGTTTAAGAGAGGTAACACCAGCAGTGCCTTTCAAGAAAGGCAGTCCAACAACTGGGCCCCCTCTCAAGCCAACAATTTTAGCATCAAGTCCTCATGACTCAAAACAGTTAAAAAAAATGCGCAGACACCATTTTATTTCTTAATATCAGGCTCTTAAAACAATTCCTCTAATTGGAATGCAATCTCAGGAGACTCCCGGCAGACACTTTACAAATGCCTTGAAAGCAACCCTGAAGAGCTCAGGTGTAGCAACTAATTCATAAGTAACACTGGCCTGTGACCAACTAAAACAAAGGTGGCTTATTTGGTAAGGTACGAAATTCTTCAAGACATTTCACGTACAGGGCACAGTCAAGACACAAACCTCCAAACTACTAACATATCAAACCCTTCAAGCACCAGCTGCCCTACAGTGCAGAGTGTGCAAACTACACATTGTTGATTTTTGAGACAGCTGATGCATCCAATCTAGAGTAGAAGCAAGTTATTTTAAACCTAGAAGATGCCCAAGGAGAAGGTTCTCTCTCAAACTACAAGTTGCATTGCAAGCACTGATATAGGGCTTTTAACATAATACCAAGTCACTAACAGAGGTGCTACAAAACAAAAATGACATCAATTTGCACACTGAGGTATTACGGCAAATGACCAAAACCTTTGTTAAAGAGATTTGCTTTACGGAATATCATGGAGGGAAAGCAAGGTAGCAGGTGGAGAGATGCAATGAGGGAATTTCAGCCTTGGCTGAGGGCAGAAAGCTATGTGAATCCATAAGGGTTAAAAATCAGGATGCTCAAGTGGAAGGCATTGGAGGAATATGGATATAGTGGACGGTTGGTCAGCTGAAACATATTACATACACCGGGAAATACAAAAATAGCTAATAAAAAAGTAGGCACGAGCGGGTCATTTTCCAGTTTGAAATCCTCAATTAGTAGAATGCTACGTGGATCAGTGCTAAGATTTAAACATACAGTTTATAATCCACGATATAAAACCAAAGAAGTGCAAATGTTGGAAATATGCTTGAAAATGCAGACAGTGCTGCAGAAATTCAGCAGTTCTGGCAACATCTGTTTAAAATAAAAGACAGAAGCAGAGATAACACTTGAGTCTATGATCCTTCATTCCAAAATCTATGACGTGGTTGAAAAGATCAAAAAAAAGTGCATTATCTTGTTGATGGTGCCAAATAACAGAAGATGTCAAGAGAAAGGGGACAGTCTGTCAAAGGGATATAAACAGATTAAGTGAGGAGAAAAACATTCATATGATCTTTTGACCTCACTGCCCATAAATTCTGTGCCTGTGATTTTCTTCACTTCACCTGACAAAAGAGCAGTGCTTCAAAAGCTTATGATTTCAAATAAGCCTGTTGGACAGTAACAAGGTGTCATGATGGCTGAACTTTAATGTAATGTGAGAAGTGGGAACTGGTCCATTTTGACAGGAAAAAAAGTGAATAAACTGCTTAAAAGCAGGGCAACTATATAACTGGAGGTACAGGAATTTCTTGGTGCATTGGTTTGTGAACCTTAGTCTGTTTGCAGGTACAGTGAGTGATGAGGAAGGCAAGTGTAGTGTTGGTATTTAGTGGAAGGGAAACCAATTGCAAAAGTAGAGATCTTCTTACAGCTTGCTGTGATTACATGGAATGTGGTGAATCGTTTTGGTCTTTTTGGAAAACAGACTGCATTTGAAGCAGTTCAGAGAAAGTACTCAAGATTCATTCCTTGGAATGAAGGTTTTGTTTTTACAGCAGAGTTAAGCAAGTTGGTCCTTTAACCAGTGGAGTTTAAAAGAGAGGAGATTATTTGATTGGAATAGTCAAGATCTCGAACAAACTTAAAAAGGGTAGATCAAAGAGAGGTCAATTCCCAGAGATAACAAGGTGCAGAGCTGGATGAACACAGCAGGCCAAGCAGCAGAGGAACAGGAAGGCTTGACGTTTTGGGCCTAGACCCTTCTTCAGAAAATTCAGTCACTTCCCAGAGATCTCTTTTAAAAGACAGAAGTGAGGGGAACGGATAATTGTCATTAGTTTGTGGAACTTAGTTTCCGAGAAAACAGTGGAAGCTGGGTCGTTGAATTTATTCAAGGCCAAATTAGATAGATTTTTAGCAGATGAAGGAATCAAAAAAGGATATTAGGAGACAATAGGGCAGGTAAACAGGAATGCAAGTTAACATCACAATCAGACTGATTATAACCTTATTGAATGGCAGAGCTGGCTTGAGGCACCAAATGGCCGACTCCTGCTTTTTAAGTTCCATGACCCAATGTACTGGAAACAGAATCTTACACTTTTTGACTACTTTGGTTGTGCTAGCTTTGAGTGGAACATAGAAAAGTAGAGCACAGTACTGGCCCTTCGGCCCACGATGTTGTGCCGTGGAATAATCCTAATCAATCAAAAAATAAAATAACCTAACCTACATTCGCCTCAATTCACTGCTGTCCATGTGCATGTCCAGTAGTCGCTTAAATGTCACTAATGACTCTGCTTCCACGACTACCACTGGTAAACTATTCCATGTACTCAACTCTCCGGGTAAAGAACGTCCCTCTGACATCTCCTCTATACCTTCCTCCTAACACCTTAAAACAATGACCCCCTCGTGGCAGTCAATCCTGCCCTGGGGAAAGTCTCTGGCTATCAACTCTATCAATGCCTCTCATTACCTTGTACACCTCGATCAGGTCACCTCTCTTCCACCTTCTCTCCAGAGAGAAGAGTCCGAGCTCAGTCAACCTCTCCTCGTAAGGCAAGCCCTCCAGTCCAGGCAGCATCCTGGTAAACCTCCTTTGCACCCTCTCCAAAGCCTCCACATCTTTCCTATAATAGGGTGACCAGAACTGGACACAATATTCCAAGTGTGGTCTCACCAGGGTTTTGTAGAGCTGCAGCATAACCTCGTGGCTCTCAAACTCAATCCCCCTGTTAATGAAAGCCAAAACACCATATGCTTTCTTAACAATCTTATCCACTTGGGTGGCAACTCTGAGGCAGCTATGCACTTAACACCAAGATCCCGCTGTTCCTCCACACTGCCAAGAATCCTGCCTTTAATCTTATATTCAGCATTTAAGTTCGACCTTACAAAATGCATCACTTTGCATTTATCCAGGTTGAACTCCATCTGCCATTTCTCAGCCCAGTTCTGCATACTGTCAATGTCTCGCTGAAACCTGGTACAAACCACTGGTTCCCTTTAGCTCCTTTCCCACAGCCTGGGTATTCTTGCGCAAATCACTTTTCAAAGTCACATCATTTTAAAAGAAGCATTTTAAATGAGGAGCCTTTTGTCAAACAAAGTGGAAAATAAAGCAGAAAAGTTGCGATGACACTCATGCCATACTAAAATTGGATGAAAAGGAACATCTTTATCCCTTATGACAAAATACTTGCAGGGAACTAGAAATACAAAATAAACAACAACAGGTCCTTCAATCCAAAGACAACAGTTTCTTTAAAAAAAACACACACCTACTCTGAAACCAAAATTATACTTAAAAACAAAATGGAAATTGAATATCTGTTACATACCTCAAGAGTCTCATGCAGTCAAGATGTCGTTTACAAAGTAAGTAATTTGCCCGCAAATTAAAAATGTTTCAAATGATTTTTTAGTAGTGGCAATTTTCTGTTTGAAAATTATTTTTAAAAACACTCACTCGAGGCCGTAATTTAATTTATAATAATAGCTGTGTATTTACAAAGAATGTCCAGATAGGAAGCCTATTACAAGCTGTCGAAATCACTGTGCTCACACCACCCACCAAAATGAAACTGGGAGGCATCTGTTTCACAACTCAGGTGCTGCTTTCAAATACAAGCACTAAAAAAAATGAGAACATAAACTTCACAACATTCAAATGGAAGGAACACTAAACTACAGCTCATGACTGCAGCTCTCGTTGAACTGCAAAACAGACAGTGACATATCTCAAAAACAGCATTCCACAGAATCAAGTAGTCAGTGCATTTCAAATAGCATTGACATTTATACAAGTTACTTAATCACCACAACACTCAAATACACTCCATTGACCTACAGACAAAATCCAAAATGCTGGAGTTGGATGCCAAGGAAACATTAAAGATCCATGTATGGTAGTAAAGTGGTCATAATACTGGACCAGTAGCCCGGAGAATGGATTTAGACACTAAAAACTTTCAATTTAGTTCGATTAAATCTGGAAAGCAAATGCTTCACCTGATTTAAATAAAGTTAATATCATTTGTTTATGCTAATACTTACAATCGGATTATTTTACAAATTCCCCAATCTCAATCTAGATTAAATGTTTGCCTTTTGTATTGGTTTTAAAGGGAGAATTCAACTGAGACAATTCAGCATGGGCAGTCATTGCAATGCCTACTGGTTTGGAATAGTTCCCTCTCACTATTCTTTCATAATTCAGTCTTCATCTTACTACACAGCCATCGTCATTTAAGTATTTTACCAATGGTAAATACAGAATAGGTAGTTACCACTTGCTCACCTCAGATTCCAACAACCATGGCACGTTTTTTGCCCTCTTCTACAAAAAGGAAGTCATGCCAAGTGGGGGAAAAACAAGGGCAGGAATAGGCCATTAAGATCACGGCCAATCTGGTTGTGGTCTCACCTCCATTTTTCAGTCTGTATCATGCTACCTTAATCTCCCTGTTCAATCAAAAAAGTCTAACTCAGCCTTGAATAAGTTGAAGGTCCAACTGCCACTACTTCCTGGAAAAGAGAATTCTTTGAGTGCTGGCAAGACAGAATTATACTTATTTGCCTTAAAAAGTATTAAAAATGAAGTGTCTCAATGCCTCCCAGATTCGTCACCACCTGTGGAATATGGATACCATAACCAGACCTACATTCATGTAGTCACTGTTTCAACTGTCGAAACTTTGGCTTTTCAATAAAAACACTGCTAGGCTTCTGCAGTCTCCTGGACACTATTCCACAATTCAGCACAAGTACACATCCAATTCTGCTGTCATCAAAACTTGATCCAAAATGTCCTTAGTGATGCCCTTAAATTTTAAAGAAAAAAGAAGTTCTGCATCTATTCACTAAATTAGCATACTTGGATACTAACCAAAAAGACCTTCCAGCATAAACTGCCCACTGGCACTTTTAGATCTGTCTTTGGAGTTTACTGATTTTACATTTTAACATTTCTGTATTGTATTCTGTTGAGACCCAGTTGATTGCTCAGGAATCATTATTTCAAATCCTACCACAGTAGTTATTGGAAATTAAACACTTCACAGATCTGGAATTAAAAGTTAGTTCATTAATATGCTTCAGGTAAGGAAATCTGTCAACTTTACCTAATCACCCTCTAAAATGACCCAGTAAGTCACTTCATTTAAAAGGGGTAATTTAAGAAGTGATAGTTAATCCAAAGACCTAGTTAGTGATCTGTGGAACCAGGTTTGAATCCCACCAGGCAGATGGTGTTTTTCAGAATTTAAATTTAAAAAAAACACTAGAATTACAAGTCTAAATGACGATATGGTTCACTAATGTACTTTAGGGAAGGAAAAGTGGTATCCTTACTTGGATAAGTCTACATGTAACTCCAGAACCACAGCAATGTGGCTGACTCTTAACTGCCCGAATGGCAATTAGGGAAGGGCAATAAATGCTGGTGTGGCCAACGATACCTCATCCACAATGAATAAAAATACCGACACTATTCAGCAAGTTAATCATTTCACCACCCACTCAGGTAAACCCATCCTTTCTAGAGAAAAGAGCTGCTTTTAGAAATGCAAAGTCTGTGAATGGACTAGTCTGACCTCTTTCTTGAAAGCACATTACTTCTTTCGGATATGAAAGAGGACAGTTCTTCCGCATTGTTGTTACGCCTGACAGGAGGGCATTGTTAATCAATGCCTCGCGCAACCACAAGATGGCCCCCTTGGAAAAAAGTGAAAAATCCAGTTGAATTACTAACGTTAGTTAATTTGTTTTACTTTTACTGTACCTAGGACTAAAAACCATTTCCCACCAGGTTTTATTAATAGACACAAGACATCAAGAACAAACATAGTCTTTAACAACTGACAAAACCACTATGCTGGAAACTTAAAGTGCATTCCATTTAAATCCAAATAACACATGTTTAGTGATTGGACATATTGCTCTACAGAGATATGGTGGGTGGGGGGAGAAGAAGCAAAAAAGTCTAGAAAGATGTCACATATGAAATGCCGATGTCCTAACCACATAAAAAAGGTTAGGCCGATATTGTACAAAATGCGGAGGAATGGGATTGTGGGAGATATAGCAGTTTGGATCGGAAATTGGCTTGCTGAAAGAAGACAGAGGGTGGTAGTTGATGGGAAATGTTCATCCTGGAGACCAGTTACTAGTGGTGTACCGCAAGGGTCGGTGTTGGGTCCACTGCTGTTTGTCATTTTTATAAATGCCCTGGATGAGGGCATAGAAGGATGGGTTAGTAAATTTGCAGATGACACTAAGGTCGGTGGAGTTGTGGATAGTGACAAAGGATGCTGTAGGTTGCAGAGAGACATAGATAAGCTGCAGAGCTGGGCTGAGAGGTGGCAAATGGAGTTTAATGCAAACAAGTGTGAGGTGATGCACTTTGGTAGGAGTAACCCGAAGGCACAGTACAGGGCTAATGGTAAGATTCTTAGTAGTGTAGATGAGCAGAGAGATCTCGGTGTCCATGTACACAGATCCTTGAAAGTTGCCACCCAGGTTGACAGGGCTGTTAAGAAGGCATACAGTGTTTTAGCTTTTATTAATAGAGGAATCGAGTTCTGGAACCAAGAGGTTATGCTGCAGCTGTACAAAACTCTGGTGCAGCCGCACTTGGAGTATTGCGTACAGTTCTGGTCACCACATCATAAGAAGGATGTGGAAGCTTTGGAAAGGGTGCAGAGGAGATTTACTAGGATGTTGTCTGGTATGGAGGGAAGCTCTTACGAGGAAAGGCTGAGGGACTTGAGGCTGTTTTCATTAGAGAGAAGAAGGTTGAAAGGTGACTTAATTGAAACATAAAATAATCAGAGGGTCAGATAGGGACAGCCTTTTTCATAGGATAGTGATGGTGAGCACGAGGGGGCATAGCTTTAAATTGAGGGGCGAAAGATATAGGACAGATGTCAGATGTAGTTTCTTTACTCAGTAGTAAGGGAATGGAACACTTTGCCTGCAACGGTCGTAGATTCGCCAACTTTAGGTACATTTAAGTCATCATTGGATAATCATATGGACGTACTTGTAATAGTGTAGGTTAGATGGGCTTCAGATCGGTATGACAGGTCGGCACAACATCAAGGGCCGAAGGGCCTGTACTGTGCTGTTATGTTCTATGTTGTTTCCATCCACAGGATCAGGTTGCAGCAGGGTGACAGAAGATTCCCAGTTCAGGTACATGGTCAGCTAGACTCAAATCTTTCACTGAGTTAGCAACTTGATTTTCAGTGACTTTGAGCTTATCAAGCAACACTAGCTTTCAACAGATCAAAATAAAAACAAGTGATTCTACAACAGAATGAATATAACTGTTACAACAGATCACTCTCTGGGCAGAGTTCAAAATCAGTACCTTTCCCTACAATCTTCTGATCCAGCAAGAGGTCACTCCAATTTACATTTAACATCTTATTTGCTGGTCTAGGAGATAAGCACTCTTGGCTGAAAATCATATCGCTTTACCCAAAGTGTTAATGTCATGAGCCAGGCCTCAAAACCACAGCAGTTTTAATTTATATAGTTTTTCCAACAACACCTCCCCCCACCACTCCAATAGAGCAAAATAGCTGAGCTGTTTCACAATTGTACTATCCAAAGATTCCCTCAACAACACATCATCCTGACTTGGAATTGTATCACTACTACTTCATCGCTGGATGATGATTCAGGAATGCCCCAACAACACTCGACCCAGGACACAGGACAGAAGGAGATATTAGGGCCCATGGCTGCAAAAGAGCCAACTATGCTAAGGTCAGGGACATCAGTCCTTGGCCAAATAGATGACAGCAGCAGTTCAAGACAGTGACTCACCACCACTGTCAAATGATGGGCCTCCCATACCACATCCCATGAATAAATATAACAAAATTGACCCAAAAGAAAACTAGCGCTGGTTAGAAAGCATACTTTAAACAAACATGTTCATACTGTAACACTAGTGGAAATAAAGCGGGAGGGTGTGGTTCAACCTAACGCAGTTCAATAACAACTGAATTAACTAAATGTTATCTACTGGTTCCTCAAGCAATTAACACAGAATGTGGATTCTGATATCAGAACAAAACTGCTAATTTATATCCCAGTCATCAAATTCAAGCATTTGGTATATTGTTCTTTTGCTAGGTCAATATGGAGAGAAAACACCAAGATAAAAACACAAAGAAACAGTTTTATTGTTGGTTGCTCACTTAACACTGGTGCCTACAATATTTCGACATTGAATCAGACATACTTGGTGCTCTCTTTATCTAGCGAGTTGAGAAGATTTGTAGCTCAGGTTGAGTTTCTGGATGTGAGTTTGCTCGCTGAGCTGGAAGGTTCGTTTTCAGACATTGCGTCACCATTCTAGGTAACATCAGTGAGCTTCAGATGAAGCGCTGGTGTTAAGTCCTGCTTTCTATTTATCTGTTTAGGTTTCCTTGGGTTGGTGATGTCATTTCCTGTTCTTTTTTCTCAGGGGATGGTAGATTGGCTCCAAATCAATGTGTTTGTTGATGGAGTTCCGGTTGGAATGTCATGCTTCTAGGAATTCTCGTGCATGTCTCTGTTTGGCTTTTCCTAGGATGGATGTGTTGTCCCAACCAAAGTGGTGTCCTTCCTCATCTGTATGTAAGGATACTAGTGATAGTGGGCCATGTCTTTTTGTGGCTAGTTGATGTTCATGTATCCTGGTGGCTAGCTTTCTGCCAGTTTGTCCAATGTAGTGTTTGTCACAGTTCTTGCAAGGTATTTTGTAGATGATGTTTGTTTTGCTTGTTGTCTGTACAGGGTCTTTTAAGTTCATTAGCTGCTGTTTTAGTGTGTTAGTGGGTTTGTGGGCTACCCTGATGCCAAGAGGTCCGAGTAGTCTGGCAGTCATTTCCGAAATGTCTTTGATGTAGGGGACAGTGGTTATGGTTTCTGGGCCCGTTTTGTCGTCTGTTTAGGTTTGTTGCTGAGAAATCAGCGGACTGTGTTCATTGGGATCCAAAGTGAACTATTAACATTATAACCATTTCCACATTCATCCTGCAGAGAGGGAGGCAATAGCCTAGTAGTATTATCGGTGGACTGTTAATCCGGAGACCCAGCTAACGTTCTGAGGACCTGGGTTCAACTCCTGCCATAGCAGCTGGTAGAATTTGAATTCAATAAGCATCTGGAATTAAGAATCTAATGATGACTGTGAATCCATTGCCAATTGTCAGGGGGAAACCCCACCTGGTTCACTTACATCCTTTAGGAAAGGAAACTGTCATCCTTACTTTGTCTGGCCTACATGTGACTCCAGGCCCACAGCAATATGGTTGACTCCAAACTGCTCTCTGGGCAATTAGGGATGGGCAATAAATGCTGCCTAGCGAATGAATAAAGCAAAAGCTATGTGAAGTTTTCAAATACTTATTAAAACAAAATACAACTCAATTCCTTTACTGTTAGAAGCAAAAATTACTCAAACACCTCAAATGTGTCCAAGAAAAGCTACAATAAATCCTACCACAGAACTCTCAGGCTACAACAATTACTACCATTAGACAAGTGTACAACTCTTGCTACACACAATACATGATTTCATGTATTAATCTCAGTACAAGGTAATAATGTTCTATGTAGGAGACAAGACAAGACTGCAGAAAATCCTTGGGTTCCTTGCCAGCCAAAAAAAAAGCCCTAACTTGCAACAGATATTATGATTTGTTCCATTGTATTGCAGCTGCGTACCCCCACGCGACACTCCCCCTACGCTACTTGGTAATTTATTGCTGTAGAGCCAAAAGATGGAAATTCAAAACATATCAAGGTGAGGAACAGAAACTGAAAAAAGTCAAGGGTAATTTATTTTAAAAGTGGAATTAAAACAAAGAAAAATGAAACTCATTTTTCCCTCCTTTAAGAAAGTGACTGGAACTTGCTCAAGTGCATTAAAACACAATGACTCAATCGCAGAAGATAAAGTGAACTTACTTGTTTACCGGAGATAAAATACCAATAGTGACATCAAGTGCATGATTCACTAGTCTGAAGTGAAACCAAGCAGCAACTATCCAACGAATGGCTCATTATCTAGTGTCTCTGACTACTTCAGAAGTTTAAAAATACAAGCTAATGGCTTTTTTTTCAGCTGTACCGAGGCTAAAAAAAATCACAACAGTCACACAACTCACTGTTGGAACTACGAATTATGACAAATGTCTTTGGGCATACATTGTAGACAAGTACAAGCATTTTGTGAATAATCTCTTAAAAATAGTGCAAAAATATTAAAACAAAAACAAAGTTCAAATGAGAGCAGTCAATGGATATTCAGGAGCCTCGTGGATAGCTTGATTTCCCTAGCACGAGCATAATAAAACAGAAGGCCCCTCAAGCCTTCCCTGTATTCAATTGGAACATGGCTGATCTGACATTCTTCACATCCACTTTCCTGCCTTTTCCCCATAACCCTGGATTTCCACAACATTATGTACATTTAAGACCAACTTAAATATACACATGAACTCTGCCCCAACAATTCTGTGACAATGAGTATCAAATCCTTAATTCTCAAAAGAAATTCCTCCTCCAGTCAGTCAGTCTCATATTGGTGACCATTTGAGAGACTGCGCCATCTGGTCCTAGACTCTCCCAAGGAGGTAAACATTCGCTCAGCATTATCTTGTCAAGCCCTGTAAGAATCTTGTAGGCTTCAATGAGATCAACTCTCATTCTTATTTACTCCAGTGAGTAGAGTCCCAATGCTTTTAGCCTTTGCTCATAAAACAGACAGACAATCTCTCCATGCCATGGATCATCCTGGAGAACCTTCTTTGAACTGTCTCCAAACAAAATATATCTTCCCTTGGAATAGAGGGTCCAAACTTCTCAGTACTCTAGATGTGGTCTCACTCGCGCAGTTGCAATCAGGCTTCCTTACTCTTACTAATCATACCTCAACTGCCCTCTCCATTCCTTTGCTTCCAAGGCCCAGTTATATTCTGCATGTTCTTATGCCTCTAGTAGGCAGCTCCCAACTTCCTACTGATTTTAAAGTTTCTCAT
Organism: Stegostoma tigrinum; assembly: GCF_030684315.1. Lineage (NCBI taxonomy): Eukaryota > Metazoa > Chordata > Chondrichthyes > Orectolobiformes > Stegostomatidae > Stegostoma > Stegostoma tigrinum. The sequence continues at coordinate 98,996,015 of NC_081361.1, forward strand.
CTATACGTGCTCGCCACAGTCCTATTGTATTGTATTCACATCTACCCCACAAAGCTGTAATATCAACTCCCGTTCCTCAAAAACTATTACAATTTATGAACATATCCATCCATCTCTCCAGCAAATAAGTCAGCATCTCTAAATCATCCTTCTCCCCAACCTTCCCCCCCCCCCACCAAAAGTTATGCAGTCTCCTTACAACTACCCAGACAAGTCCAGTTTATAAAACCAAAATAATGACAGCTGGAGTAACAATCCACACTGTCAAATGATTCTATTTCAATTATGCAAACAAAAATTTTCATATTCCACCTGCTCCTCAAATGGCTTTGTTCTGTCTGAGAAAGTAGTCAGTGGTCTTGGAAGAGGATCAGCTTATTACCAGGAAAAATGAAAATCACTGCTTATAACTTGCGCCATAAACTTTGTTCCTTTTCTACAGCTGCCACCTCTCACTACCTCCTTCCAAAGATCAAGCAAATGGTTTGCCGTCTTGAAATTACTATGCATCCAAGCTTCGTTTCACACCCTACATCCCTTCTACCATTGAAAACATGTGTCTCTGGCCCTATAAACAGCAAACCAGTCAATCCCAAGCAGTAAATAACACGGTGTAGAGCTGGATGAACACAGCAGGAAAGCTGATGTTTCGGGCCTAGCCCTTCTTCAGAAATTTTTGACTTTTCTGAAGAAGGGTCTAGGCCTGAAACGTCAGCCTTCTTGCTCCGCTGTATTCATCCAGCTCTACACCATGTTATCTCAGATTCTCCAGCATCTGCAGTTCCTACTATCTCAAATCACAAGCAGTACTTCAATGCCCCTTCTACTGGCCTCTTCACGAACTCATACATGTTAGAAACTCTTTGTACAGGTATCTTGCCTCAAATCCTGCTTGCCCATTCAACCTACTTCAATAGTTTACAGTCTGAAAGAAGCTGCACTTCAGTTTTACAAGTTTAATTATTAATTCAAGCCATAATTAGGTAATGAATACTTAAGTACAGATAGGGGTTGTGGATAAACATATGAATTCCGAGCAGGTCATGTAAAACATAGTAGAGGGACTGTCTTTTAATAAGATCACAGCCAATTTGATTGTGACCTCAGAAACACATTCCTTTCCTGTTTACCACTGTAACAATGTGTGAAGCTGGATGAACACAGCAGGCCAAGCAGCATCTCAGGAGCACAAAAGCTGATGTTTCGGGCCTAGACCCTTCAGAGAGGGTCTCTCTGAAGGGTCTAGGCCTGAAACGTCAGCTTTTGTGCTCAAGATGCTGCTTGGCCTGCTGTGTTCATCCAGCTTCACACATTGTTATCTTGGATTCTCCAGCATCTGCAGTTTCCATTATCCCTGTTTACCATTGATAGCTTGTGTCACCCACTCGCTTAGCTCTAGTCCATCTCTGCCCTGGAAATATTCAGAAGCTCGGCTTCCACCAGTTGACAGATCTCTGGCCACTCACTTCAGTTAAAAAGGTAGGTTGCATCCTCTTAATAAACTTACTTTCCTGCCTACCTTTAGCAATCCGGCAATGATATCTTCAGTCCCTTGACAGTCATTTAAGCAAACTGCGCGAAGTTGGGGTCCCTGCATTGATTTGTGGCACAGCATTTAAGTCTCGCCAAAACAAAACAATGCATTGATGCCAGTTTCCTGTTAGCTAGCAATTTTTAAATCACTGCTAATGTTTTCCCTCTACCATCAGCTTTTTATTGCCAACAATAACCTTTGATGTTGCACCTTAAAAGACTTCTGGAAACCCAAGTACATCATATCCAACAGTTCCTCATTACTTCAAAAAGTTGTCCAATAAATTGGACAACCAATTTTTCTTTCAAATCCACACTGACTCAATCTTTCCAAGTCATGAAATAAAGTGCCTACTCTACCACCTTTAATAATAGCTTTCAACATCTTCTCCCAAGGCAGTTTTTTTAAAAAATTCATTCACAGGGTATGGGTGTCACTGGCTTGGCAGCATTTATTGTGCATCCCTAATTACCCAGGGGGCATTTAAGAGTCAATCATATTGCTGTGGGTCTGGAGTCACATATAGGCTAGACCGAAAAAGGATTGCAGTTACCTTCCCTCCAGTACATTAGGTGAGCCAGATGGGTTTTTTCGAACAATCAACGATGGATTTGTGGTCACCATTAGATTCTTTATTCTAGATTTGTATTGAATTAAAGGACATTAGTGAACAAGGTGGGTTTTAATTCTGACAATCAACAACAGATTCATAGCAATTGTTAGACAAATTAATTACAGATTTCCTTTTTTGAATTCAAGTTACTCTTTCTGCTGTGACAGGTTTCGAACCGGAGTCTCTGGGTTAACAGTCCGGCGAGTGCCTCCTCTGGAGCTGACTGGCCTAAGAACTTTTGAACTTTCTGCCTCCATCTCTTGTTGCAAAATGTTTGCAATCTTCCAATCTACTGGAACTATCCTAAATCAACTGGGTTTTGGAAGATTAAAACAGACACTAACTTTCTCATTAAACCGCTTCCTTTAGGAATATAGGATGATGTTCAACAGGACTGGTCAGATGCAACTCCAACAACTTGCTAAGTAGTACTGCCCTGCTTGCAATTTTTTTTGGGAGTTCCTCCCTCCACTCCATTTCTGGATTTACAACTATTCCTGGGATGTCACTACTATCTTCTATAGCTAACACCAATGTAAACTACCCATTCAATTCATCCATCTCATTAATGCTCCAAACTCACTTTCCAGAGATCAATTCTTAGTCTGTTAACTCTTACTGTCTTTTATATTCCCACCTGGCTTCACTTATACTCCCTCTTTAATCTTTTAGCCGTTCTTTGCTGTAATGTACAGTGTGTCTAATCTTCTGCCTTGCCACCCAGCTTTTTCCTTTCGGGTTGATACTATTATTAACTGCTTTTAAGTTAGACATGGGCGACCAGTCCTCCATTTGGAATTTCTTTTTTGGAACTAATCTCGGTATTTTGAAATATATCTAATTTCTGTCACCGCATCCATTAACATATCCTTTATCTACCTACAGCACATGCAATACATGGTTCAAGAATGTAGCTCATCACCACTATCAAAGAATGGGCAAAAAAAAAGAAATTGATATCCACATCCCATAAGTGAGTTTAAAAAAAACAAGCTTGTCAGTTAATATCTACTTTTGTGTCTTAATCAACTTTGAAATAGTATTGGACACAGCCACCTCTTCAAAATAGGATATAAAATTCTGATTTTTACTGCTCCCGAGCGACAAGCGCACTCCAAATTAATCCCATCACATTGAACAACACTAGGTCTAGTATTGCCTGTCCTGAGGTTGGGTCCAGAACATGTCATTCTAAATAAAAAGAAAGAATTCCCTGCCAGAATGACTGCCAGACTACTCGGACCTCTTGGCATCAGGGTAGCCCACAAACCCACCAACACACTAAAACAGCAGCTAATGAACTTAAAAGACCCTGTACAGACAACAAAACGAACATCATCTACAAAATACCTTGCGAGAACTGTGACAAACACTACATTGGACAAACAGGCAGAAAGCTAACCATCAGGATACATGAACATCAACTAGCCACAAAAAGACATGACCCACTATCACTAGTATCCTTACATACAGATGAGGAAGGACACCACTTTGATTGGGACAACACATCCATCCTAGAACAAGCCAAACAGAGACACGCACGAGAATTCCTAGAAGCATGGCATTCCAACCAGAACTCCATCAACAAACGCATTGATTTGGAGCCCATCTACCATCCTCTGAGAAAAAGAACAGGAAATGACATCACCAACCCAAGGAAACCTAAACAGATAAATAGAAAGCAGGACATAACACCAGCGCTTCGTCGGAGGCTCACTGATGATGTTACCTAGAATGGTGACGAAACGTCTGAAAACGAACCTTCCAGCTCAGCGAGTGAACTCACACCCAGAACCTTAACGTGAGCTCCAAATCTTCTCAAAACTCGCTAAAGAATTCCCTGATTTACAAACAGTCGTATTTACAAATACAATCCTATGTGTTGTTACAATTTTGAAAACCCAACATATAAATATTCAAGCTTCAAAATCTTCCTTCCTGTTACCTCGTCCCAAAATCAGTCAAGCTTGTCCACACCTCCCTAACCCATCCTTCCTCCCACCTGAAGCCCCACCCCATCTCCTACCTACTAACTTCATCCCGCCCCTTTGACCTGTCCATCCTCCCTGGATCGACCTATCCCCTCCCTAACTCCCCACCTACATTCACCTTCACTGGCTCTAAGCCCACCTCTTTGACTTGTCCGTCTCCTCTCACCCTATCTTCTCCTTTATCCATCTCCGCCTCCCCCCTCTCCCTATTTATTTCAGAATCCCCTTCCCCCATTTCTGAAGAAGGATCTTGACCCAAAACAGCAAAAAAAAACTTTCCTGCTCGGTCTGCTGTGTTCATCCAGCTTCACACCTTATTATTTTTAATTAGGTATAGATGGGGAAAAAAATTCAAAGCAAAACGTTTAACTATGACTTCACCAAACAGGACAGAATTTGCTCATTTGTTGTAAGACCTTGTTTTTTTAAAAAAACCAATTAGGGAGGGATCTGACAGAGTATAAAGGTTTGAACAAATAGCGGAGTTAGACAACAGTGACAAGAAACTGAATTTTTCACAACTCAAAAATGCAGAACATAATTCTAAATGTAAGTATTTTTTCATCCAGTAATTTTCTGCACCACCCAAATGTATTTCAAAACTGGGCTACTGGCGTGCCAAGCATATAATTATGTAAACTGCACCAGCTACAATGGCTTGCTGTTTTTTTTTGCAGTTTCTAAATTTATTCGTGAAGTCGCACTGATTACAAAACCCCAGAATATTTAATTATAAGCTCGTTACCTCACTGGAGTTAGGTATAGCAACTGACAGCTAGACCTGTACTTAAAATACAGTACGACCAGCGAGAAGGTCCCTTTAAAAAAAAAGTTACGTTTCAATACGAATTCAATGTTTTTTTCAATCAAACTGGTTTATGGTAGTGTTCGTAGGCTCGAAGCTCTAATTCTTTTTTTATTTCCTTCTGCACTTTTCTCTCACTTGGTTGATTCTCAACTGCGTTTCTAATTTTTCTATAAATTCGCCGCATACGATCCGGAGTTCCAGGGTTACACCACTCCCGGGATTCTGCTGAATTCCCTATTGGGCATATTCGCTGTGGTCACGACCCGTCTTTTCGGTCTCAATCTACACAAACGTATCATCTAGGTATGAAAGCACTTGTTGCAATGAGAACCACACCTCCACCTCAAGCCCAGAAATTCGGAACACGGAAATACACAATAATTAAACGGCAAAAAAGTTCGTTACCTGTTTAAACAAGGCAATAATTCTCCAGTGAAGGGGCGGGGCGGGAAAGGAGGAAAGAAAAATGTTTCAATTTCACAGCCAGTTTTAACAATTTGCACATTGACTGACGATCAATACAGCGAGGAGAGCCAAAATATATACTGTTTTCTTAAACAAACAATAACCTTTTGCAGTGCTGGTGCCCCTGGATGAATGAGCGAGCAGCGTAACTTGCACAAGAAGTAACATCGCAGTGCCGCAGACCGGGCCCGGTACTGCGCAAGCGTCACGAGTTGCAGCCGGGCCCGGGTAAGCACATGCGCACTGGAACCCAGTGACGGTTGCGTGCGCGTCTCACTCGGAAACCATGGTAACCGGGCCTAGCCCAGGACCGTACTCAAATAACCGCCAACGGCGGCGACTGTTGTGGTTCGCCTCCCCGCCCCTTTCAACAACTGCCCTTACATCAGTCCGACATCTCTGGCCTCAGGCAGTTGGCTCCTCCTCATCGACTCCAGCGCCGGTGACTCTATCACCACATTGCGACTGCATTTGAAGTCATGCGAACGTTACAGTCTTTCCCTCCCTCTCTCACGGTTTTATTTGAAGCAGGTCGACGCCGGCGCCTTCATCCAAAGCGGAAGCCAATTGGTCAAGACCGGCAGTCGGCACGTCGAGGAGTAAACCCAACGATGATTGGCTTAGCTGGTGGTAGTCATCTGTTGGTGAGTTTTGAGAAGATTTGTAGCTCAGGTTGAGGTTCTACAGAGGTACTTAGAAAATCTTTTCTGAATGGTCTCATCCTAATTCTCAGACTATGTCCCCCATGTTCAACAATGCCCAACCAGGATCCCACCTTCCACCTCTGGAAAAACTAATGAACTCAACTTCTTCCCTGAAATTAAGGTAGTGAGTTTGCTCGCTGAGCTGGAAGGTTAGTTTTCAGACGTTTCGTCATCATTCTAGGTAACATCATCAGTGAGCCTCCGATGAAGCGCTGGTAGCCACCAGGATACATGAACATCAACTAGCCACAAAACGACATGGCCCACTATCACTCGTATCCTTACATACAGATAAGGAAGGACACCACTTTGATTGGGACAACACATCCATCCTAGGACAAGCCAAACAGAGACACGCACGAGAATTCCTAGAAGCATAGCATTCCAACCGGAACTCCATCAACAAACACATTGATTTGGAGCAAATCTACCATCCCCTGAGAAAAAGAATGGGAAATGACATCACCAACACAGGAAATGACATCACCAACCCAAGGAAACCTAACCAGATAAATAGAAAGTGGGACATAACACCAGCGCTTCGTCGGAGGCTCACTGATGATGTTACCTAGAATGGTGACGAAACGTCTGAAAACTAACCTTCCAGCTCAGCGAGCAAACTCACATCCAGTAGTCATCTGTCCCCGCGACTTTGCCGCTGGTCATGTGGTCTAGAGCTTGTGCCAGTTTTTGCCTAGCCTCAGGGCAGCATAGCGAGAATGCCAAACCGAAGGGAACAGCAATTTCCGTTGCATGTTTCACTCCGTTAATAACTGAGATTAAATGTTACGCTCACTACCTTAATTTCAGGGAAGAAGTTGGGTTCATTAGTTTTTCCAGAGGTGGAAGGTGGGATCCTGGTTGGGCATTGTTGAACATGGGGTGCATAGTCTGAGAATTAGGATGAGACCATTCAGAAAAGATTTTCTAAGTACCTCTGTAATAGATGTTAGGAACTATTTGTAAGATTTTACATTTGTTGCTAAGAAAGTTTAGGTTCCCTTGATTAATTCCAGCGATGAACACAAATGCAGAAGTTGCTGGGAAAGCTCAGCAGGTCTGGCAGCATCTGTGAAGAAAATAATCAGAGTTAATGTCCCTTTCTCACGACTGAATCCTAACTTATTCTTCCTTCACAGATACTGTCAGACCTGGTGAGCTTTTCCCAGCAACGTCTGTTTTTGTTCCTGATTTACAGCATCCACAGTTTGTTTGGTTTTTATCCAGCGATTAAAAAGCTTGCTTTAAGAGGAGAATTTGAGAGGTTTCAGCCTTTATGGCTTAGAGCTGAGGGGAATGAGAGAAGATCCATTTTTAGGACATAAGATGCTTAAGGAAATTGACAAAGTATACGTAGACAGGATGTTTCCCCTTGTGGGACAATAAAGAACAAAGGGTTTCAGGGATAGTAGGAACTGCAGATGTTGGAGAATCTGAGATAATAAGGCGTAGAGCTGGACGAACACAGGTCAAACCGCATCAGAGGAGCAGGAAAGCTGACATTTCGGGCCTAGACCCTTCTTCAGAAAATGAAGAAGTGCCTAGGCCTGAAATGTCAGCTTTCCTGCTCCTCTGATGTTGCTTGGCCTGCTGTGTTCATCCAGCTCTACACCTTGTTATCGTAGAACAAAGGGTCACGGTTTTAGGATAAGGTAAGGTATATTTAAACAGAGATGAGAAGAAATTACTTCTCTCAAAGAGTCATGAATCTGTGGAATTCAGTACAGCAGGTTGCTGAGAAACTGAGCAAATAAGACCATAAGACATAGGTGTGGAATTAGGCCATTTGGCCCCTCAAGTCTGCTGTGCCATTCAATCATGGCTGATAAGTTCCTCAACCCCATTCTCCAGCTTTCTTCCAACAACCCTTGATCCCTTTGATAATCAATAACCTATCTATCCCAGTCTTAAATGTACTCAATGACCTGGCGTCCACGGCCTTTTGTGGCAGGGAATTCCATAAATTCACCACTCCTTGGCTGAAGAAGTTTCTCCTTATCTCCATTCTAAAAGGCCTTCTCTTTACTCTAAGGCTGTGCCCTCGGGTCCTACCAATGGAAACATCTTCCCAACATCCAGTTTGTCCAGGTCATTCAGTATTTTGAAAGTTTCAATTAGACTCCCCCTCATCCTTCTAAACTCCAGTGAGTATAGCCCCAGAGTCCTCAAATGTTCCTCATATGTTAAGCTTTCCATTCCTGGGACCATTCTCAGTAACCTCCTCTGAACCCTGTCCACGGCCAGTACATCCTTCCTGAGACATGAGGCCCAAAACTGCATGCAATACTCCAAATGTGGTCTGCCCAGAGCCTTATAAAGCTTTGGTAGTGCATCCCTGCTTTTATATTCAAGTCCTCTCAAAATAAATGCCAACATTGCATTTGCGTTCCTGCTACTGACTCAACCTGCAAGTTTACCTTGCGAGAACACCGGACTAGAACTCCCAAGTCTTTTTGCACTTCAGACTTCTGAATTTTCTCCCCATTTAGGAAATAGTACATGCTTTTGTTCTTCTTACCAAAGTGCATGATCTCAGACTTTCCCACATTGTACTCCATCTGGCAGTTCTTTTCCCACTCTTGACCTGTCCAAGTCTTCCTGCAGCCTCGCCACCTCCTCAGTACTACCTGTCCCTTCACCTATCTTTGTATTGTGTGCAAACGTAGCCAGAATGCCCGCAGTTCCTTCATCTAGATCATTAATGTACAAAGTGAAGAGTTATGGTCCCAACACCAAGCCTTGTGGAACTCCACTCATCACCATTGCCATCCTGAGAAAGACCCCTTTATCCCTACTCTCTGCTTTCTGCCAGACTGCCAATCTTCTATCCATGTTAGCATGCTGCCTCTAACACTGTGGGCCCTTATCTGACTCAGCAGTCTCCTGTGTAGCACCTTATCAAAAGGCATTCTTGAAGCCCAGGTAGATAACATCCATTGGCTCTCCTTGCTCTACCCTGCTCGTTACTTCCTTAAGGAATTCTAGCAGATTTGTCAGGCATGACCTCCCCATGATGAAATCATTCTGACTATGTCCTACTTTACCGTACACTTACAAATATTCAGAAATCTCATCCTTCACAACGGACTCCAAAATCTTGCCCGCGACCAAGGTTAGGCTAATTGGCCTGGATTTTCCATCTTTTGCCTTACTCCCTTCTTAAACAGGGATGTCACGTTAGTGATTTTCCAGTTCTCTAAAACCCTCCCTGACTCTAGTGATTCCTGAAAATTCACCACTAACGCTTCCACTATCTCCTTGAGAACTCTGGGGTACAGCCCATCTGGTCCAGGGAACTTGTCCATCTTCAGGCCAATCAGTTTTAGTAGCATCTTTTCCATGGTGATGGCCACCACACCCAGCTCTGCCCCGACTCTCTTGAATTTTTGAGATATTACTTGTGACTTCCACCATGGAGACTGACACAAAGTAATTATTCAGTTCCTGAGACAGTTCCTTGAGGAAGCAGGTAGATTCTTAATTAGTTCCAGGTTATAGGGAGCGGTGGTGTTGGGTCCAAGCTATGATCAGCCATGATTGTTTTAAAGGACAGAGCAGGCTCAAGAAGTTGAGTTGCCCACTCCTGCTTCTAGTTCTTAGGACTAGTAGAGTCCAATTCTTAACAAATCTTCACTCTGTCCTCATGCAGTTGTCCTTGCATCTGGACCTAGATTGCCTACACTGATTCCGAACCCTGAGTGATACTTCCTGAAGTGAGAAGAATTTTGCTACATGGGAAGGGACTCGTCAGCCCGTGCAACATCTGTACTGCTTGTTAACAAAACCTTTCACTGTACTCTGGTACATGTGACAATAAATCAATCAATCAAGTACCTATCTACTCTAGTTCCATTTTATAGCACTTGATCCATAACCTTGAATGCGATGGCACTTCAAATAATCATTTAAATACTTTTAAAATATTTTTTAGGCAGAGAGTTCCAATGAGTTATGTCTGCCTTAATTGTGCAATGTGTCTGTCAATTATTCTGCATTCCTATGTAAATGTAACAAATTAGTAACAGAAGTAATCCACATATGAAGGATACGGACCCCCTTCAACCTTAATTATCCGTTTGTCTGCAAAATTAAATAAGGCCAGACAAGTGGAAGAGCAATGATGTGCGATTAATCCAGGTACATTCCTTCTGACGTAAGCAGTACACAAATCTGGTGTTGCTTGTGACTAAGGTTTGTATTGAACAGTGGCTGACAGAATAGTGAGCGGCCGGTATGAGTACAGGCTAGTCTGCACTATTTAACGGTGTTGCATTTCATAAAAGGGACACTCATTTGATAGGAGCAGAACTACAAGAAGAGCTACTATGGAGCAAGAAGGAAGTGGCAAAGGTCTATGATGAAGCAACGAAGGTCTCATTTGCAAATATTCTAGTAGACCCTGTGATGGATGTAGGAGCAGATGCTGCTGAGTGTCAACAGTGAAGGTCTGAGGACTGGATGTAGAACAGTGAGAATTTCACTGACCTCCCATGAGTGTTCAAAGCCAAAGAATGCACCTTCAAAATGCCATATCCCATCAGCTACACCACTCACCTCACCACCCAACAATTTTTGACAATTAAGAGCCATTCCTTGAATTTCTAGCTTTGTTTCATTCTCAAACAGTTAAAACTGCTGCAGGACTCTCACCCTGCAACATACAGCTTGTACCCTCTGCTCCCCATTCAACTACAAGAGCCATGTTACACAAACAGTGCACCCTCTGGCAAATTTATTTCTCTCTTGCAGGGGATTTGGCATATAATCTTAGGCAGCAGCAACAGCTATTGGGGTGGGTGGGCAGTGAAGCTTGCGGTCTGGTATGGCTCTGTGCATAATGTAAAGAAGATGGTCACCATCACTGGATCGGCCATGACTGAATCCCAGAACAGGCTGATGAAAGTATTAAAGATGAAAGTAAGCTGTTATGTTCTTGTAGAGCAGTTGTAGTGTCCCTGATCCTGGTCTAGGAGTCCTACGTTCAAATCCAAACTGCTCCAGAAGTCTACAACAAAATCTCAAAACAGGTTAATTAGAGGAAAAGATATGAAAGTAATCTATAACCTAATTCTCCTCATGTATCCCCCTTATCTCTCATAATACAATCTCTCTGGAATATACATGCTGCCGGTGGTTGAAAAATCCACCCCATTGCATTCCTGCCACCACTACCTTGTATCACTGGACTAGCAATTCAGAGGTCCATTGCTACTGTTCTGGGCAGCAAGTTCAAATTCCACCAGGACAGCTGCTGGAATTTACATACAAATGAATAAATTCTGGAATTGAAAACTAGCCTTGGTAAAGGTGACCTTGAAACTTCAATACATTCAAAGCAATTAATTAGGAGCAGTTATAGGCTATTCAGTTTCTACTTGCCCCCATCACCCTACCAAGCCTACCATGACCGGCAGCAAGATCATGCGTGATCAGATACTAACCTCAAATAATCCATAACATCATGAGAAGTAGGCATTTGGGATTGTAGACTTGCTCGCTGAGCCCGAGAGTTTGGTTGCAGACATTTTGTCACCCAGCCAGGTAACACCATCAGTGCATCTCTGGTAAAACATTGGTGCTCTGTCCCACTTGTTAGTTATAAGCCTCGGTTTGCTGGGGTGGCTGGCATCACTTCCTGTTCTGTTTTTCAGTGTTTTATATATCGGATCCAGTTCAATGTGTTTGTTGATGGAGTTCTGGTTGGAATGCCAGTCCTCCAGGAGTTCCCTAGCATGTCTCTGTTTGGCTGATGCTATATTGGATGTGTTGTCCCAGTCAAATTCGTGTCCTTCTTTGTCCATGTGTATTGAGACCAGTGAGAATTGGCCGTGTCTCTTGGTGGCTAGTTGGTGTTCATGTATCTTTATTGTCAGTTTTCTTCTAGTTTGGCCTGTGTAATGTTTCTCACAGTCGTTGCATGGTATTTTGTATAATACATTAGTTTTATTGATTGCGGGTATGGGATCTTTTATGTTCGTCAGTAGCTGTTGCAGGGTGGTTGTTGGTTTGTGGTCTACTCTGATACCTGGGGCCCTGAGTAGTCTTATGGTCATCTGTGAAATATCTCTGATATATGGGAGGGTGACTAACGTGACTAAAGCTAACCACTGAGCCACCGTGCTGCTCTCAAGGTTTAGGGATCCCTAGCTGATGAGGGATATTGAGGCTCTGGTCAGGAAAAAGAAGAAGGCATGCATTGGGTTTAAGTTATTGGGCTCAAGTAAATCCCCAGATGACTAGAAAAAATGTAGGAACACACTTAAGAGGAAAATCAGAAGAGTAAAAATTGGGTCTGAAATGAATCTGGCAGATAATATTAAAGATAATCCCAAGAGGCTCTATAGCTATATGAAGAGTAAAAGGGTGGCTAGGGAGAGAAATAGGTCCCCTTTAAAGATCAGCATGGTTGTCTCTGTGTGGAGCCACAGGAGATGGGAGAGATTTTTAATGAATATTTTTCTTCAGTGTTTGCTGAGGAGAGAATCATGGATGCTGAGGAAATAAGTGAAACAAGTGGGGGATGTTTTGGATCACAAACACATTACCAGAGAGGGAGAGAGAGAGAGATGTGTTTACAGTGTTAAAGCACATTAAGGTGGATAAATCCCCAGGGCTTGATCAAGTCCATCCTTGGACGTTTTGGGAGACTAAGGAAGAAATTGCGGAGGCCCTTGCAGAGATTTTTCCTTCATTTTTAGCCACTGGTGAAGTTCTAGAAGACTGGAGAGTGGCTAATGTTGTTTGATTGTTTAAGAAAGGTAGCAAAGACAAGCCAGGGAACTACAGGCCAGTGAGCCTGACATCAGTGGTAGGCAAGTTATTGGAGAGGATACTGAGGGACAGGATCAACCAACATTTGGATTGTCAAGGTCTGATTAGAGATAGTCAGCATGGGTTTGTACCCAGGAAGTTATGTCTGATGTACCTTTTAGAGTGTTTTGAAGGGATAACCAAGAGGATGGATGAGGGTAGGGCAGTGGATGTTGTCTATATGGACTTTAGTAAGGCCTTTGACAAGGTCTCACATGACAGGCTAGTCATGGATATTAGGTCACATCAGATCCAGGAAGAGACAGCTAATTGGATTCATAATAGGCTCAATGGTAGGAAGCAGAGGGTGATAGTTGAAGGTTGTTTCTTGGACTGGAGGCCTGTTACTCATGGTGTGCCACAGGGGTCAGTGCTGGGACCTTTGTTATGTGTAATTTGCTACTTACATAAATGATCTAGATGTCATGTACATGGCAAGATTAATAGGTTAATACTGAAAGAACTGCAGATGCCGTAAATCAGTGACAATAACAAAGTTGCTGGAAAAGCTCAGCAGGTCTGCCAGCATTTGTGAAAGAAAAAAAAGAGTTAACATTTCGGGTCTGGTGACCCTTCCTCAGAACTATAGTAATGATACAAAATTAGGAGGTATCGTTGATTGCGAGGAAGATTATCAAAAGTTATAGAGAAGTCTTGATTAGATGCGGAAGTGGGTTGAGGATTGGCAAATGCAATTCAATACAGGTAAGTGTGAGGTGTTGTACTTCAGAAAGTCAAAACAAGGCAAGAAGACAGGCAAGAAGGGGTAAGATTAAGGAACCTTGGATGACGAGAGCGGTGGAGCTTCTAGTGAAAAGGAAGAAGGTAGCTTACATAAGGTGGAGGAAGCTAGGGTCAAGTTCAGCTAGAGAGGATTACATGCAGGCAAGGAAGGAGCTCAAAAATGGTCTGAGGAGAGCCAGGAGGGGGCACGAGAAAGGCTTGGCAGAAGGAATCCGGGAAAACACAAAGGCATTTTACACTTATGTGAGGAATAAGAGAATGGTCAAAGAAAGAGTAGGGCCGATCAGGGATAGCATAGGGAACTTGTGTGTGGAGTCTGAGGAGGTAGGGGAAGCCCTAAATAAGTTTTTTGCTTCTGTCTTTACGAAAGAAATGAACTTTGTAGTGAATGAAACCTTTGAAGAGCAGGTGTGCATGCTGGAATGGATAGAGATAGAGGAAGCTGATGTGCTGAAAATTTTGTCAAACATTAAGATTGACAAGTCGCCAGGCCCGGATCAGATTTGTCCTCGGCTGCTTTGGGAAGCGAGAAATGCAATTGCTTCGCCACTTGCGAAGATCTTTGCATCCTCGCTCTCCACTGGAGTCGTACCTGAGGACTGGAGAGAGGCAAATGTAATTCCTCTCTTCAAGAAAGGAAATCGGGAAATCCCCGGCAATTATAGACCGGTAAGTCTCACGTCTGTCGTCTGCAAGGTGTTAGAAAGGATTCTGAGGGATAAGATTTATGACCATCTGGAAGAGCATGGCTTGATCAAATACAGTCAACACGGCTTTGTGAGGGGTAGGTCATGCCTTACAAACCTTATCGAGTTTTTTGAGGATGTGACTAGAAAGGTTGATGAGGGTCGAGCTGTGGATGTGGTGTATATGGACTTCAGTAAGGCATTTGATAAGGTTCCCCATGGAAGGCTCATTCAGAAGGTCAGGAGGAATGGGATACAGGGGAACTTAGCTGCTTGGATACAGAATTGGCTGGCCAACAGAAGACAGCGAGTGGTAGTAGAAGGAAATATTCTGCCTGGAAGTCAGTGGTGAGTGGGGTTCCACAGGGCTCTGTCCTTGGGCCTCTACTGTTTGTAATTTTTATTAATGACTTGGACGAGGGAATTGAAGGATGGGTCAGCAAGTTTGCAGACGACACAAAGGTCAGAGGTGTCGTTGACAGTGTAGAGGGCTGTTGTAGGCTGCAGCGGGACATTGACAGGATGCAGAGATGGGCTGAGAGGTGGCAGATGGAGTTCAACCTGGATAAATGCGAGGTGATGCATTTTGGAAGGTCGAATTTGAAAGCTGAGTACAGGATTAAGGATAGGATTCTTGGCAGCGTGGAGGAACAGAGGGATCTTGGTGTGCAGATACATAGATCCCTTAAAATGGCCACCCAAGTGGACAGGGTTGTTAAGAAAGCATATGGTGTTTTGGCTTTCATTAACAGGGGGATTGAGTTTAAGAGTGGTGAGATCTTGTTGCAGCTCTATAAAACTTTGGTTAGACCGCACTTGGAATACTGCGTCCAGTTCTGGTTGCCCTATTATAGGAAAGATGTGGATGCTTTGGAGAGGGTTCAGAGGAGGTTTACCAGGATGCTGCCTGGACTGGAGGGCTTATCTTATGAAGAGAGGTTGACTGAGCTCGGTCTCTTTTCATTGGAGAAAAGGAGGAGGAGAGGGGACCTAATTGAGGTATACAAGATAATGAGAGGCATAGACAGAGTTGATAGCCAGAGACTATTTCCCAGGGCGGAAATGGCTAGCACGAGGGGTCATAGTTTTAAGCTGGTTGGTGGAAAGTATAGAGGGGATGTCAGAGGCAGGTTCTTTACGCAGAGAGTTGTGAGAGCATGGAATGCGTTGCCAGCAGCAGTTGTGGAAACAAGGTCATTGGGGTCATTTAAGAGACTGCTGGACATGTATATGGTCACAGAAATTTGACGGTGCATACATGAGGATCAATGGTCGGCACAACATTGTGGGCTGAAGGGCCTGTTCTGTGCTGTACTGTTCTATGTTCTATGTTCTATGTTCTAAGGTAGGACTTACTGTACAGTAAATGATGAGGTCCTGAGCAGTGTTGTGGAACAGAGGGACTTAGGTATACAAGCACCTAGTTTACTGAAAGTGGTGTCACAAATTGAGAGGTGGTGAAGAAGGCATTTAGCATGCTGGCCTTCATCAGTCAAAGCTTTGAGTATGGGAGTTGGGATGTTATGTTACAGTTCTGTCAATTGTTGCTGAGGCCACACTTGGGGTATTGTGTATAGTATTGATCACCCTGTTACAAGAAAGACGGGAGAGTGTGCAAAGAAGGATTAGTATGCCCTGAGTTATAGGAAGAGCTTGCCCAGTATAGGACTTTATTCCTTGGAATGTAGGAGAATGAAGGATGACCTTATTGAGGTGTATAAAATCATGAGGATGAAAGGATATGTTTTTCCCAGGGATGGGGAATTGAAAACTTGAGGGCACAATCTTAAGGTGAGAGGAAAGAGATTTAAGAAGGAGCTGAGGGGCAACTTCCTCACACAGAGAGTGGTGCATGTATGGAATGGGCTGCCAGAGAAAGATGTTGATGCAGGTACAATAGCAACATTTAAAAAACATTAGGATAGGTACATGGATGGGGAGGGTTTAGAGAGATGTTGACCAAATTCGGGTTATTGGAACTAACTGAGTGCACACCATGGCCAGCATGGACCAGTTTGAGCCGAAGGGCCTGTTT
The DNA here is from genome assembly GCF_030684315.1 of Stegostoma tigrinum. NCBI lineage: Eukaryota > Metazoa > Chordata > Chondrichthyes > Orectolobiformes > Stegostomatidae > Stegostoma > Stegostoma tigrinum. Next base: position 99,012,405 of record NC_081361.1, read on the forward strand.
CAATACTGTATTACTCTATGACTTTCTGACTCTAAGTGACCAGGAAGGTTGACGTAGGCAGGGTTGTAGATATAGTAGAGATGGCTTTCAGCAAGACTTTTGTTAAGGTTCCACATGGTAGGCTGCTCTGGAAGGTTAGATCTTATGAAATCCAGGGAAGTACAAAATGATGTTGGGAAACAGCGAGTAATACTGGAAGCATGATTGTTGGACTGGAAGCCTGTGGCTACTAGTGTGCTCAGGGGTCGGTGCTGTTTGCTGGTCAGTGCCCATTGCTGTTTGCTATCTATATCAATGATTTGAATGAGAATGTACAAGGCATGATTAGTAAGTTTGTGGATAACACTAAAATAGGCAGTATCATGGACAGTGAGGATGGTTATCAGAAATTGCATCAGGATCATGATCAGCTGGGGAAGTTGGCCAAGAAATGGCAAATGGAATTTAATATAGAACAGTGTGAGGTGTTACAATTTGGAAAGTAAAATCAAGGTGTTTCATGGTGAATGGTGCTGGCTTAAGGAGTGTAGTGGAACAAAGTGATCTTGGAGTTCAGGTGCATAGTTCTCTGAAAGTGGAGTCGCAGGTAGATAGGGCAGTGAAAAAGGCTTTTGGCTCACTGGCCTTCATCAGTCACGGCTTTGAATAGAGAAGTTGGGAAGTTATGTTGCAGTTGTACAGGACATTGGTGAGGGCACATTTGGAGTATTGTGTTCAGTTTTGATCACCGTGCTATAGGAAGGATGTTATTAAACTGGAAAAAGTGCGGAAGAAATTTAGAGGGATGTTGCCAGGGCTGAAGGGACTGAGTTATAGGGAAAGGTTGGACAAGCTAGGACTTTTTCTTGAGAGCATAGGAGATTGTGGGAAATCATATTTAAGTGTATAAGTTCATGAAAGGCATGGATAGGGTGAATGCACCCAGACTTTTCCCCAGGGTTGGGGAATTGAGGACCGGACGGCTTTAGTTTAAGGTTAGAGGTGAAAGATTACATGGGAACCTGAGGGACAACCTTTTTATACAGAGGTTGGTACGCATATGGAATGAGCTGCCAGCAGAAGTGGTTGAGGTGGGTACATTAAGAACATTTGGACTAGTACATGGACTGGAAAGGTTTAGAAGGATATCGGCCAAGCAGGGAAGTGGGCTTAGCGTGGATGGACATTTTGGTCGCATGGTGCAGTTTGGGCCAAAAGGCCTCTCTCCATGTTATCGGACTCCATGACTCTACAACCATGAAAGAAAGGTGATATTTTTCTGAAGTCAGGGTAGTGCATGGTTTGGAGGAGAACATGGAACATAGAACATAGAACAGTACAGCACAGTACAGGCCCTTTGGCCCATGATGTTGTGCCAACCTATCATCCTACTCCAAGATCAAACTAACCTACATATCCTTCATTTTACTATCAACCATGTGCCTACCCAAGAGTCACTCAAATGGCCCTAACGTATATGACTCTACTACCACTACAGACAGTGCATTCCATGCAACCACCACAGTCTGTGTAAAGAAACTACTTCTGACATCTCCCCTATACCTTCCTCCAATCACCTTAAAATTATGAAGTTGCAAGAATTTGTGTTCCCATGGAGCTACAGCCACTATCCTTTTTATTTTTTCACAGGATGAGGGTTTTGCTGGCTAGGCCAGTATTTATAGCCCATCCCTAATTATTCAAGGGCAGTTTAAGAGTGAACCACATTGCTGTTGGGTTGGAGTCACATATAGATTTCGGATTTTTAACTGAACGCAAATCCTAGTTTTGAACCCAGGTCCATGGAACATTACCTGGGTCTCTGGATTAATAGTCTAGTGATAATACCACTGGGCCATTGCCTGCCCTAGTGCTTCTAGTTAGTGGAAGTCATAGATTTGAAAAGTACTGTCCAGGGAGCCTTGATAAGTTGCTTCAGTGCACCAGGTAGATGGTACACAGTGCTGTCACTCTGTGTCAGTTATACAGGGAATCAGTGTAGTCAGATCTTTGTTCATGGGTGCAGACATGACTGGCCTCCCCCTGTGATATAAACAACCATTTGGAACAAATGTTGAACGTGGTGTATGGGGTGTCAATAAAACAGGGTGTTTTATCCTGGATGGTGTAGAGCTTCTTGAGTGTTATTGGGCATTGCATCTATCGAGGCCAGTGGAGAGTATTGACAGTATTGAGGTAAAGAAGGTAAACAGTATATTGGCCTTCATTGCGAAAGGAGCAGGGATGTGTTGTTGCAGTTATACAGGGTCTTGGTGACGCGACACCTGGAATATTGTGGGCAGTTTTGGTCTCCTTTTCTGAGGAAGGATGCTCTTACTCTCAAGGGTGTGCAGCAAAGGTTTACCAGGCTGATTCTGGGGATGGTGACTGCTGAGAGATTGACCAGGATAGGATTGTTTTCTCTGGAGTTCAGACAAATGAGGGGGGGATCTCATAAAGACTTATAAATTCTAATAGGGTTTGACAGGGTAGCTGCGGGGAAGATGATCCTGATGGGGGGGTGCATCAGGAACTGGGGGTCACAGTATAAGGATATAGGGTAGACGATTTAGGTTGGAGATAAGGAGACAGTTCTTCACCAAAATAGTGGTGAACCTGTGGAATTCATTACCACAGGAAGTAGTTGATGCAAAAACATTGAATGTATTTAAGAGGCGACTAGATATAGCACTTAGGGTGAATGGGATCAAACGTTATGGGGAGAAAGCAGGATTAGGCAATTGAGATAGTAAGACCTGCAGATGTTGGAGTCATAGATAACGCAGTGTGGAGCTAGAGGAACACAGCTGGCCTGGCAGCATCAGAGGAGCAGGAAAGTTGACATTTGGGGTCAGGACCCTTCTTCTATTGAGTTAGATGATCAGCCATGATTGTGAAGAAAGGCAGAGCAGGTTTGAAGGGCTGAATGGCCTCCTCCTGTTCCTATCTTCTATGTTTTTACATTGCTATGACTTTCAAATGAGAATTGAACTTCTGTCTGTGCAGAGTTATGAGGTGAAGAAAGGTGAGTGACACTCAGTGAATTGCTGTTTTGGAGAATTAGTGCAGACCTGGTGAGCCAAATGACCTTCTTCTGTCCTGTAACTAATCTGTGAAAGTATTGGGAGGTGGTAGGTGAAGGATAGCATGGAGAAAGTCTCCTATTCTGTGGCACAATGCAGTTCAGTGTCACCCAAGGCAGCCAAGGCATTTGTCATAAATCACAAATCGACCCCAGTGTATTTTTATATTAATTCATCCACTCTTAAAAACTCCAATGAGTTTCATTGCAAATCTCCAGGTATATAATATTCTTCAGTTCTGCATAAGAATCACGTTGATCTTGAAACGTTAACTCAGTTTCTATCGTCACAGTTACTGCCAAACCTGCTGAGTTTCTCCAGTTTTCTGTTTTTAATCCAGTGTCCTCCGTAATGTTCCTTCTGCTTGTTACAGCAATGCATTTTAATTGCAATGATTACTAGCTACCACATCACAGGTCACTTCAGAAGGTAAAGATAATATCCACAAACTTGTGATCCATGGCGAATACAATGAAAATGTACATTGGCATATGTATTTATGATAAGCTCACAAGCCTAATTCCTAACACCAATGAATGTATCGCATGATTAAATATTAATCTACAGTGTACAAAACACTAGTGCAGCCTCATTTGGAATATTGCGTGCGGTTCTGGTCGCCCCATTACAGGAAGGATGTGGAAGCATTGGAAAAGGTGCAGACGAGATTTACCAGGATGTTGCCTGGTCTGGAGCGCCGGCCCTATGAAGAAAGGCTGAAGGACTTGGGCCTGTTCTCATTGGAGAGAAGGAGGGTAAGAGGGGATTTAATAGAGACATACAAGATGATCAGAGGATTAGATAGGGTGGACAGTGAGAGCCTTTTTCCGAGGTTGATGACTTCAGCTTGTACAAGGGGGCATAGCTAAAAATTGAGGGGTGATAGATTTAAGACAAATGTCAGGGGCAAGTTCTTTACTCAGAATGTTAAGGGCGTGGAACACCCTGCCTGCCAATGTAGTTAACTCTGCCACATTAGGGGCATTTAAACAGTCCTTGGATAAGCATATGGATGATGATAGGATAGTGTAGGGGGAGGGGCTTAGATTAGTTCACTGGTCGGTGCAACATCGAGGGCTGAAGGGCCTGTTCTGCGCTGTATTGTTCTATGTTCTATGTTCTTATGAACATTTACGGTCCAGCGATAATACCACTCGGCCATTGCCTCCCCTATGAGGGGATTTGTAGTTTAGAATGTGAAATTCACAATCACAGGAAATGGTTGAGCAAATAGTATTGATACATTTACGTAAAAAATAGACCAATTATGTGAGGTCAAGTTTAAAAGGTTAATCTGATAGGATGAGATGAAGAGAGTTTAACAAAGGGCTCATGTGGATATATCAGCACTGACATGGGCTGTGAGTTTGAAATGCCTGGTTCCGTGCAGGGAATTTAATATAATTTCATATAATGGTTTGATATTTTTTGCTTAACTTTGGAAAATAATCTGATTTAATGGAATTACTGTTAGGATTGGTACTCGCGTGACACATGCAAAATTCACTTTTAGCCTAGCGTTGAAAATGGTGTCAGATCTGGCAGTGCAATTTGACGTGCATTTGAAAATGAGTTCTGGGAGAACAGCAAAAGCGTCTGATTTCAAATAAACCTGTTGGACTGTAACCTGGTATCAGAGATAATGGGAACTGCAGATGGAGGAGAATCCAAGATAATAAAGTGTGAAGCTGGATGAACACAGCAGGCCAAGCAGCATCTCAGGAGCACAAAAGCTGACGTTTTGGGCCTAGATCCTTCATCAGAGAGCTCTGATGAAGGGTCTAGGCCCAAAACGTCAGCTTTTGTGCTCCTGAGATGCTGCTTGGCCTGCTGTGTTCATCCAGCTTCACACTTTATTATCTTGGACTGTAACCTGGTGTTGTTTGATTTCTGACTTTGTCCACTCCAGTCTAACACCATCACCTCCACGTCAAGAACTAATGTGGCTTTGCAATCCTGTTGCCCAGGTGTTGCGGCTGAGAATGGGAAATGTGTGCTGGGAAGCCTGAAAGTGACCATACTCTCCACTTTTGCTTAAATTTTGATAATTTACTCTGCCAAATTTCTTCCGATCCTTCTCTCAACTTTGCATTTCATTATAAGTGAGCACTGTGTCACATGATCAAACAACCAATTGCCTCAAAATTTTGGCAAGGAGTGTTAGCAGTATTCTTCATATGGAATGTAGATATGTTTGACTAGGCCATCATTTGTTGCCCATCTGTAAATATTCATAAGCAGGTGGGATAAGCCACCTTCTTGTACCACAGCATTCCATATGGTCTAGGTATACACAGTGCTGTTGAGAAGCAAGTTCCAGGATTAGTACACCTAGACTGGATTGTCGTTATAAATAGTTCAGCTTGGGCAAAATAAATAATAATCTTTCCAGGTGTAAAATATGAATCTTGGTCACTTCCTACAACACAGGACATTAAGAGTCCATTATAGTTCCATAAGGGTTGACTTCTGAGAACAGCATAAAGCCAGATAAATTTGGGAGACGTCAGTATAGAAATGGTGGAGAGATACTCTCAAAGATTCTTACACTCTGCTAATTTGAGAAGTCATAAAAATAAAAGACACTGAGAAGAAACAGGAAAGAAGAATGAATGAGTTACTTGTGCATACCAACCATCCTCCTGTAGATTCAATCAGTCCTCATTACATGTCATGGCCATGTATTTTTCCTTTAGATTTAATGTTTTCTAATCCATTGTAAGGTTTGCCTAACTGGAATAATAATGGGCTAAAGAGTCTTTTACTGATGATTAAATAATTGATACCAACAATAAGTTTTGCTTAAACGATCAGGAAGTCGGGAGTGTTAAATTACAACAGTGGTGGGCTCACACAAAAGTACGGGCCAATACAAAACCAAAGCTATGAACAACCTTTGACAACATTAACTTGATACAGTCCTATTCATACACCATACAAAACAAGTATGATCACAAAGCTCTGATTTGGACATTAGATGGGATATTTAATGGTTGTGAAAATTTTGTCAAGTGCAGAACTGCTGTCTTCAGCTGGAAATAACTAGGTTTGAACTTCTTTGGTCTGTGATTTACTGTTTTCCAGCTCATGCTTTCCCTTCCAGCCACCATGTGGTCATTTCTCCTTTACCCTGAAGAGGAAAATATATCATCTAGTGACTTTGGTGTTCAAGTCAATCTGAAACGAATGAACTTGTAATGGAATTAACCTTTTCCAATGCTTAACTTTGTTCAACAGTCCAAATTGTTAGTTTAGCAGCAACAACTGAACAAAAATATCTGTTAGCAAATTTATATTGTTTTCTGTTTTGAAAAAAACACAATTGTGTTTTGTGGTAATCGAAGCTAACCAGAAAATAGTTTTCATGATGTAGATTATTTCTTAAATAAGGCATTTTACTTTCCACTTTTCCATCCTAATTTCCATTTAGGAACAGGAGAAGGCCATTCAGCCCCTCCAGCCTGCTCTGCTATTCATTTAGATCATGGCTGGTTCTATATCATAACTACTCCCAGTCTTTGTTCCATAATTCTTAGTATCTTCACCTAACAAAATATAATCAATCTAAGTCTTGATATTTTTGATTGATTTCTAGCTTCCACATCATTTTGGATGTTTGCAACCGGTGGGATGTACTCTAACCAGTGAAATAAAGATTCCCCAAAGGTGTACAGGTTAGGTTGGACCATGCTAAATTGCCCGTAATATTCAGGGGTTTGTATGTTAGGTGGGTTAGCCATGGGAAATGCAGGATTACAGGGAAAGGAGAGGGGGATGTATCTGGGCGGGATGTTCTTCAGAGGGCAGTGTGGACTTGTTGGACTGATTGGCCTGGTTCCCAACTGTAAGGGTTCTATGATTTTGATTCTGTGCTGACTGTTAATGTAGTACTTGAATATAAAAGCAGGGATGTACTACTGAGGCTTTATAAGGCTCTGGTCAGGCCACATTTGGAGTATTGTGCGCAGTTTTGGGCCCCATATCTCAGGAAGGATGTTCTGACCCTAGAGCAGGTTCAGAGGAGGTTCATGAGAATGGTCCAGGAATGAAAAGCTTAACATATGAGGAACGTTTGGGGACTCTGGGACTATACACAATGGAGTTTAGAAGTGAGAGGGGATCTAATTAAAACGTACAGAATACTGAATGGCCTGGACAGAGTGGATGTTGGGAAGATGCTTCCTTTCGTAGGAGAGTCTAGGACCTGCGGGTACAGCCTTGGACTAAAGGGAAGATCTTTTAGAACAGAGATAATGAGAAACTTCTTCAGCCAGAGGGTGGTGAATTTACGGAATTCACTGCCTCAGAAGGCTGTGGAGACCAGGTCATTGAGTACATTTAAGGCTAAGATAGATAGGTTCTTGATTATCAAGGGGATCAAGTGCTACGGGGAGAAAGTGGGAGAATGGGTTTGCAGAGCTTATCAGCCATGATCGAATGGCAGAACAGACTCGGTGGGCTGAATGGCCTATTTTCTACTCCTATGTCTTATGTTCTTATAATAGTGTTTGGGCAGATGATAGATAGTGTGAAGCATATTTACAACTGCCCCCAGATCAGCCCCCACCCCCATCAGTGAGCAAGTGGGAGATGGTAAACTGCCATTTAGTCACTATAGGGGCTGTTTGTCCTTGGTTTAAGATGAATCACATCCCAGAACCCATTGCTACCACCGTCTCCTTCATTGGCACGATATCCTTGGTGGAGCCTCTTGTGTCATCTTACTTTCTTCAACACTCACTCAGCCCATATCCAAATCTCAATCAATTCTTTCTTCCCTCTTCTGTTTTCATATTCAATTTGACCTCTAATTGTTGACAAGATAAGACTGTCAGGTCTTCATTACTTGTGACTAAGCTCTCTCTCTCTCTTAACTGCTTATCAAAACTTATGATTCCTGAACTTCAACTCTTCAGCTTGTTTTGTTTTAGTATCTTTCCAAGTGGTTCTGGGTATCATCTACCAAACGCACATTTTCAATCCTCCTCTCGTTCTCTTCAGAATCAAACTGTCACATCCATAAAGTGCAACATACCAGACTACTGATTGGATTAGATTTTTTTTAAGGTTCATGCTAATGCTCAGACTCCTGGTCACTACTTAAATCACTGCTGACACACCTTGCCAAAGCTAGTTAATCTGAGTTCAATTCTTGGATGGACCTTTGGTGTTTATCATCAAGCCGAGGTCTTTGGAATTTAATAATAAATTCCATCATATCCTGTTAATAAATTTTCAACAATCCATCACCTCAGCCTTGGTTTCAGTTCCTGCATGGGCTTTCCCATTCTGATCCCTTTGACCTCCTGAATCCTTAAGAGGTCTCACTGAGTTAACAGGGAGAAGCTGTTCCCACTCTTAAGGGGATGGGGAACCAAAGGGCACAAATTATCATAAAAGAAGCAAATGCGTGGTGAGAAAACACAGTGAGTATCGGGGTCTGAAATGTGTGGACATGCACTGGAGACAAACTTAACTGAAGCATTCAAGAGATCATGAGATGTTTATTTAAGTAGGAACAATGTGTGAGGTCATGGGGATACAGGCATGATTTTGACACTAAGTTGAAATGATTGGAGAGCCAAAGTAGATATGATGGGCTGAATGGCCTCCTTTTACACTATAACAATTCTGTAAGATCCCTGTGGTCCTTTAATTGGTATCTTGCACATTTTCAGCTTTAGTCCTTCCCCCATTGGTGGCTGTGACTTCAGCTGGAATTCGCTCCCTAAACCTGTCCAGCTCTTGCTTCTCCTTTAAGACTTTTCATGCCATGCTCTCCCATCCTAACATCTCTTTATGTGATTTAATGCCAAATCTTTGTTCAACAAAACCCCTGAAAGGCCACTTGGAAATAGTTCCTCATCCGTCAAAGGCCCAATAAAATTCTCAAGTTGCTGTCATTGCTGTTTATGAATAGTGCATGTTGGAACTTTGCTGCTCCTCAACATCATGCAACACAAATATGCTGTCAACCTCTCTATTTCAAGCAAATGCCACAGAGTTTTAAAAAAAGAAGGGCTTCCCTTGGTGATGCTGTTAATAACTGAGCTATACAGATTGGAGAGCCTTTTGTTCAAGCCCCAGTTTGTTGATCAGTTTATTGATCCAAGGCCTTATGGCGCTGGGACTTGGAGAAGTGCCTTTTCACAAAACGAAAGAGAAGAGGAAATAATCAGCCAAGGTTCCTGCTTCCTGGTCAACTGCAGCTTAAAGTTTTGGCTCTAACCCCCTCCTCCACCAGTGCTTCACAGCCCACTGATAGCCAAGCCAAGATCATCACCCTCTGTACTTGTCAGTCTGCCCAGAACTGATGTTTAAGGTGAATTAAATGCAGCCTGGATATCATCAGAAATCAGAGAGCTGCTCTCACTGCCCAACGTCATGCCTCCTATAAGGGATGTGATTCCCAAACGTTTTCCCACAAAGAACCCATTTCAGGACTTGAAAATTGTCACAACCCCTGGGTCAATACTGAGAGGTGGGGGAGAGGAGGTGAGGAGGAGGAGGATCAGTTTTCTTTGGTTGGGGGGGGGGTGCAGGGAGAAGGGTGGTAACTTGAGTTCCATGATGGCCATTACTGCCTCCATTGGAATACAACAATGCTTTACTGATTCAGCTCAGGAAAACATGGACAACAAAAAGCATAGGCAGGAAACTGAGCAGTCAACATATAAGACAATTTCAGCTGCATATCAAAGGTCTCCAATCATATTGTACAGTCATATTAAAGCAGGAGGAGGCCATTCAGCCCAACAAACCTGCTCCATTATTCAAGGCCGTGGCTGATCTTCTATATCCATGAAATATTTCTGTTCTCTTGCCTTATCACTTGATGTCAGTAATAACTGGAAACCTATTGATCTCAGACTTGAGCTTACACAATGACTGAGCCTCCCTGGCTCTGGGGTAGAGAATTCCAATGATTTGCCACCCTCTGAGTGAAGAAATTCCTCCCCATCCCAGTCCTAAATGGCTTGCCTTTTATTCTGAGACTATATCCCCAGGTTCTAGATGCACAGCTGGGGGATACATTCTTTCTGCATCTACGCTGTCCATCTCTTAAGAATTTTGTCTGTTTCTATGAGATTGCCTTTTGTTTTTTCTAAATTCCAGAGAACATTAACTCAGTTGCCTCAAACTCTCCTCATACAAAAGTCCCATCATCTCAGGTTCAATGATTAACAATTAATATTTTTATAGAAACATATACAATCATGAGGAGGTTTGAAGAATCTAGACCTAGGAATAATAGTCTAAAATTAAGGGAACTTGCATGTAAGATGGACATGAAGAGAAATTTGTTCCTTCACAGAGGGTTGTTAGTCTCTAGAAATCTCTTCCCTAGAGAGGATAGAGAATGGGTACCTGAATCTGAGTAGAGCAGAGCTGTGATTGACAGGGGTTTGAGGTTATGGGCAGCCACTCAGGTGACATTAAAGCTGCCATTATCATCATGACATTGTTGAATGGCAGAAAAAGTTTGATGGGCTGAATAGCCTACACCATAACCCTGCCTCTATTTCTTATGATTCTACAAAACTCAGTCACTCCAAACTAATACTAAATTTGGATTCATTCTGATAGCACAGCTCCTTCCAATTTCTAACTTTATCGTTAAACCATTCTGTGCAAGAGATGGCATTCTAACCATGATACAGACAGGCAGATAGACAAATAGCCTAGCTACAGCATAATGTTGCTTCAGGCTTGCAAAACCTTCCAGAATGGCCAGGTATCAAGTGGAATTGGAACCTATCTCCTGATGGCTCTTGAAATCATCCCAGGAAATTTGCTGAAATTAACATGAACGATGGGGATCCCTTGTCGAGGGGCCAGAGGAGATAGGTCCTGAGTGTCACCAGGTGTTTGCACAGCAATAGCTCTCTGTCCCACTACACCCCTCACCCCCATCCCACCATGGCCGGGTTGAGGCCTGGGCTCTCTTGGTGGTGCCAAAGGATTGCCACGGATCTCCTCCAATGCTCCAGAACCTCTGGGATAGAAGGAGAGGAAGGTAGGCAGTGCCATGTCAGCCTGCACCCCAGAATTTGTTCTCCCTGTGGGGTGGCTACCTGTTCCTGCTAAGGGGCAAGAGTGGAGTTGGGCTTGAGGGTGAATTCCCATTGGCCCGGGGCTGGGGAGTGGCAGCCCTTGAAAATACTGAGCTGGAGCTGGTAGCTGAGGTCACAGGCCTCCAGTCTCCAGTAAAATATTTTGCTTTCAATAAAAATATACAAAACCCCTGCCAAGTATAAACAGTCTGAAATAGAGATAGGATTGTTGAGGATGATCTCTGCTGACAGCAGTAATTGGGGAGCGTGTGTATTTTTTTTGAGTGGCAAATAGTGCAATTAGCTGCAACGTTTCCAATTTCAGAACAGCTGAGCCTTCCAGGGATCTCACAGTGGCAGCCAGCTGTGTGCACTCCCTACTACCATCTTTAGCTTTCTCCCTCAGGGAATGAACCACGCAATACAGCCTGCCGCCTCACTGATGTGATACGCACATTTGGCCTACACATCATTTTGACAGAATCTCCTTCTGCCCAAAGGAATTGTAGCCATTGAGACATGGATTTAGCAGACGATATGATTATTCCCAGTTTCGTGAGACTGGTTTTAAACCCAATGTTGGTTCAGCATGAGTTCAGGGAGGATATATCCTTCACATTGTTTACCACACTGAAGCTGATGTGTGGTACCGAGGGTGTACTGCACTATTGCATGGACACGATGGGCAATGTGGCCTCTGTGTTGTGACAATTCTCTTGTCAACTAGATTGACTACGAATCTACAGACTCAGTAAAGTTCTGGTGACATGAGTTTGAATCTCGCCTTGGCAGATAGTGAAATTTGAACCATAAGGCCTTAAGATGTAGGAGCAGAATTAGAACATTTGGCCCATTGAATCTGCTCCACCATTCGATCATTGTTGAAATGTTTCTCAGCCCAATTCTTCTGCCTTCTCCCCGTACCCTTGATCCCCTTACTAATCAAGTACCTACCTATCACTCTGCTATATTAACAACAAGAATCCAATAAAACTCAATAAATGAACTCATTAAAAATTTTGAGTAACAAGTCTAACAGTGGCTATGAAACCATTGTTGACTTTTTTACTCTATTCATTTGTGGGATATGGGCATTGCTGGCTGGGTCCAGCATTTCTCGCCCATCCCTACTTGCCCTTGAGAAGGTGGTGGTGAGCTGCCTTCTTGAAACACTGCAGTCCTCCTGCTGCAGGTTGAGCCACAATGTTACTAGGGAGGGAATTCCAGGATTTTGGCCCAGTGACAGTGAAGTTATGGTGGTATATTTCCAAGCCAGGATGGTGAGTGACTTGGAGGAGAACTTGGAGGTGGTGGTGTTCCCATATGTCTGCTGCCCTTGTCCTTGCAAATGGAAATGTTTGTCGGTTTGGAAGGTGTTGTCTGAATTTCTGTAGGGCATCTTGTAGATAGTACACACTGCTGCTACTGAGTGTCGGTGGTGAAGGATTCTCAGGAGAAACCCAACTGGTTCACTGATGTCCTTTAGGGATGGAAATTGTCATCCTTACCTAGTCTGGCCTACAGGTGGCTCCAGACTCACAGCAATATGGTTGACGCTTAACTGCCATCTGGGCAATTAGGGGTGGGCAATAAATGCTGCCTGGCCAGTGATACCCTCATTGCATTAATTGACTTTAAAAAAATGTAATTCTCACTTAAGAGCCTAATCCCACTGTTTAACTCGCCACTGATTATGTGAGACCTGCTGAGTTTCTTCAACAATTTCTGTTTTTGTTTGCTTTAGATCTCCAGAATCCACAGTTCTTTGAGTTTTTATACCAGGAAGACCTTGCCATTTGTGAGAAAAGTTTAAAAATGGGTGTCTCCCCACATTGTGAAAGAAAACAAGCAAACTTGACTTGTCCTTCTGATGGAAGAGATTCCTTAATGAAAGGTACTTTGTGCCTGATTGAGAGTCGAAGTAACAGTAAGGCAGAGGTAAAAAGGCTGAATGTAGCCTCTCCTCTGACACCTTGCCAATGATCCCCATCCTACCCCACCTTAACTTTCTTCAGAGATTGAAACATCTAATGCAACACACAGAGATGGGATTCCCACCCAAACGTTGGATCAGTGCACTGATTAAATCTCTCCCTCAGGGTTGAGAGCCCTCGTTGCAGGGTTCGTATTGCCATTTAGCAACTCCATTCTCTAGAGTGCTGGAGATCAGTCTGTTGGGGGGTGGGGCAGAGGAGGTGGGTGGCAGGAAGAAGATGTTACCAGATTGGTGTTGGAAGCCAGGCCTTTCCATCAAGTTACATTCTGCTTAGGTTTACTAGAGAAATTAATAACATGGTCAGCCATGTGGGTCTCATAGAATATGAGTTCCCTGATTTTGGCAGTTAATCTGGCCCAATCAGGGAGCCCTGGCTAACAAAAAGCATTGAATGTATATGAGGCAGTATTAAAGTCAAGGACTGTGCATGTTTAAATTGAAAAATAATGGGACATTAGCTTCAGTGGAGTTATTTCACTGACAATCCCTAAAGAGCCCTTTTCTTGCTGCTGGTAAGGGCAAGTTTCAATTCCAAAAATGTATAAGAAACATTTCTGATGAATCCAGTTGAGAATCTTACCTTTACAAGTAGCGGCCCACGGCATTTAAGAATATAGCCACCGGTTTCATTCAGGAGTTCAGAAGAACTGGAACTGCATTGTATCTTTAAAGCTAAAAACAAAAGGAGCAAAGAAATATCATTTTTTAGTTCTGAAAATAGATTGACAATAATACACACATGAGCATTTCCTCCATTTTAAAAAGATTTGAAGCCGGAGTAGGCCACTTAATTCTTTAAGTTCATTTGCTTTTTTTTTCCTTTATTCATTCACAAGATGATGGTGTCACTGACCAGGCAGCATTTATTGCTCATCCCTATTTGCCCAGAGGGCAGTTATAAGTCAACAATATTGCTGTGGGTCTGGAGTCACATGTAGGCCAGACCAGGTAAGGATGGCAGTTTCCTTCCCTAAAGGACATTAGTCAACCGGATGGATTTTTCCAACAATCGACAATGGATTCATGGTCATCATAAGATTCTTAATTCTGAATATTTATTGAAGTCAAATTCCACCATCTGCTATGGTGAGGATTCGAACTCAGGTCCCCCAAACATTATTTGGGTCTCTGATTTAACAGTCCAGCGATAATACCACAATGCCATTGCCTCCCCATTTCATTCAGGAAGATCGTGGCTGCTCTAATAATCTTCAGCAACAGACACAGAAGTTGCTGAAAAGCTCAGCAGGTCTGGCAACATCTGTGTAGAGAAATTAGAGTCAACGTTTTGGGTTGAGCGATCCTTCCTCTACTTCACTTTCTTTCTTATGTATTTTTACTCCAATATCTCACAATCTCCAGGATTCAAAGTCAAATTTAACAACTTCAGAGCATTACCACCTCCTTCCTTGTCTTTTGCATCCACCCCCCCAACAATGCTGTTATGAAATGGGCTCCTTTCTGCAAAGCCAACTCAAGTTCAACTATTCACAGTTCATATTGGCAACTATCTAGCTCCTCTTCTCCCTTGGCTTAATTTCAACAATCCCTCTGCCTGCCAGACCTTCTCTTTCTGTCCTCTCACCACTACCTATTATCAGCATAAATAACACCTTTTCCCAGCCTCTTCAAGTTCCGAAGAAGGGTCACTGGACTCAAAATATTAACTCTCTTTCGCTTTCTACCGATTGAGCCAGGCCTGCTGAGTTTCTCCAGCAATTTTTATTTTGTTTGTTTCAGATCTCCAGCATCCACAGTTCTTAGAATTTTTATATCAGAAAGACCTTGGCTGTTTGTGAGAAATGTTTAAAAATGGTTTTAGGATGGCATTAATGATCTTAATGATCACAAATTGTGAATGAAGACATCACATTCCTTCTTATCTCTATATATATCCTCAGAGTTGTTCATCTCTTCCTAAATAACTATTTGTCTGCTTGGCTTTTGAAGAATAAAATGCAATGCATAAATAACAAAATGTGCTTGGGTCTCGCCTTTCCAGTAACTCTGAAATTGAAACAGCAAATCTTCCACTGTCATAAATAATGAGTGCACCGTTCTGTGCAGCTGCTGTGTGTTAATCTGAGATAATAATACCAGATTGCAGAAAACAAATACTTGCTAATCATGATCTCAAGGAGAACATTACACTCTTCAGTCTAACTGCAGTATGCAATGGCCAAAATACCACCTTGCTAGTTACATATACAGAACACCACCATGAGTAGGATTCATTCTGTGGCTGTTTACACAAGATAAATGTAAAGGCTGTGACTTCAATCCAATATGTTATAGAGTCGCAGTCATACGGTCACACAGCACAGAGAAAGACCCTTTGGTCTATACAGTCCATGTTGAACATAATGCCAAACTAAATTAATCCTGCCTGCTCGCTTCTGGCCCATTTCAGTTCAAACCTTTCCTATCCATGGACTTATCCAAATGTCCTCTAAATGTTGTAATTGTATTTACATCCACCACTTCCTCAGGAAGTTTGTCCACACATCAGCCACACTCTGCGTAAAAACGTTGCCTCTCTTACCTTTTCACATCTCTCTCCTCTCACCTTACAAATATGCCCTCTAGTCTGTTACGACAGATTGACCTGTGTGTTTGTGGTTCTTTGTTTCAGTGCAAGACATCATTGGTTTAGGCTTCATAGAATCGTAGAATTCATAGAATTGTAGAGGGAGATGAGGGTCAGTCAGCCCATAATGTCTATGCTGTCCTCCTAATGTGCAATTCATGCACTGCTTTTTTTGTGCCTTCCCCCCCCCCCCCACCCCCGCCAACATCTTTGCTCAATCCTGCTCTTAGATATTCAGAATCTTTAGGAAATGCAGAACCAATTAATAGTACTGAAGGAAGCCCTTCTACCCATCAGATCGGCGCCAGCCCAGAAGCAAACTATCCAGCCTGATTCCATTTTCCAGCACATGTCGTTGGAGGTTACCAGACTTCAGGTACATAACCATGCAGAAAATCAGGTACAAACTGCTCCTTTTTTTGAGAAGTTTTCTCTCAGTGATTTCTTCACTACCTTGGATCAGTAATTGCTGTTTTTATGAGTTTTGTACTGTTTATGGAACTTTAACAGAAGACCAAAAACAATGAGACTTTAAGTGGGAGGTATAAAAGAGCAGGAGATGAAGTTTTTGGAGAGCAACCACGTGGAAGGTCAGCGGAACAAAGAGTGCACTTTCACAGTTGACTGACCGTAGAATGGCAAAACTCTCTGTGGCTCAGAGATGATTTCAGAGCCCATCTGCTAAGCTTTTGATTTTAAGGCTTATAAGAAGTTATAAAACTTATAAGTCTTCATCTGTTTTCTTTTGTAAATCTATTATAGAGAGTAGGGTTTGGATTTTTTTTGTATTTTACTAAAATCTGTCTCTTTATTTAATTTTTAACATAGAAGTTAGAAATTAAATTACGTTAGAGCAGTGTTTTCAAGCAGTTAGACTGTGCTAATGCTGAGTTTTTGAGAAAGTGTGTTGTATTTGAGTTTTGGTTAGATTCTGGGTCTGTACATTGTTTAGGTGCAGAGACGAATTTTAGTAGAGTGGTGTGCTCTTCCTGTCAGGAATGGTAGATTAGGGAGAATTTCAATGTTCCTGGAGATTATGTCTGCAGGAACTGCACTTGGATATGAATCCTAGTGGATCGCATGGTTTGGTTGAAGCAGCAGACATGAGCAATGAGGAATTTACAGAAACCATCAAGTGTGATGAATGGCAGTTTTGAGGAAAGTAGAAGCACTGCAGATATAGTCAGGTGGATGAGTTACTGCTAGGAAAAGAAGGAGCGGGAGGTAGGAAGGGCAGGAGTCTTCTGTGGTTATCCCCATCTCAAACAAGGATGTTGTTTTGGACCCTGTAGGGGTGATGGACTCTTTTGAAATGTAGCACTGACAGCCAGGTTTCTTGCCCATCCCTACTTGTCCTTGAGAAGGTGGGGGTGAGCTGCCTTCTTGAACTGCTGTAGTCCTCCTACTGTAGGTTGACCCACAATGTCATTAGGGAGGAAATTCTAGGATTTTAGCCCAGTGACAGTGGCTCTACTGTAATAAGGGTATGTCAGGGTTCCAAGCGATCAATTATGATAGAGGACTACCTAGTCAGAGGCACAGAGAGACGTTTCTGCATCTGACAGCGAGACATTAGAATGGAGTGTTGCCTCCCTTGCGCCAAGATCAAGGCTTTCTCAGAGAGGGTGCAGAATATTCTCAAAGGGGAGAGAGACCAACAGGAGGTTGTTATACACTTTGGAACCAATGATATTGGAATAGAAAGGGATGAGGTTCTGTAGAGAGAATGTAGGAAATTAAGCCAGAAGTTAAAAAGTATATCCTTGGGATCAATAATATCTGGATTACTCTCGGTGCTATGTGCTAGTGAGATTAGAAATAGGAGGATAGAGCAGAAGAATGTGTGGCTGAGGAGCTGGTGCAGCGGGCAGGGATTCACTTTTTTGGATCATTGGGATCTCTTCTGGGGCAGAAGTGACCTGTATAAGGTGGATGGGTTGCACCTGAATTAGAAAGGGACCAATTTCCTGGTGGGGAGATTTGCTAGAGCTGCTTGGGAGAGGTTGGAGTTATGATGGGACGCAAAGAGTAGTGAGAAAAGAATTAAGTCTGAGGCTGGTATGATGGAGAAGAGGAGCAAGTTTAATAATCAAGGCAGGCAAAAGCTAGGCAGAGAAGGAGGGAAGACTGATAAATTAAACTGCATTAATTACAATGCAAGAGGCCTAACAGAAAAGGCAGACAAATTTGAGGCACAGATTAGATTAGATTACCCACAGTGTGGAAACAGGCCCTTCGGCCCAACAAGTCCACGCCGCCCCTTGAAACATCCCATCCAGACCCATCCCCCAACAACCCATGCACCCCTGAACACGACGGGCAATTTAGCCTGGCCAATCCACCTAGCCTGCACATCTTTGGATTGTGGGAGGAAAGCGGAGCACCTGGAGGATACCCACGCAGACACAGGAAGAATGTGCAAACTCCACACAGACAGTAGCCTGGGGCTGGAATTGAACCCGGGTCCCTGGTGCTGTGAGGCTACAGTGCTAACCACTGAGCCACCGTGCAGCCCATGGAAACATGGGACTGAGATATCATAGCTACTACAGTAATGTATCTCAGGGAGGGCAGGACTAGCAGCTTAATATAGGTATAGATGTTAATGTAGGATAGAAAGGAAGGCAAAAGAAGAGGGGGAGTGATGTTAAAATAGTATCAGAGATAATGGGAACTGCAGATGCTGGAGATTCCAAGATAATAAAATGTGAGGCTGGATGAACACAGCAGGCCAAGCAGCATCTCAGGAGCACAAAAGCTGACGTTTCGGGCCTAGACCCTTCATCAGAGAGCCTCTCTGATGAAGGGTCTAGGCCCGAAACGTCAGCTTTTGTGCTCCTGAGATGCTGCTTGGCCTGCTGTGTTCATCCAGCCTCACATTTTATTATCTAGGGGGAGTGATGTTTTTGGTTTAAGATAACATTAGAGCTGTACATAAGGAGGATATTCCTGGAAGAACATCCAGTGAAGTTATATGGGTAGAACTGAGAAATAAAAAAAAGATGATCACTTTATTGGGATGTACTATAGGCCCCCAATAGTCAACAGGATTTTGAGAAGCAAATATGTAAGGACATCTCAGACTTCTGTAAGAAAAATAGGATAGGAGATTTTAACTTTCCAAACTTTGCTGATACTGCCATAGGCTTGGATGGAAGTGAATTTGTTTAGTGTGTTCAGAAAAAAACTTTCTTACTCCTTATTTAAAGAAAGATATCATTTCTTTGGATGCAGTTTATAAAAGGTTCACTAGGGATGATCCCCGTTAAGCAGGGAACAAAAACAAAGTTGCTGGAAAATCTCAGCAGGTCTGGCAGCATCTGTGAAGGGAAAAACAGAGTTAATGTTTCTGTTCCTGTGACCCTACCTCAGAACTCATGGTAAGGAGGGATTGTTTTATGAATAAAGACTGGGATCTACTCACTGGAGTTTAGCAGGATGAGAGGTGTTCTCATTGAAACACATTGGAATCTTAAGGGGCTTGGCAGGGTAAGTGCTGGGAGGATGTTTCTCCTCATGAGGGTGCCTAGGACCAGAGGGCATGGTCTCACAGTAAAGGGGCTTAAATTTAGACTGAGATGACGAGGAATTTTTTTTTTCAGAGCATTGTGAGTGTTTGGATCTCCTTGCCACAGAGACCTGTGGGGGCAGAGCCCTTGTGTATATTTAAGACCTTCAAAAATGAGATAATGGGTGTTCACAGACAGTGTGTTCCTGTTAGTGTGAAGGACAAGGCTTGTAGGTGTAGGGAATGCTGGATGACAACAAAAAATAAGGCTCTGGTAAAGAAAAACAAGAAGACATATGTCAGCAGGGATCAGGTGAATGGTTGGAGGAATATAAGGGCATTAGGAATATACTTAAGAGGTAAATCAGGAGGGCAAAAAAATGGGACAAGAGACAGTTTTGGCAACTAGGGTTAGGGAGAATCCAAAGAGATTCCTCAAACACATTAACAGCAAAAGAGTAACTAGGGAGAGCATAGGTCCCCTTAAAGATCAACAAGGCCACCTATGTGTGGAACAAAAGGAGATGGGTGTGATACTAAATACATATTTGGTATCAGTATTTCTAGTGGAGAAGGACATGAAAGCTGGGGAAGTGATATGTTGAAAAATGCCCATATTACAGACGAAGAGGTCAGCAGGTCTGGCAGCATCTGTGGAGGAGAAAACAGCATTAACGTTTCGGGTCCAGTGACCCTTCCTCAGAACTCTTTAGAGGAAGAGTCACTGGACCCAAAACGTTAACTCTGCTTTCTCCTCCACAGATGCTGAGCTTTTTCAGCAACGTTGTTTTTGTTCCTGATTTACAACATCCGCAGTTCTTTTGGTTTTTCCAGAGGAAGAGGTACTGGGCATCTTAAAACTCAAAGGTGGATAATATCTTGTGACCTGGTGAGATGTTTCCCAGAACATTGTGGGAAACAAGAGAAGAGATTCCTGGGCTCCTTGCTGAGTTATCTGCATCATCGATAGCCCTGGGTGAGATGTCCCAAGATTGGAGGTCAGCTAATGTGTTGCCATTAGTTAAGAAAAGTGGTAAGGAAATGCCAGGGAACTATAGACAGATGAACCTTACATCAGTGGTGGATACGGATTTATATGCATTTGCAAAGGTCAGGACTGATGTGGGATATTTAACATGGCTTTGTGCATGGGAAGTCATGTCTCACTAATTTGATTGCATTTTTTGAAGAAGTGACAAACATGATTGATGAAGGTAGAACAGTAGACATGATCTAAATGGACCTCGGCAAGGTTGTCAACAAGACCCATATGAGAGATTGGTTAGCAAGGTTAGATCACATGGAATCCAGGGGGAGCTAGCCTATTGGATGCAAAATTGGATTGAAGGTAGAAGACAAGGTGGTGGTGGAGGGTTGTTTTTTTACACTGGAGACTTGTGACCAGTGGTGTGCCACAAGAATTGGTGCCTGGACCCGCTGCTTAATGATTTGGATGTGAATATAGGAAGTGTGGTTAGTAAGTTCACAGACAACACCAAAATTGGGTGAACAGTGAAGAAGATTATCTCAGGTGTAGAATGGGATCTTAATCAGAGGCCAATGGGTCGAGGAGGGGCAGAAGGAATTTAGCTTAAACAAGTGTGATGTATTGCATTTTGGTAAGACACATCAGGGCAGGACTAATACAGTTATTGGTAAGGCCCTGTGAAGTGTTGCTGAACAAAGAGACTTATGGGCTTAGGTGCACAGTTCCTTGAAATTGGAATAGCAAGTAGAACGAAGGCAGCATTTGGCATATTTCCCTTTATTGGTCATAACATTGAACGTAGGAATTGGGACGTTATATTGTGGCCATTCAGGACATGGGTGAGGCCACTTTTAGAACATTCCATTCAGTTCTGGTCTCCCTGCTATGGAAAAGATGTTCATAGATCAGCAAATGCCTACAGTGTGGAAACAGGCCCCTTGGCCTGACAAATCTACACCAACCCTCAGAGTATCCCACACAGACACATCCCCCATAACTCATCTAATCTACACATCCCTGAACACTACGGGCAATTTAGCATGGTCATCCGCCCTGACCTGCACATCCTTGGACTGTGGGAGGAAACCAGAGCACCCGAAGGAAACCTGTACAGAATTGGGGAGAATGTACAAACTCCACACAGACAGTTGCCTGAGGGTGGAATCAAGCCTGGGTCCCTGGTACTGTGAGGCAGCAGTGCTAACCACTGAGCCACCGTGCTGTGTTGTTTAACTTGAAAGTGTGAAGAAAAGATTTACAAGGATGTTGCCATGTTGCAGGGTTTAAGCTAGAGGGAGAGACTGAATAGACTGGGGCTATTTTCCTGGAATGTTGGAGGGTGAGGGGTGATTTTATAGGTGTTTATAAAATCATCAGGGGTATGGATAGGATGAATAGCCAAGGTCTTTTTTCCAGAGGTACAGGAGTTCAAAACTAGAGGAAGTAGTTTTGAGGTGAGAGGCAAAAGATTTATGAGGGACCTCGGGGGCAATATTTTCATGCAGTCGGTGGTGCGTGTATGGAATGAGCTGCTAGAGGAAGTGGTGGTGGCTGGTACAATTGCATCATTTAAAAGGCACCTGGACAGGTAGATGAATAGGAAGGGTTTCAAGTGATATGGGTCAAATGATGGCAAATGGAACTGCAGCAGTTTAGTATATCTGGTTGGCATGGATGAGTTTGACTGAAAAGCCTGTTTCTGTCCTGTATGCCTCTATGATTCTATGACTATGACTCTAAATAAAGCAGGCAGAATGGGTTTAAACAGTGTGCCTGCAACACTATCTGTTGACTACAATCACAATGATAACATTGGAGATGGGAAACTTTCAGAGCCGAATGCATTGTACTTTGTAAGGACCGGCGTGAATAAATTCCAAAATAAGTAGTTGGAGTTGGCAGTAAATGATGGCAACAAAGCTCTGAAAGGGTTAAGTTAAGGCTTTTGAATGCCAGGCCTTTGATCACAGATGCAAGCAGTTAAAAAGAACAAAATTAAAGCCGTGTTAACAATGGAATAAGTCCCTTTTACAACTGAGATTGCAAAGGACAAAACATCAAAGCATTTTACAACAAAGCTACAATTTCAGGATGAGCAAAGCATTACACAACAGCACAACGTGGTTGGATATAAACTCACTCACATCCCATAATTGTCGAACAATCTCTTTAAGGACCGAAGGCTCGTAAAATAATTGCTAGCGTTAAATCCAGCAAAAACTAGACACAGAAGCAAAATGGTATAAAGGGAGATCAAAGCTTCACTCAGGAGGAACGTTAAAGCACCTCCAAAACCAGGAAGTGTGATTAGGTTTGGATCAGCCATGCTTGGCATTTCCAATTTAAAAGAATCCTACTCACGGAAGTTCTCGATGAGGAGGCTCATTGTGTACAATGTTGCATGAAGTTTTCAGATGAGTGCTCTGAAATCAAAGTTTAATTGCCAGGTGTGGTAGAGCCTCTAACCTGCTGTATCTACTGAAGGTATGATATGGAGGTGCTGGTTTTGGACCAGGGAAGACAAAGTCAGGAATTGCACGGCACCAGGTTGTAGTCCAACAGGTTTATCTTAAATAACAAGTTTTCAGAGTGCTGCTCCTTCATCAGACCACCCCATGAAGGAGCAGTGTACAGCACGGAAACAGGCCATTCTGTCCAACTCGTTCATGCT
Organism: Stegostoma tigrinum; assembly: GCF_030684315.1. Taxonomy (NCBI): domain Eukaryota; kingdom Metazoa; phylum Chordata; class Chondrichthyes; order Orectolobiformes; family Stegostomatidae; genus Stegostoma; species Stegostoma tigrinum. Next base: position 99,035,271 of record NC_081361.1, read on the forward strand.
GACCAGCTTTCCTAAACTGAACTAGTACCATTTGCTTCTGTTTGGCCCATATCCCTTGAAACCTTTCCTACTCATGTTCCTGTCCAAATGTCTTTTAAATGTTGTAACTGTAGTTACCTCCATCACTTCCTCTGGCAGTGTGTTCCATTCTGTGTGAAAAGGTTATCCCTCAGGTCCTTTTAAATCGTTTGCCCCTCACTTTCAACCTTTTGGACTCCCCTACCCTGGGAAAAAAAAGACCTCGGCTATTCACCCTATCCATGCCTCTCAAAATTTTGAAACAACTGTAAAGCCACCCCTCAGCCTCCTACACTCCATGAAAAAAAGTCCCAGCCTATCCAGCCTCTCCTTATAACTCAAATCTTCCAGTCTTGGTCACATCCTTGTAATTTTTTTTTGCATCTTTTCCAGTTTAATAACATCCTTCCTGTAGAAGGGTGACCAGAATGTACAGTACTCCAAATATGGCCTTACCAGTATCCTGTACAGTTGTAATATGACATCCTAACTCCTGTACTCAATGCTCTGACCAATGAAGGCAAGCGTGCCAAATGCCACCTCAGCATCCTGTCCACCTGCTACTCAACTTTCAAAGAATTATGGACATGCATCCCTACATCTTTCTGTTTGACAACACTCCTCAGGGCCCAATCAGTAACTGTGTAAGTCTTGCCCTGGTTTTCCTTCCCAAAATGCAATACCTTATATTTATCTAAATTAAACGCCATCTGCCACTCCTCGGCCCACTGGCCCAGGTGATTGACATCCTGTTGTACTCTTAGGTAACCTTTTTCATTGTCCATTATACCTCCAATTTTGGTATCATCTGTAAGCTTACTAACCATGCCTCCTGTATTCTCATACAAATTGTTTATACAAATGGCAAATATCAGTGGACTCGGCACGAATCCTTGCAGCACACTGCTGATCACAGGCCTCTAATCTGAACAACATTATGCCACCACACTCTGTCTTCTACTGTAAAGCTAATTTTGTATCCAGTTGGCTGGCTGTCCCTGGATCCCATGTGATCTATCTCTATGAATCAGTCTACCACACAGAACCTTGTTGAAGGCCTTGCTGAAGTCTATACAGATAACATCTACTGCTCTACCTTCATCAATCTTCTTGGTCTCCTCTTGAAAAAACTCAATCAAATTTGTGAGACACAGTCTACCACACACAAAGCCACACTGACTATCCCCAATCAGACCTTGTCTTTCCAAATGCATGTAGATCCTGTCCCTCAGAATCCCCTCCAACAACCTACTCATCACTGGTCTACAGTTCCCTGGCTTTTCCTTACCACTTTTTGTAAATAATGGCACCACAATAGCCACTCTCCAGTCTTCCAGCATCTTACCAATGGCTCTCGATGATACAAATATCTCAGCAAGGGGCCCCATATTCTTTTCCAGGAATAAAAACAGAAGTTGCTGGAAAAGCTCAGCAGGTCCAGCAGTATCTGTGAAGAGAAATTCGGAGTTTATGTTTCGGTCCGGTGACCTTTTCTCAGAAACGTTAACTCTGATTTCTCTTCACAGATTCTGCCAGACCTGCTGTGCTTTTTCAGCAACTTCTGTCTTTGTTCCTGATTTAAAGCGTCTGGAGTTCTTTTAGTTTTTCTCCCACATTTTTCCCCAACTTCCCACAATGACCTGGGATTCATTTGATCAGGTCCCTGGGGTTTAGTTACTTTAATGTTTTAAGGTCTCTAGCACCTTCTCTTCAGTAGTGGAGTCTTTTCAAAACATCACTATTTATTTCCCCAAGTTCCCTAGCTTCTATGTCTTTCTCCGCAGTAAATACTGAGGTGAAATATTCATTTAGTATCTCACCCATCATTTGTAGATGGTGTCGTTGATCTTTAAGGGGCTTTATTCTCTCACTAGTTACTCTTTTTTCCCTAATATACTGATAGAAACTCTTTGGATTCTCCTTAACCTTAACTGCCAAATCTATCTCATGTCCAGTTTCTGCCCTCCAGATTTCCCTCTGAAATATACTCCTACATCTCGTATGCACCTCAAATGATTCATTTTATCGCAGCTGTCTCTACCTGAAATATGGCTCCTTCTTTTTCTTGACCAGAGCCTCAATATCTCGAGACATCCAGTGCTCCCTACTTCTGCCAGTGTTATCTTTCTCACTAACAAGAACATGCTGTCCCTGAACGCTCATTATCTCACTCTTGAACGTCTCTGACTTCCCAGATGTCCCTTTATCAGTGAACATGGTCTCAAAGCCAACTTTTGGAAGTTCCTATCTCATACCATCAAAATTGGCTTTGTCCAAATTTAGAACATTAATTTATGGCCCAGGCCTATCCTTTTTCACAACTATTTTAAAATTAACAGAATTATGGTCACTGGTTGCAAAGTGCTCCCCCACTAACAGCTCAGTCACTTGTCCTGCCTTATTTCCAAAAAGAAGGTGGAGTTTTGCCAATTATCTAGTAGGACCATCTACATATTGATTGAGAAAGTTTTCTTGAGCATGCTTAAATTCACCCCCTTCCAAGCCCTTAATACTGTGGCAGTCCCAATCTATGTTTGGAAAGTTAAAATCCTCTGCTATCACAACCCTATTATTCCTACAGCTGTCTGCAATTTTCTTACATTTTTATTCTTCATTTTCTCACGTATTTTGGTGGGGGGGGGGCGCGGTGAGGTGGATGTTATGGTGCAAGCCTATCAAAGTGATCACCCCCTTCTTATTTTTCAGTTCTACCCAAACAACTTCACTGGATGATCCCCCAGGAATATCCTCTGTAAGTACTGCCATGATGTTTTCCCAAATCAAAAATGCCAATCCCCCTCCTCTCTTGCCTCCCCTTCTATCCTTTCTATAGCATCTGTACTGCCAAACATTAAGCTGTCAGTTCTGCCCCTCCCTCAGCGACGTCTCTGTAATAGCTATGATATGCCAATCCCATGTTCCTATCATGTCCTGAGTTCATCTGCCTTACCTGTAAGGCATTTTGCATTGAAATAAGTACAATTTAATTCATCAGACTTCCCATGTTCCCTGCCATGTTCTTGCTTGCCTTGTTTATTAAACTTACTCTCTTTAATTTCTGTATAAGCCTCAATCTTCTCTCTTGTGACACTGCTGCTTAAGATCGCCCCACACCTCCTCAATACTAATTTAAATTCCCTGAGTGGCTCTAGCAAATCTCCCCACTAGAATATTGATTCCCCTCCAGTTCAGTTGCAACCTCTTGTACAGGTCTCTTGCACAAGCTCCTCAGTCATGCATTCATCTGCTCTATTCTCTTTTTCCTATTCTCACAAGCACACGACACCGGGAGTAATCCAGAGATTACTACTTTGAGCTCCTGCTTTTTAACCTCTTGTCTAACTCCCTATACTCACTCTGCAGGACCTCATCCCTTTTTCTACCAATATTGTTGGTACCAATGTGTATAATGACCTCTGGCTGCTCACGCACCCCTTTGAAAGTTTGCTGTAACTGCTCAGAGACGTCCTCGATCCTGGCACCAGGGAGGCAACACACCATCCTCCAGTCTGGATGTCAGCCACAGAAGCACCTGTCTGTGTCCCTGACCAGAGAGTCCCTGATCACAATTACTCACTTGGACTTTGCCATTCCTTGCTTTACAGCAGAGACAGTCATGGTGTAACAGACCTGCCTGCTGCCATTTTCTCCAGCGCGGTTATTTCCCTCAACAGTATCCAAAATGATATGCTGGTTTATGAGGGGTTTAGCCACAGGAGACTCCTGCACTACCTGCAGCCTCTGCTGATGGTCACCCATCTACCTGGCTGTACCTGCAGTGTGGCCACCTCCCTAAAATTCCCATCTATCACACTCTCTGCTTTTTGTATGCTTCCAACTGATCCATGCAGTCTGAGAGGAGCTGCAGCCAGACACACTTCCTGCAGAGTCGATACAGTGTGAAGCTGGAGGAGCACAGCAGGTCAGACAGCATCGGAAGAGGAAAGTCAACGTGTTGGGTTGAGACCCTTCATCAGGACTGGGGAGGAGGAAGGGAGCTCAGAAATAAATAGACGAAGGGGGCTGGGGCTGGGGGAAGGTAGTTGAGGTGGTGATAGGTGGATGCAGGTAGGGAATGGTAGAGATTGGTCAGTGGGATGGGTGGGGCAGATGGTCGAGAAGGAAGATAGACAGGTGGAGGGGAATGGGAAGGGATCGTTTATCACAGTCACAGAGTCGATCATCATTAAGGTACAGGTGCCGCACTGTCTAACCTACCCTCACTTGTTGACTCCATCCTTGATGCAGTGTTAACGGTATCTCCGAATAAACAGTAACGAGGCATTTTGGTTCCAACCACACCAGCTACCAGTGGACCTTTCAAACAAACAGACAAAAACAAATTCAGTGATAATACGAACTGCAGATGCTGGAGAATCCGAGATAACAAGATGCAGAGCTGGATGAACACAGCACGCCAAGCATCATCATAGGAGCAGGAAGGCTGATGTTTCGAGCCTAGACCCTTCATTAGAAAATCTGATGAAGGGTCTAGGCCCAAAACGTCAGCCTTCCTGCTCCAATGATGCTGCTTGGCCTGTTGTGTTCATCCAGCTTCACACTTTGTTAAAAAGAGATTCAGTTGTGTGTTCTGACAGCTGGCTGTCATGTTTGAGGAGAATGATGGACTAGGCAACCAAGAGGCCAGAAATATTAACCCCGGATGCTTATTGAGAAACACCAACCATAACTTCTTTCAATGAAATGAGATAGGGAAAGTAACAAAATTATCTCAAGTTCTAACTTTTGAAAAGTCACTGGGTACACTTTGTGGACATGAACAACCTGTGTTTTTAATGTTGTAAAAAAGGCAACATATTTCACAGGAGCATGCTGAGTCAGAAAATGGCACAGAGCCGAAATACTAGGACGAGGAGGATCTAAAACATTAATCAAAAAGATAGGTTTTCAGCAGAAGATGTATCGTTGCCTAAGGAGGAAATTTCAAGCCTTAGATTTGGCCACTATTGGCAAAGCAAAGGAAGAATGCAATGAACAAGGCTCTAGAATTGGAGGTTCTTCCAGCCTCTTGTTTGTCAACCACCTATTTATTAAGCCTTGTCTAGCTGGTCTTGTGAATAAAGTATACTGTGAATAAAGTATACTACCTAGAATACACCTCCTCCCACCCACCCTCCTGCAAAAATTCCATCCCCTATTCCCAATTCCTCCGCCTCCGCCGCATCTGCTCCCACGATAAGACATTCCACTACCGCACATCCCAGATGTCCAAGTTCTTTAAGGACCGCCACTTTCCCCCCACAGTGATCGAGAACGCCCTTCACCGCGTCTCCCGTATTTCCCGCAACACATCCCTCACACCCCGCCCCCGCCACAACCGCCCCAAGAGGATCCCCCTCGTTCTCACACACCACCCTACCAACCTCTGGATACAACGCATTATCCTCCGACACTTCTGCCATTTACAATCCGACCCCACCACCCAAGACATTTTTCCATCCCCTCCCCTGTCAGCTTTCCGGAGAGACCACTCTCTCCGTGACTCCCTTGTTCGCTCCACACTGCCCTCCAACCCCACCACACCCGGCACCTTCCCCTAAAACTGCAGGAAATGCTACACTTGTCCCCACACCTCCTCCCTCACCCCCATCCCAGGCCCCAAGATGACATTCCACATTAAGCAGAGGTTCACCTGCACATCTGCCAATGTGGTATACTGCATCCACTGTACCCGGTGCGGCTTCCTCTACATTGGGGAAACCAAGCGGAGGCTTGGGGACCGCTTTGCAGAACACCTCCGCTAAGTTCGCAACAAACAACTGCACCTCCCAGTCGCAAACCATTTCCACTCCCCCTCCCATTCTCTAGATGACATGTCCATCATGGGCCTCCTGCAGTGCCACAATGATGCCACCCGAAGGTTGCAGGAACAGCAACTCATATTCCGCCTGGGAACCCTGCAGCCATATGGTATCAATGTGGACTTCACCAGTTTCAAAATCTCCCCTTCCCCTACTGCATCCCTAAACCAGCCCAGTTCGTCCCCTCCCCCCACTGCACCACACAACCAGCCCAGCTCTTCCCCCCACCCACTGCATCCCAAAACCAGTCCCACCTGTCTCTGCCTCCCTAACCGGTTCTTCCTCTCACCCATCCCTTCCTCCCACCCCAAGCCGCACCCCCAGCTACCTACTAACCTCATCCCACCTCCTTGACCTGTCCGTCTTCCCTGGACTGACCTATCCCCTCCCTACCTCCCCACCTACACTCTCTCCACCTATCTTCTTTACTCTCCATCTTCGGTCCGCCTCCCCCTCTCTCCCTATTTATTCCAGTTCCCTCTCCCTATCCCCCTCTCTGATGAAGGGTCTAGGCCCGAAACGTCAGCTTTTGTGCTCCTGAGATGCTGCTTGGCCTGCTGTGTTCATCCAGCCTCACATTTTATTATCTTGGAATAAAGTATACTGACGGGCTAAGGTTTTAACTATCAAAGAAATACCATCAAGAAGGCAGCAGCAAGAGCATGAGCCATCTTTCAATGCTAAGTAATTGCTGACAAAGCTATTGGACAACTTCCTGTTGCGGAGATTTCTAATAACTTGTCAATTACCGGGCCTCTGAGAAACTGAAATGAGTTACCTGAGTGTATGCCCGCCCTGATTTTCAACTTAACATCTGGTTTGTGTGGGATGATGAATGAAGAGCAAACTGCAACCAAATCCAATGCCATGCTTGCAATCTCGGCCGCGTGCTTGATGCCATTCTCTTTTGGCACTCCTGATACCACCATATCTGGGGGCAGAAACAGCAGAGACAGCATCAGCAGAATGGAGAGCGCTGTCAGAGTGCAGGCGCTGTCTCTCTGCATTTCTCAAAGGGCTTTTCTGCTCAATCCCACCTGCAGTTGAATGAACACCGGCCCATCTTATACTGTGAAACAACAAACATGCATTTGTAAAGCCCCATTGTTAAGTTGAAACATCCCGAGGCAAGTTGCAGGAAAGATTATCTGGCAAAATTAGACTACTCAGGAAGGTGTTAAGTCAAACAGCAGATTAAAAAGTAGATAAACAAACTTTCTTTCATTCATTCACAAGACGTGGGCATTTGTGGTTAGATGAGCATCTTATTGGCCATCCCCAATTGCCCCAGAGAATATTTAAGAGTCAACCCCATTGCTGTGGGTCTGGAGTCACATGTAGGCCAGACCTAGTAAGGTTGGCAGCTTGCTTCCATAAAGAACATTAATAAACCACATGGGTTTTTCCAACAATCAATTTTTTAGACTCTTATTTCTACTGAATTCAAATTACAACACCCACCATGGCAGCATTCAAACACGGGTCCCCAGACCATTACCTGTGTCGCTGGGTGAACAGTCCAATCATTGCACCACTAGGCTGTCAACTCCCCTATATATCTGAGAAGAGGTGATACGTGAAATACTTAGGGAGGGAATTCCAAATTTTAGGGTCCACACTGTTGAAGACACATCCACTCTGCCCTCCAGCCCCACCACCCACGGCACTTTTCCCTGCAACTGCAGGAAATGCTACACCTGTCCCTACACTTCCCCCCTCACCCCCATCCCAGGCCCTAAGAAGACCTTCCACATCAACCAGATGTTCACTTGCACATCTGGTAATGTGGCATACTGTATCCGCCGTTCCCTTTGTGGCCTCCTCTACATTGGGGAAACCAAGCGGAGGATTGGGGCCCGCTTTACGGAACACCTATGCTCGGTTCGCAACAAACAAAATCACCTCCCAGTTGCAAACCATTTCAACTCCCACCACAGCACCCCCTCCACTCCTCGGATGACATGTCCATCCTGGGCCTCCTGCAGTGCCACAATGACGCCACCCGAAAGATGCAGGAACAGCATCTCGTATTCCGCTTGGGAATCCTGCTGCCCAATGGTATCAATGTGGATTTCACAAGCTTCAAAATCTCCCCTCCCCCGACCGTATCCCAAAACCAGTCCAGACAGTCCCTGCCTCCCTAACCTGTTCTTCCTCCCATCTGTTCCCTCCTCCCCCATCTCCTACCTAATAATCTCATCCCGCCTCCTTGACCTGTCCATCCTCCCTGGACCGACCTATCCCCTCCCTAACTCCCCATCTACATTCACATTTACTGGCTCCAACCCCACCTCTTTGACCTGTCTTTCTCCTCTCCACCTATCTTCTCCTTTATCCATCTTGTATCTGCCACCCCCTCTCTCCCTATTTATTTCAGAACCCCCTTCCCCCCCGCCCCATTTCTGAAGGAGGGTCTAGGCCCAAAACGTCAGCTTTCCTGCTCCTCTGATGTTGCTTGGGAGGTGCAGGTCCCAGTTGCAAACCATTTCAATTCCCCCTCCCATTCTTTAGATGACATGTCCATCATGGGCCTCCTGCAGTGCCACAATGATGCCACCCGAAGGTTGCAGGAACAGCAACTCATATTCCGCCTGGGAACCCTGCAGCCTAATGGTATCAATGTGGACTTCACCAGCTTCAAAATCTCCCCTTCCCCAACCACATCCCAAAACCAGCCCAGTTCGTCTCCTCCCCCCACTGCACCACACAACCAGCCCAGCTCTTCCCCTCCCCCCACTGCATCCCAAAACCAGCCCAGCCTGTCACTGCCTCCCTAACCTGTTCTTCCTCTCACCCATCCCTTCCTCCCACCCCAAGCCGCACCTCCATTTCCTACCTACTAACCTCATCCCATCTCCTTGACCTGTCCGTCTTTGCTGGACGGACCTATCCCCTCCCTACCTCACCACCAATACTCTCCTCTCCACCTATCTTCTTTTCTCTCCATCTTCGGTCCGCCTCTCCCTCTCTCCCTATTCATTCCAGAATGCTCACCCCATCCCCCTCTCTGATGAAGGGTCTAGGCCTGAAACGTCAGCTTTTGTGCTCCTGAGATGATGCTTGGCCTGCTGTGTTCATCCAGCTTCACATTTTATTATCTTGGATTCTCCAGCATCTGCAGTTCCCATTATCTCTTTCTGACTGCAGTTTGCAATCGGGACTGAGGTTACTCATAGCAACATCTCCCTGGCCAGGGGGAAAGGGAGAAGGACACGTGAATGCAGTGGCTAGAAGAACAGGTCAGGAGTTAGAAAACCTGTGGTGAGTAACTCGCCTCCTGACTCCCCCCAAAGCCTGCCCACCACCCACAGGATACCTCCCTGACAACCCATTTCAGTTCATTGCAGCCATGTACATACTGCAGCAACAAGAGCAGATCAGAGGCTAGGAATCCTGCAGTAAATAACTGACTCACTGACTCCCTAAGTTCTGTCCACGAGGCAGATCAGGAGTGTGATGGAATATTCTCCACGTACCTGGATGGGTGCAGCTCCATCTACACTCAAGAAGCTTGACACCATTGAGAAAAACACAATCTCTCTACAAGCAATTGGTCCAAAGTGATTTTTCTCTGATTTTGAAACTTTTCCCTGGTTCTGGTCTCTGCAAACAAGGGAAACGTCTGACCCATTTCTATCCTCTTTTTTCAAAGAAACCACCTCATTCTTCTGAGGAACCAATTTGCAATGTACTCCCTTGATGGTAACAATATCCTTCGTAAAAATGAGGGGATGAAATTCAGACACAATACTCCAGCAGTAATCTAACTAATCTTTACAATTGAAGCAAGACTTTGTTACAGCTGAATGCAAGTCCTCCTACAATAAGGACTAATATATCATTAGACTGCTGTGCCTGCAAATTCGCCGTCAGTGACTTACTGACAAAGACACCTCGTTCCCTCTGTACACATACACTTTGTAACGTCTGTCCATTGGTTTTTCCTAACAAACTAGTTAAACTGACACATTCACTAGGCCCGTCCAAATCTCTTAGAAACCACTTTGCTTCTTCTTCTTAGTCCATATTTCTACTTAGCGTTGCGTCATCATTGGAAATATTACTCAGAGATAGTAAGAACTGTCAAATCTGGAGTCAGAGATAACACAGTGTGGAGCTGGAGGAACACAGCAGGTCAGGCTCTGAAGATGGATCCCGACCCAAAACGTCAACTTTCCTGCTCCTCTGATGCTGTTTGGACTGCTGTGTTCCTCCAGCTCCGCACTGTGTTAGCTTGGAAATACTACTGTTGTGATTGCAACGAGATCAGTCAGGTGGACTTCTTAGCGTATGAGTTTCCTGATTGGCCCAGATGAACAGCCCCAATTAGGGAGTCCTGGCTGACAGATATAAACAGGAGAGTCAGACGTTCTATTCATTCTGTGAGTTATGCATGAGTGAACAAAGGGTAATATGGTGATGGGATACTGGTCTCTGTGCAGTTGAATCAATCACATTTGATTGGCACCTCTAAATCATTGTCATCTGCAGTGAATAGCTTGGGTCCAAGTATTGATCCTTGTGAATACCCCACTAGTCACCTTCTGTCAGTGTGAGAATTACTCTTTTATTCCTGCTCTGTGTTGGCCAATTGTTATTCCACGCTGTCCATCATCTCCTGCCTCATGTGCTTTAGTTTTGTCGTAGAACCTTCCGTGGTGTTCTTTTTATCAAAAGCATTCTGAAAATTCAATACTTTTTACATCCACCAACTTCTTATTCATTCAAAGAATGTAGGCGACATTAGCTGGACCAGAATTTATTGCCCTTCCTAGCTGCCCTTCAGAAGGTGTTGGTGAGTTGCCTTCTTGAACTGCTGCAGTCCACATGCTGTAGGTAGATCCACATTGACATCTTTCAAGATTTTCACATCCAGGGACAGTGAAGGATGGTGAGTGACTCGTAGGGGAACTTGCAGGGGGTGGTGTTCCCATGTATCTGCTGCCCTTGTCCTTCTAGAGAGAGATTGTCATGGGTTTGGAAGGTGCTAGTGAAGGAAACTAGGTGAGTTGCTGCAGTCCATCTTCCAGGCGCTGCTACTCAGTGTCGGTGGTGAAAGGAGTGAATATTGAAGGATGTCAATGGGGGTGCCAGTCAAGTGTGCTGGTTTATCCTGGATAGTACTGCTTTCCTGAAGTGCCCTGCTAAGCTTGATTGATATGAATTATGAAGCTCAGACAAACAGAGCAGCAGGAACTGTGTTTTAGATTTAGTCTAGTTTTCTTTTCAACTGAATTAAAGCTGAACCAGAGAGACGGAACTAGGAAATCGCTCAGCGTATTTAAAACCTTCACAAAACAGTCCTTAAATTTTTCCTTCTGAAGGGAACCAAAGGCCAACTCTCATTTCCATTAAAAGATAATCACAGCATTAATTTTTTTTGTGGTGACCTTTATTCTTTCGGTTTGGATACAGTAAGGACGTTTGTCAATTTGCTGTAAAGAACTTCTAATGTTGTGCTGGCACTTTGATTGTTCCCTTCACATCTGACTGGGAACACAGAGCCCATACAGAATCATTAAATGTTATCATTAACACACAGCAGCAGGAATAGCCATAGCTGTTTGACAGGAATCGTTTTTGTTGTGGACTGCAATAAACACTTGCGATATTGTTTGCCTGGAATATCTAGGATTCTTACATCTGTCCCTGTGTTCTTTGTGAACCGTAATGTAATATGCATGAAACTGGTCTCATACAATATAGTCAGCCAAATAATGATAAGTGGTGTCAAATAGGTTAACCATTTAATTTAAGAGCTGTCTTTATGCTTTGCAGCAGGGATTTATGATGCAAATCCATCTGCAGAGAATGAAGACTTATTTAAAAAACATTCTTCCTGGCTGAAAGCCACACAGTCAAAGGCCAAAAATAACAGTAAATTGAGTTTTAGCCCAGTATAATCTAGTCACTGTTGGAAGAATTTGCTCACTGTGTATTGTCCTTAAGTCATCCAGACATATATAAAGCACACAGTGTTCTTAAAAATCTCCAATAAAATTGAGTCCACAGCACAGAAACAGATCTCTCAATCTAATTGGCCTAAACGGTTGTTTATACGCGTCACAGGCTTCTTTAAGGGACCCTCTTGGTATGGAGTCATACAGCACAGAAACAGACCAGCCAATCTATGCCAAATATGATCCCAAACTAAACTTGTCCCACCTGCCTGCTCCTGGCCCAAGTGTCTCTAAACCTTCCTATTCATGTACTTATCCTTCTCTTTCTTCCTCTTGTCTATATCCAGCTTACCCTTAAATGCATCAACCTCTTCCATCTCAACTACTCCAAAGGGGAACCAGTCCCACATTCTCCCTGAACGAGAAAACCAAAGAACTGCCGATGCTGGAACTCAGAAACAAAAACAGAAATTGCTGGAAAAAACTCAGCAGGCCTGTGGAGAGAAAACAGTTACTGAAATGTAAGAAGAAGGGCCTTGACCCGAAATGTCAGCCTTCCTGCTCCTCTGATGCTGCTTGGCCTGCTGTGTTCATCTAGCTTCACACCGTTTTATCTCAGATTCTCCAGCATTGGTAATTCCTAGTATCTCTTACTGAAATGTAATTCTGCTTTCTTTGCACACATGTTGCCAGACCTGTTGAGTTTTCCCAGCAATTTCTATCTCTGTTCCACATTACCCTTACTCTCACAGTAAAAAAAGCTTCCTTTGAAATCATAGTTGGATTTATCAATGTCTGTTTTTATTTATTTCAACTGCCTTAAATTTACACAGGTTGACACCATTTCTCTGCTTTTCAATTCTATTCCTCCAGAAATCTCCCTTTTATCTGAAAGATGTTGTATGAATGCAATGGGAGGAATTACTATTATTTCTGCATGGCGAAATGATTGAGCTCCAAGATGAAGCACTCAATACAGTGTCGAGCTGGAGGACCACAACAGGTCAGGCAGCAGAGCAGCCAGAAAGTCAACATTGTAACAGAAATAATGGGAACTGCAGATGCTGGAGAATCTGAGATAACAAAGTGTGGAGCTGGATGAACACAGCAGGCCAAGCAGCATCTTATCAACATTTCAGGTTTGCTCAAGGAGGGTCCTGACATGAAACATCGACTTCCCTGCTCTCTCTGATTCTGCCTGACCTGCTGTGTTCCTCCAGTTCCACACTATTATCTTTGACTCTAGCATCTGCAGTTCTTGCTATCTCCAAGATAACAACATTCCTCAACCCACTCTTTCACAGTAATTAGTTGGAGGCTTTTGATAGGAATGTCCTTTGCACTGCTTACTTCATAAATAAATAAATCCTGGCTCTAAGTTCTCACACCTCAGGCAACTCGCAAGCTGAACAGAAAGACATATTTAAACAATATTTAGTGGCAATCATTACAGAGACAGGGACATGACCTCTACGTATTGCACTATGCATGTTAACTTTCAGGGGTGGGTAGAAGGGGGAAGGGTCAGTTAGATATACTGGGCAGATAGCCAACACTGGTAAACCTGATAGTCTGACAATCAGAAAGTTCAACCTGCGGAACACCTAGAATCATAGAGTCCCTAGAGTGTGAACGCAGGTTATTCAGCCCCATTTGTCCACACTGACCCTCCGAAGAGCATCCCATCCAGACCCACACGCACTCTATCCCTGCAACCCTGCATTTCCCATAGCTGATCCACCGAACCTGCACATCTTTGGACTGTGGGAGGAAACCACGGCACCTGGAGGAAACCTGCACAGACTCAGGAAGAATGTGCAAACTCCACACAGACTGGAATTGAACCTATGTCCCTAAGTGCTTGTGAGGCAGCAGTGCTAACTACTGAGTCACCATGCTGCCCTATATAAGACCTGGTTAGTATCCCAACAGGAAATCCATTATCCCAGTAACTATTAATTCCTTCATTGTTCTTGCCCCCTGCAGATTCAGAAGGAACTGGTATCTGCTCTCAGTTGTTCTGGGTGGGCTGGATAAGAATAAAATGGACAGCACTCATGGCAGTTAAACATAAAAGTCATAAATTAGCATAGGACACATACCAACTGAGATCAAGCTGTATCTTGACCCTAACAATAAGAACCAAGTTACCAAACAGGACTACTTGCACGCCAAATGACAGAAACAGCAAGTGACAGAGCTAAGTGTACCCACAACCAATGGATCAGATCTAAGCTCTGCAGTCCTGCCACATCCAGTTGTGAATGATGGTGGACAATTAAACATCTCTCTGGAGGAGGAGGCTCCACAAATATCCTCACCCTCAATGATGAAAGAGCCCAGCACATCAGTGCAAAAGATAAGGCTGAAGCATTCGCAGCAATCTTCAGCCAGAAATGTCAAGTGGATGATCCATCTCAGCCTCCTCCAGTGGTCCCCAGCATTATAGATACCGGTCTTCAACCAATTCGATTCACTCCACATGAGATCAAGAAACGGCTGGAGACACTGGATACTGCAAAGGCTACAGGCCCTGACAACATTCCGGCAATAATACTGAAGGCTCATGCTCCAGAACTTGCTGCTCCCCCTGGCCAAGCTGTTCCAGAACAGCTACAACACGGGTATCTACCTGACAGTGTGGAAAATTGCTCAAGTATGTCCTGTACACAAAAAGCAGGACAAACCCAACCCGGCCAATTACTACCCCATCAGTCTCCCCTCGACCATCAGTAAAGTGATGGAAGGTGTCACTAACAGAGCTACCAAGCAGCACCTGCTCAGTAATAACCTGCTCAGTGACGCCCAGTTTGGGTTCTGCCAGGGCCACTCAGTTCCTGAGCTCATTACAGCCTTGGTTCAAACATGGACAAAAGAGCTGAATTCCAGAGGTGAGGTGAGAGTGACAGCCCTTGATATCAAGGCTGCATTCGACCAAGTGTGACATCAAGGAGCCCTGGCAAAACTGGAATCAATGAGTGTCAGGGGTCAAACTCTCCAGTGGTTCGAGTTATACCTGACACATAGGAAGATGGTCGTGGTTGTTGGAGGTCAGTCATTTCAACTCCATGACATGCCTGCAGGAGTTCCTCAGGGTAGTGTTCTTGGCCCAACCGTCTTCAGTTGCTTCATCAATCATCTTCCCTGCATCATAAGGTCAGAAGTGGGGATGTTCAATGATGCTTGCACAATGTTCAGCACCATTCATTACTCCTCAGATGCCGAAGCAGGCCATGTCAAAATGCATCAACACCCGGAAAACATCTAGGTTTGAGCTGATAGGTGACACACAGGTTCCAGGCAATGACGATTTCCAGTAATGTAGAATCTATCCATTGCTCCTTGACATTCAATGGTATTGCCATCACTGAATCGCTCATGAAATTTCTTCACCCAGAGAGTGGTGAGTCTGTGGAATTCTCTGGTTGAGGCCAAAACATTGAATGTTTTCAAGAAGGAGTTAAACATAGCTTTTTCAGGCTAAAGGGGTTGAAAGGACATGAGGAGAATGAGGGAACAGTGGAATGAGTTGGATGATCAGCCATGATCCTATAGAATGTGGAGCAGGCTCAAAGGGCCAAATGACCTACTCCTGCTCCTGTTTTCTGTGTTTCTATGCTATGATTCAATGATTAATTCATGAAAATGACTCTTAAAGCATATGACATTCTGGCCATGAGGCATAACAAGCACCAGTTTTGCACGGGCAAAGAGTCACAGGCAATGAATGAGCCAGCGACATCCACATCTCCTGAATGAAGAATTTTCAAAAACCCAAAACGGGCATCTGATACACTCCTAAGGCTCCCTATCTTAATAAGGGACCTGGGGTTTTCTACAGGCATTAATGCGATCTATCAAAAAGTTGTCATGTCCAAAATGTTAGTTTAAATAAAACTGCATTGTTCAATAAACCTTGGATCTTCACTCTGTGAAAGATCCTTGCAGCAGAAATCAAAAAATAAGTAGAATTATCTGTGAAATGGCTTCACGCAGTTACCTGACTGTAAAATACACTTACATGCATCTCCAATTGTCTCAACTTTGTAGACGTCGTAGTTATCAATGATAGCATCGAAGCAGGTGTAGAGTCTGTTGAGGAAATCCACCACCTGGTAAGGCGTGCTGGCACTGGAGAGCTGGGTGAATCCAACTATATCACTTTGAAGGAGAAAAACATACAAGGAGCTCTTAGTTTCAAACACTAAATTCATGATGAGTTTGTCACATGTAGCTGGCTGAGAAGGTGGTGAAGAATGTCACTCATTGGGACATGTATAACAAATATCACCGTAAAGTGGAACATTTCTATACCATAAGAAATGGACCTGCTGATTTATAAAGTCCACTTGCCAACCAATCAGAACATTTTTATCATACAATATAGAAGTGGTGTCTTCTTTTTACATTGTTATTCTTGTGAAGTGGCCTGTTGAGCGCAGGGGACTGGTTAACTCAATTGGCTGGTCTCATTTCTGATACAGGATGATGCTAATAACACGGGTTTAATTCCTGCACCAGTTGAGGTTACCATGAAGGTCCTAACCTTTGCAACATCTACCTTTACCTGAGACATAGTGACCACCACCAGTTCCCTCTTTCTCTCTAACAAAAGAGCAACCAATAGTCAGGTAGGACTATGGTGACTTTACCTTTACCTGATGAGAGCATGACAAAATAAGTCTTTTTTCTGCAAAATTGAAAAACTGTGTAAAAGTTAATGAATGGAAGATGTAGAAACATAGAGAATAGGTGCAAGGATAGGCCATTTGGCCCCTCAAGCCTGTACCATTATTCAATACAATCATAGTTGATCGTGCAATCTCAGTATCCCATTACTGCCCTCTCCCCATACTCCTTGATCCCCCTAGCCACAAGGACCATGTCCAGCTTCCTCTTGAATCTATCCAATGAGCTGGATCCAACAGCTTCCTGTGGGGGAGATTTCTACAGGTTCACAATTCTGAGTAGAGAAATTCTTCCTCACCTCAGTTCTGAATGGTTTACTCCTTATTGTTAGACTTTGACTCCTAGTTCTAGATTTCCCCAACATCAAGAACATCCTTTTTGCATCCACCCTGTCCAGTCCCATCAGGATTTTATATGTGAGATGCCCCTCTCATTTTTCTAAATTCCAGCAAATACAAGCTCAGTTGATCCAGTTTTTCCTAATATGTCAGGTCTGCCATCCTGGAAATCAGTCTGGTGAACCTTCACTGGACTCCCTCAATAGCAAGGTGCCCTTCCTGAGACTAAGAGACCAAAACTGCGCGCAATACTCAAGGTGTGGACTTACCAAGGCCCTGTATAACTGCAATAAGGCATCCCTACACTGACATTCAATCCTTCTCGCTATGAAGACCAGCGTTCCATTAGCTTTCATCACCACGTGCTGTACCTGCATGCCAATCTTCAGTGACTGTTCCACTATGACACCCAGCTCTTGTTGCACCTTACCTTTTCCTAAACTGACACCATTCAGATAATATTATTGGAGAAAGTAGAGAACATTTTATACATGAGAAGTTCTTACTGAATGGTAGAGCAGGCTTGAAGAGTCTAATGGCTTACTTGTGTTCTCAAACGCTGCAAACCTTCAACTAGTCAGGCAGCATGGAGAAAGTAACAGAGTTACCTTTTCACATTAATGACCCCTCATCTGAACTCACTTTTGAAAATCATCAATTTTAAAATTTAACTTTGTTCCAATCTCCGTAATGTTGCCCTGACCCATGAAGGTATTTTATCTTCATGGTCTCTGCCCAGTACTCTGAAGTTGGGATAGAAACATTGAGGTTTGCTTTGCATCTATGCTGTGTTTGCTTTAGGAATGTTTGAATAGGAAGTATTTCATTCTCCTTGGCTAACATCCCACCAGGGTATAGGGTGAAAAGTCATCACTGAACATATAAAGCAGTTTATTTCACATGCATTGACTTGACAGTAACTGAGAAAGGTGCCAACAGGGACACCAACATCCAAAGCAATGCCACCACCATCATCAGAGTGAAATCAGACTCACAATACCCAAATGACACACCTGAAAAACACAGTAGCATTTGAATAACTTTGAGCTTGTGAGGTAATCCCTTGGCGAAGATCATCAGCGACTTGCTTTGGTAACATGCCTGGTGACATTAACAACAACACAACCATCAAATCAGGTTCACAGACAGGGAATGTTCTGTTCACAGCAATGATACAGACTGAATGTTAACTGGAGTATCTTACTGTAAAGCAGGGAATCTGTCTTTTGTTTCTCCTGAAGTAGGTCTTGAGTCCTTTCTGCCACAATAGATTCCAGGTGCTTGCTGTACTTTTCCATCTAAGTAGAAAGAAGAGTTCTGGGTCAACGTACAATCAGGAGAGGTACTGATTAGTGAATTCTGTAAATGGAGAACAAAAGAACAAAGAACAGTACAGCACGGCAACAGGCCCTTCGGCCCTCCAAGCCTGCATTGACATATTTTGCCCTTCCATACTAAAAGTGCCTTCACTTACAGGATCCATATCCCTCTGTTCCCTTCCTGTTCATGTATTCGTCCAGGTGCTTCTTGAAAGCTGCTACTGTATCTGCTTCCAACTCCTCCTTTGGCAGCACATTCCAGGCTGTCACCACTCTTTGTGTGAAAAAATTATCTCACACCTCTCTTTTAAACCTTCCCCCTGCACCTTGAACCTGTGTCCCCTCCACCCTGGAATAAAGGCTCATTCTTTCCGCTCTATCCATGCCATTCACAATCTTATAAAATTCCATCAGGTCACCCTCTACCTTTTGTGTTCCAGTGAAAATAAGCCCTGTCTATCCAACCCTCCTTCATAGCTAAAGTCCCCCAATGAAGGCAAGCATGCCATAAGCCTTTTCTACTACTTTACCTACCTGCGCTGCCACCTTCAGTGAACACTCAAATCCTTCTGCATTTCAATACACTAAAGGGTTCTGCCATTCACTGTACAATTTCTACCTCTATGTGACCTTCCAAAGTGCATCCCCTCACATTTGTCCAGATGTTACATACAAGATGATCAGAGGATTAAATAGGGTGGACAGTGAGAGTCTTTTTCTGAGGATGATGACTTCAGCTTGTACAAGGGGGCATAGCTACAAACTGAGGGGTGATAGATTTAAGACAGATGTCAGAGGCAGGTTCTTTACTCGGAGAGTGGTAAGGGCGTGGAACGCCCTGCCTGCCAATGTAGTTAACTCAGCCACATTAGGGGCATTTAAACAGTCCCTGGATAAGCATATGGATAATGATGGGATAGTGTAGGGGGAAGAGCTTAGATTAATTCACAGGTCGGCGCAACATCGAGGGCCGAAGGGCCTGTTCTGTGCTGTATTGTTCTCTGTTCTATGTTCTAAACTCCATCTGCATTTTTCTGCCCATGCCTCCAACTGATCTATATCCTGCTGTATCCTCTGACAATCCTCCTCACTGTCCACAACTGCACCAATCTTTGTAAAACAACAGCCAAAAGTTATTGGATCCCATAATATAAAATGGAATATACCGGAGGCCATCAGCTCTTGTGCTACAGTAATAGTGTCCTGCCTCTGACCTAGGAGGCCCAGGTACAAATCCTGTCTGCTTCAGAGGAAGTGTCATGCCAGGTCTGTAAATCCTTCCCACACGCAGGCAATAAGATTGGGATGGTCTTCTGATCAGGCATCCTGTAGAAGGTAATCGCAAACTACCAATGACCTTCACCCACAGCATGGATCAATCCAATGGGGCAGTCAAAAAATAAACCAATGAACTGCGGATGCTGTGAATCTGAAACAATATCAGAAATGGCTGGAAAACCTCAGCGGGCTTAGCAATGTCTGTGGAGACAAGTCAGAGTTAACATGTCGGGTCCAGTGAGCCTTCCTCAGAGGTCTCAATGGGGAGTCCATGTCTCGATCCTTGGAAATGAGGACAACTGAAAAGTCAGATCGGGCAGACGTTTCTCATTAAGGCACTATTTTTGCAACATCAGCATCAATGCACACAGCCATGGCATGATTGTTGATGAAACCGAGGCCGGGTGAATTGATCCAATGGGAATGTGTGGCCATTCAGCAGCGATAGGGTTAAAGTAGTTGATGTCCATCCCCTTAATCTACACAAGGTATTCACCCTGTTTTCACTGCACTCACAACTGCTTTCAAATTATTTCGATGTGGCGTCCTGTGCCAGATTATTTTCATCATTAGTAAATGCTCAACAGACAAGTGTATCTATTTTCCAATCAACATTTACAGAGTTATTGTAACACAGACATGGAACAAGAGGGGCTTGAATGCAGGTTTCCTGGCTCAGAGGCAGGGCACTACCACTACAACAAAACTTGCACCCACTATTAGACAAGTGTAACCCGAGCCGGGCACGGGATAAGTCTAGAAATCTACCTCCCCATTGCACTATGACATTGTTTATTAATCAGAAAAACAAAATACGCTTGATTTGTCCCAAGCTACATGATCCAAATTGAAGCTGTAATCCATTTTGTCCGGTGAACATGTGCTGATCAAGGCCTGACTGAGAGAATACACAGTTATTTCACATTGGTTCCTTATTTGGTTGTTTCATTGATAAGGCTGGCAATTGCTGCCAAACATTAGTTTTCCTTGAATCTTTGCCTTTGCACAATTGCAGTCTGTGTGGTGAAGGATTTTCACAGCTCTGTCAGGCCTGGCGATGACAAATGTTTGTCAGTACATTTACAGATGGAATGGTGCGTAATCGGAAGATGTTGTGCGTGACGGTGGAGGTGTTTAGTAACGTTGCAATAGGTTAGAGATAGTAGGAACTGTAGATGCTGGAGAATCTGAGATAACAAGGTGTAGAGCTGGATGAACAGAGCGGGCCAAGCAGCATCAGAGGAGCAGGAAAGCTTTCCTGCTCCTCTGATGCTGCTTGGCCTGCTCTGTTCATCCAGCTCTACACCTTGTTGTCGCAATAGGTAATGCTGTTCTCAGATGGTAAGATAGAATGAAGGGGGAGGCTGTGACTCACTGGGCAGCTGTCTCACCTCTGAGACAGGGGATCCTTATCCTGGAGCACAAAAATCAAAGCCCACAGTGTTGAAGGTACCACCTCGCTGCTGTGACATTTAACCAAGCCCCTGTCTACTCTCTCAAGTCAATGTCATGGAGTCATTGAGGTGTACAGTGCAGAAATAAACCTTTCAGTCCAACTTATCCAGGCCAACCAAATATCCTAAATTAATCTAGTCCCATTTGTCAACATTTGACCCATAACCCTCTAAATCCTCCCTATTCATGTATCCATTCAGATATTTTTGAAATGTTGTAATTGTACCAGATCCACCACTTTCTCTGGCACCTTGTTCCATACATATGCCACCCACTGCTTGATAAAGTTGCTCCTTTTACATCTTTTTCTTTTCACCTTAAAGCTATGCCCTCCAATTTTGGGTTCCCCTATCCTGTGGAAAAGACCTCGTCTATTTACCCTAGCGTGCCCTCATGGATTTTATAAACCTCTATAATGTCACCCCTCAGCCTGTGACACTCCAGAGGAGAAAGCCCCAGCCTATTCAATCCCTCCTTATAGCTCAAACCTTCTAACCTTGTCAACACCCTTTTAAATCTTTTCTGATTTCTTTCAAGTTTAACAACATCTTTCCTACAGCAGGAAGACCAGAAGTGAACACATTATTCCAAAGTGACCTAACCAATGTCCTGTATAGCCGTAACATGCCATCCCAACCCTACATTCAGCACACTGACAAATGAAGGCAGGTGTACCAAACGCTTTCATCAAATATAGCAAGGCACTGTCCAAAGGAGTGGACAGGAGTTCACCCCAGATATTCTGGTCAATATATGACCCTTAATAAAAATAATTGGAAACAGATTACCCAGTTATTATCGTATTACTGTCTGTGGGAACTTGCACATAATTTGTTGGCCATATTCTCCCCACTGTTATGATTATACTTTGGCTGTAAAACCCATCTGATTCACTCATATCCTTTAGGGAAGGAAATCTGCCATCCTTACCTGTGAATCCACGTGACTCCTTCCCCACTGCAATGTGGTTGACTCTCAACTGTGCTCTGCAATTATGTATGGGCAATAAATGCTGCAATCATTCCCCTGAATGAATAACTTTTAAAAAGTGCCTTGGTGTGGCACAAGGCTATAAAAGGCACTACCCAAAGGCAAATTGTCCTGTGTATCTGTGAACCTATTCTGTGTCACACCGTGGGTTGTATCTGTCTAATGCCTGAAAACCAAATGCTTACACTTCCAGCTCTGACATCCCTCAGTTTGACAAGCTTGGATTTTAAATATACAGAAAGAATTTGAAAATAATTCTGATTGACCCACTTTCTTGCAATTCGTTAGCTAATCCAAAAAAAACATCTTACCAAGTTCATCATCTTGTCAACTGGGCTTACTTTGTTGGGGTTCATTTTCTCAAGCATCTTCTTAACTTGTTCAAACGTGGGTCTCATAAGAGGATTGTGTGTCCAACACCTTTTGATTAGCTTCAGGAAAAGAACGAGCATTGCATTAAAATTGCCATGCAAATTCACAAATGTGTTTATGACGAACAATTTTGTACCATCCAATCACAATACGATTTTGCCTGTTCTAGTTCACATCTGTTCCACTCAAATGTTCATAGGATCATAGAATTGTGCAGAAGAGTGGTCCATCTAGTCTTCTCAACTTAAACTACTTTAACCCTGCACTAGTCCCACTTTTGCATAATAGTTTTGAATGTTATGACATTGCAAATGCTCATCCAAGTACTTTTTAAAAGTGGAGGTTTCCTGCGTCAACCAGCGCCCCCCAGACAGAGCATTCTAGATCCCCATCACTCTGTGGGTGAAATAAAATCCTTCTAATCTGGTCTAAACCTCCTGACTTTGAGCTTAACATTTTTATCTCCTTGTTATTGACTCTTCAAAGAAGGGGAAAGCTGCTATCTAATCTCTGCCCTGTATATGGCCCCCCATAATCTTACACATGTGAATCATGTTGCCCTCCATCCCCCACCCTCCAGCCTTAACTGCTCCTAAGAAAACAACCTGAGCTTATCCAGCCTCTCTTCATTGTGGAAATATTCAACCCCAGCTAAAATCCTGGTGAACCTCCTCTGCACCTCCTCCAGTACAATCATATCATTCCTGTGGTGTGGGGACCAGGACTGCACACAGTGCTCCAGCCGTGGCCTAACCATAGTCCTGCCCTGTACACCTCCAGCATGACCTCCCTGCTCTTATAATCCATGCCTTGACTGGTAAAGACAAGTGCCTGCTTTGCATTCTGAACTACCCTATTAATCTGTCCTGCCACCTTCAGGGGTTTATGGGCAAGCACACCAAGATCCTTCTGTCCCTCTGAGTTTCCTATTGTCCTGCCATTCATGAAGTACTCGCTTAGATTATTCCGTCTTCCAAAGTACATTGCCTCACATTTACCAGGATTAAATTCCATCTGCCATTGATCTGTTCATGAGACCAAAACATTTGTATCTTCCTGTAAATTGGAGACAGTAAGTACTGCTGTTGCTGGAAGCTGGAGTCAACAAATGTGGAGCTGGAAAAGCATCAGAAGAGCAGGAAAGTCAACGTGTCAGGGTGAAAACCTTTTCCAGGACTGATTGAGTCATGACCTGAAACTTTGACTTCCCTGCTCCTCAGATACTGTCTGACCTGCTGTGTTTTTCCAGCTCCACCTTTACTGACTATATCTTCCTGTACCCTAACACCTTCCTCTTCAATGTCAACTACCCAGTCAATCTTCATCTCATGTCATCTTAAACTACTCTATCTTCCCCCCTCCCCCCAACATTCTCATCAATGTCAGTTCTGAATGTCACAGGCAATAAGGAACCCAGCACTGATCCCTGTGCTAGACCACTGCACACCAGGCTCCAGTCACACAAACAGCCTTCTACCACCACCCTAAGCATTTTTAGACCCAAATACTTTTCCTTTCAAGCTCTGTATTTTTTTCACTGTTCAAATATTTAGGCAATTTCCTTTTGAAGATTATTATTAAATTTGCTTCCAACATACTTTAGGGCCATGCATTCCACATGTAGAAAAATTGTCTCTTCAAAATTCTTTTGCCTATTGTCTGCACCTTCTAGACGCCAACCCTTCTGCTACCGAAGAACCACTATTTAAAATGCTTTAGTGGGTGGCAAATTGTATTTGAATTTCCAGCTAAATCCTCTTAAGACTGCTTGCATTCATTAAATGACTGTGCAGGATCTCGTTTTACTGAGCAGGCAGCTTACCTCAGTGTAATCCCCCTGGTTTGGGCAATCACTATTGGGCTTTTCATCATTAATCTCGGGAAGGCAGGGACGCCAAGTTGGTGCAACCTTATCGAGGTCAATGTCCCCCTTGAACACAAGTGGATGTAATAAAATGCAGTTTAATCCTGGTTCATGAAGGTTGTGAACTGTATTGTAAAAGTTGACCACCAAGATGGGTAAATACTTACTGAGACTGGCTCACAGCGTGTTGCAATTACAAGCAGTATAATGGAATAGCTGAATATAGAAAAAACATGTTTTCAGATTCACTTGAAAGAAAACAATCCCAGTTCATGCCATGAATGAAAATGTATAAAAAGATATCAAAGTTTGAGTACGTGTACAAATAGATTCAAGAACAGCTTCTTTTCTACTGTTATTAGACCTCTGAATGGACCTCTCAAATTTTAAATTTAATGTTAATCTCGCACGCTGTGCGCTTTCTCTGCAGCTGTAACATTGTATTCCTCGCTCCGTTCTATTACCCTCATGCCTGTACTGCATGAAAAAAACTTTCCACTGTACCTAGGTACATGTGACATTAATAAATCAAATTAAAATGACGTTCAGCTCTTCCACTAGATTGATTCACCCATCTTGACAAGCGATGGGAGAGTCTTATTCCAACATGTGCATCCTGAAATGAACCAAACAAAAGTCTCCCAGTTGAACCAACAAATTTTTTTTCCATCACTTGCTGACCAGGCTTTACACCCTCTTACCACATGCCCTTGGTGCATCTGAAAAGTCTTAACATGTTTGGCCAAACACTTCTTCCTAGGCAATCAAACTCTGAAGTGGGATTCGAACTGAGAGCTCAGAGGCACGGCTACTGATGCTGTACTGCAATACCTTACTATCCATATGTTATGGTTATTCCACAACATCCAATCTTGAGAGTGTTACAAAAATCGCTGGCCCATTCTTGAGAAATTCTCGGTTGGCATGAGGGGTCATGGTGGGTGTCTGCAAGGCATGAGATAGCATGGATTGATGAGGTGGGGTTTAGAGAGTGTTATGTTGTACATATTGTTTTGATTCAAAAATTGATGTCATCTGGGAAAGGTCAGCTACTTCAGTCCAATTTGCCTCCATACCCAGCATCCTGCATCAGTATCCCAGCAGCAGCCAAAACAATTATCAGAGAGCCTCTCCACCCTTGAATTTAAAGAAATCCCGACTCCTGAGTCCAATTGTCCTGTAGAAACAAGAAGAAAAATCCATCCCTGTGTTTCCAGTGCTACTAAAAACTGAATTTTTCCTCACTGTCTGTTTACTTTTTAATATCTGCCCATCATACTCACTTAAGTCTATCAATGCCTTTTATCTAAATTACCTGTAAATTCATCAATTCACTTCAACTGCTTGTCATACATTGTAAGATACAATGTTGCGGTGCAAAGATAACAATCTCTCCCTCAATGTCAGCAAAACTAAAGTGCTGATCACTAACTTCAGGAAGGAGGAGGACATGACCATATCTACGTCAATGGAGCTGAGGTGGAGAGGGTCAAGAGCATCAGGTCCCTAGAAGTGATGATAACCAACAATCTGTCCTGGTCCTCCCCTGTAGATGTAACGGTCAGGAAGGTACAACCTCTTCCTCAGGAGCAGAAGGAAATTTAGCATGTCCAGAAGGACTTCCACCAACTTTTACAGATGCACCATAGAAAGCATTCTACCTGGGTGCGTAATAGCTTGGTACGGCAACTGCTCTGCCCAGGACTGTAAGAAACTGCAGAAAGTTGTGAGCACAGCCCAGACGATCGGGCAAGTCAACCTTCCATCCATTGTCTTCATCTATACTTCTCATTGCTGCAGAAAGGCTGCCAACATATTCCCTCCCATGCCGGCTAGACTCTCTTCCAACCTCTTCCATCAGGCAGAAGGTACAGAAGCTTAAATACCAAGAGGTTCAAGAACAGCTTCTTCCTCCTTCTTGGTAGCCTGCTGAATGGACCTCTCAAATTTCAAATCTAATGTTGATCTTGCTTCAGTACACCTCCGGTGCAGCTGTAACATTGTATCTGTTTAAGCACACTATGATCTGCATGTCCTTGTTTGTTAAGTCCCCAAATGGCATGCAAAACAAATCTTTACTTGGATCTTTACAGTATTCGGGTCCATGTGATAACAATAAATTAAATCAAATCAATTCTAACCACTCTCTGGATGAAGAGGGTTGTTATGAATCACAGATCGGATTCCTATCCTTTTCCACCAATGATACTCAGAAGCACATGGAATAGTAGAAAGACAGAATGGTTGCAATCTAGAAGGGGATTGTTCAGCCCATAGTATTAATGCTACCTCTCAGCAGGATAAATTCAGCTGCTCTGAATCTCCCATTTTTCTCTGCAGTCCTGCAAATCTTTGCCCTCCCAATATCCAATTCCATTTATAAAGACCATGAATGAACTAGTGTCGAACACAGACCGCGATAATGCATTCCAGATCCTAATCACCTTGATGCATACAATAGTTTTTCCTCATGGCTCCTCTGGATCTTTTCCTAGTTGCCTTATACCCTCTGGTACTTGATCCTTCCACCAATGGGAACAATCTTTTTTTTCCCCCTACCTTCTTTATGCAGAGTCCTCAGGATTTTGAATGCTAAATTAGGGTGGCGCAGTGGCTCAGTGGTTAGCACTGCAGCCTCACAAGGCCAGGGACCCAGATTCGAATCCACTCTCGAGTGACTGTCTGTGCGGAGTTTGCACATTCTCCCCGTGTCTGTGTGGGATTCCTCCGGGTGCTCTGGTTTCCTCCCACAGTCCAAAGATGTGCAGGCTAGGTGGATCGGGCCTGTTAAATTGCCCGCAGTGTTCAGGGGTAATGCGGTTATAGGGGGATGGGTCTGAGTGGGATGCTCCAAGGAGCGGTGCGGACTTGTTGGGTGAAACGTAGGGAATCTAATCTAAATCAAATCCCTTCTTAGCTCCTTTATCCTCAAGGAGATTCTAACTGCTTCAGTTATTCAGGAGACAGAAGTCTATCATGCCCAGAAACATTCCCACTCCTTCACCCTGTCCAATGTGCTGACATTACTACAAAAGAATAGACCCAGCCAAGGCCAAACCTGTGTCCCACAAAGACCAACCGCAATATTCTCCCCATTTTCCATGCCCTCTCTAAATCTGTTAAACCCAATACATCTCCATTAACTATCATCCCAACCTTATAAGCAACCAGTGAACGGAGCAGTTTGTATTGGAGCGAAGTTACCTGTAAACATCTGCAGTTGGGGTAACATTGGAAGTCAAGCCTGTAAATGCTTCTGGAGCACAGTAAATGCTTCTTGCCCTTGCATTGAGCGTGGGAGAAAATTCTTCAAAATCATCCTTTCGGTAAGCTGCTAAGCCGTAATCTTTACAAAGTAAAATTGAAACAGCAATTCAGAGAGCCATCCTGACTGTGATGCTGCATTGCATTATCCTGGCCAGCTTGCATGACTGAAATTACCTGAGATTTTGCAGACCCATCTATCATCGATGATGCAGTTCATAGCGTGTAACCTCCCGTGGTAAATTCTGTGCTGATGAAGGTAAGCCATTCCCCGAGCCAGGTCAGTGGCAAATGACAATCTAAAACAACAACAAAGACTTACATTTACATTGAGTCTTTAACGTGGAAAATAAATGTTCTAAGGTGCGTGACCAAATTAAAAGAGATAAATGGACGGTGAGCCCAAAGAGGGAGGAATTATTAAGAGAACTACAGAGAAGACTTTATGAGGAGCCGGATGTAACAGGATGAACAAGAGGCAGAGTGATGAGGAGATTACAGGGGGAGGGATTGTTCAGTGTGGAATTTAATGTGGGCGTGAAGGAAGGTGACACACAGAAGAAGTCAGACTAAAGGGGAGAGGTTGGCCTAGTGGTAATATCACTGGGCTATTAATTGTAAGACCCAGGTAATGCTGTGAGGAACTGCGTTCAAATCCCACAAAGGCAAATTTCAAATGAAACGTGGAAATTAAGAGTTGTATGGTGACCATAAAGCTATTGCTGACTTTCTGGGGAACAAAAAGTGCCCATCTGGTTCATTAATATCCTCCCTTTAATCATAGAATCCCCTGGAAACAGGCTAAATGTCCACACTGCCTCTCCAAAGAGCTTTTCACTACTCCTGCATTTCCCATGTTGACTGGCCTTACATAAACATCCCTGGACACTACGGGTAATTTAGCATGGCCAATCTGCACTAACCTGCACATCTTTGGACTGTGGGAGGAAACTGGAGCACCCAGAGGAAACCCACGCAGGCATGAGGAGAACATGCAAACTCTGCACAGTCACCTGAGACTGGAATCAAACCCAGATCCCTGGTGCTGTGAGGCTGCAGTGCTAACCACTGAGCCACCGTGCTGCCCCTGTAGGAGAGGAAGCTGCTGCTGCCTTGATTCCAGGCCCAGGCTAATGTGGCTGACTCTTAACTGCCCCCTGGGCAATTAGGGATGGGCAATAAATACATTGCCGTGAATGAAAATAAAGAATGGAAATTTCAGGGTGACTCTAGGACATTTCTATATCCACCACTGCTCACAGGTCAACAGGATGGTCAAGAAAGCATTTGGCATGGTTGCTGTACTATTGGTCACGAGAGGCCTGGGAGCAGTAGACCTGTAAGTCTGACGTCAGTGGTGGGTAAATTGTTGGAGGAGATTCTGAGAGACAGGATCTACATGCATTTGGAAGGGCAATGACTGATTAGGGATAGTCAGTGTGACTTTGTGCATGGGAAATCATGTCTCACTAACTTGATTGTGTGGTGGATATCTACATGGACGTTAGTAAAGCTTTGACAAGGTTCCGCATGGTAAACCAATTAGTAAAGTTAGATCTCATAGGACTCAGGAGAGTTTTTCAATTGGATACAAAGTTGGTTTGATAGTAGGAGGCAGTGGGCAGTAGTGGAGGGTTGGTTTCAGACTGGAGGCATGTGACTAGTGGTGAGGGATTAGTGCCGGGTCCACTTTGTTTGTTCATTTATATAAATGATTTGGATGAGAATTTAGGAAGCCTGGTTTGTAATTATGTGAATGACATCAAAATTGGTGGTAAATTCGACATTGAAGAAGATTATCTGAGATTACAAAGAGGTTTTGATCAATTGGGTCAATGGGCTGAGGAGTTGCAAATGGGGCTGAATTTTGATAAGCGTGAGGTGTTGTGTTTGGCAAAACAAACAAGGATAGGATTTATACAGTTAATGGTAGGACTGGGGTAGTGTTGTTGAACAGAGAAACCAAAGGGTTCAGATCCATAATTCTTTGAAAGTTGTATCACAGGGAGACAGGGTGGTTAAGAAGACTTTAAGCCAATTTTGTATCCAATCGGCAAGCTCACCCTGAATCTCATGTGATCTAATTTTACAAATTAGTTAACTTGAGTACAGGACTTGGATATCATGTTGAAGTGAGGCCACTTTTGGAGTGCTGTGACAAGTTCTGATCATCCTGCTATAGGACGGATATTATTAAATTGGAGAGAGTTTATCAGGATGTTGCCAGAACTGGGGAGCTTGAGTTATAAGGATAGATTGGATAGGCTGGGATTTTTTTTTCCCATCGAATGTCGGAAGTTGATCTTATAGAGATTTATAAAATCATGAGAGCCAAAATCATAAGGCGAATAGCAAAGTCTTTTCCCTACGATAGGGAATTTCAAAACTGGGGGGCAAATTTTTTTAAAAGGTGAGAGGAGAAAGATTTAAAAGGGACTGAAAGACAACTTTTTCCACTCAGAGGTTGGTTCAAATGTGGAATGGTCACCAGAGAAAGTGAGATATGCAGGTACAACTCGAACTTTTAGAAGACATTTGGGTAAGTCCATGAATAGCAAAGGTTTCAAGGAATATGGGCCAAACACAGGGAAGTGGATCTAATTTTGGTTGTGATTATGGTCAGTGTGGACAAGTTGGACTGAAGGGTCTGCTTGTATGCTGTATGGCTCTGCGACTCTACAAGGTTGTATTGCCGACACCATTCCCTTTCAGGGTAGGATCTACAGGATCTCCTTTGTCTCGTATGGTCATGGAAAAGACTCTTGTTTGTTGTATGATCACAACTGGGTACATGTTATGCTGATATGATTGAATAGCTGGGGGACTTGGATGGCCATTCTTACTTCTTTGATATTCTAATTTCTTCTTCAACTTAGCCCAATTAAGATCAGCATAGTGGGTAGTGCTTAAGGCACTCCCCATATTAACCCTTTCAGACCCTTACACTCTGACGCAACAGACATTACACATATAGAGATGGGAGTGGTGTTGGGGAGCGGGACATGAAGAGATTTTGAAATATAAATTTGGGTTGTTCAGCGATTGGGGTGCAATGTAGATCAGTAAAGACTGGGCTGATGGGAAGAGTCAGATATGTTGCAGAATACAATAAACCTCAGCTTTTAGGTGAACAAGTGAATAGGAGCTTGTGAATAGGAGATCAGATGGTGAGCTTCTTTTAGATGGGCCACAGTCTGTCAACAGTGACGGGAATGAATTTTAAGTTGTTAGATTTGTTGAATCTGGGGACTCACAGAGTACAGAACCTTTAGGCTCTGAGCTGGAGGATGACACTGCTGTCATGCTAATATTACTGAACTTAAAATCCAGTGGCACAGCCTCATTATGGGGATTTGAGCTCAAATGCCACTAGATCAGCTGGTAGAATTTACATTCTGTCAAGTAAATCTGGAAAATAAAGCTTTTCTTACTAACAATAACCATGACAACTATTGTTGAATGTTGCAAGAATCCATCTGGTTTGCAAATTGAGGCAGAGAAATCTGCCATCCTTACTTATCCTGGGCAATGCGGCTGACTTGGAAATGAATCCCCTCATATCACATGGCAGGCATGTTAAATCTGCATTTCTTTTACAAGGCTGGTCTACACTTTCTAGGCAATGGTGAGCCCCAGAATGTTAGTACAGGATTCAGCAATGATAATGTTTTTGAATGATGAGATGAACTCTCTCTTATTAGACCAGACTATTGTCTGGTGCTTGAAGATGATTCACTGTTTATCAGCCCAAAGCTGACTGTTGGGTAGGTCTCGTTTCTTGTAGGCACAGTCAACTTCGGTATCTGAAGAATGGTAAGCAGTTCTCAACAACTTTCAGCCATATTCCCATGTCTGACCTAATGATGGACAGAAGGTGATGGATGAAGCAGCTGAAGCTGGTTGAATCCAGGACCATACACTGAGGAGCCCCTTCAGCCTTATCAAGGGTTTAAGATGTTCAGTCAATGAGTTGTGCTTTCAAGACTGTCTTAAGGTGGACAGAGAAGTAAAGAGGTAGGCATTAAGGAGGTAATTCCAAAGTTCAGGGCATGGGTAGCTTAAAGGCAAAGTCACCAGTGGTGGAGCAGGGAGATGTGTGCAGCAATCTTAGAGGCTGTGAGGTTGGAGGACATTAAAAAAATTGGTTCAGGTGAGGATATGAAAATAAGTGAGCACATATGATATGAGGTTTGAACTTAAGGAGTTGTCAGATGGCAAACCAATGTACACTAGCAGGATGATGTATTCATACAACAGTTAACCAGTCTTACAACCAGCGTGCATAGGGGCGGTGGGGAAATGCAATTTGTTGCAAGTCAGGATTGACCAGAAGAGGTTAAGATGACCTTAAATGTATCAAGGATGCAAGGGGGGAGTTTACCGGAGCTTTGGACTGTCATACCTGAGGTAATCAAGGCATTTGAGCTGGGACGAGGATGAAGACTATGGAGGTGCACACGTCAAAATGATTCAGATTCAAAGATGAAGGTGTTGGTGAAGTGAATGAACTGTTTGAGCTCCTCTTGGGAGCACGAGGCGGAGCCGATACAGTCATCAATGTAACAGAGGAAGAGGTGGGGTTTGGGGCCTGTGTAGGTGCGGAAGAGGGATTGTTCCATGTAACTTACAAAGAGGCAGGCATAGCTGGGGCCCATGCGGGTGCCCATGGCCCACCCCCTTAGTCTGTAGGAAGTGGGAGGAATCGAAAGAGAAGTTATCTCTGATCACACTGGGATCATGAAGTTATTTTTGATGTTATTATTTACCTGAATCCCCAGTTCAAGGGAATGTCATCATTGAACAGAACATCCACCAGGCTCCCTTTTGGACAGTATTCAGTAATTATGGTAACACTGGGGACTTCGACAGATCCACCAATAAATTTGCACAAATTTGGATGATCAAGTTCCCTGGAATGGACAGAAAGGCATTTGAAGAATAAACATTCCTGAAATACCTTTAACTAACGATAAGTAAACAAAAGAAGCATTCAGTTGCCGTAGGTTACATTTCATCCTTATCGTGCATGGTTCTGGGAATATTTCAGCATTTTGAGGAAAAAACACCACTACTTTCTACTGAAACTGAAAATCAGTGACTTTAATGGTGACACCTCTCACATCACATTTTCACTCTTCTCACTCATAGTATTTTCACACGTGACAGATTCACGCAACTGTTAACTTTTTGTCATATAAACTAAGGCTAAATATATGAGAAGTTGTATGTTATGGTTTACTGGTCCATTTTCATTTTTAAAAATATCCTTTTGTTGCAGAATAACATGTTTCAATCTCCTAATCCAAAGTAAAAGTCTCTTGCCAACTTATTTTTATTAAATGGAATCTAATAGCTGGAAGAAAGTCATGTGGCCTTTCCAAAAAGCATCCCACCTAGACCCACCTCCTACCCTATCCCATGCTCATCACCTAGCCTGTACATCCTTGAACACTATGGATTTTTAAGCATGGCCTATCCACCTAAGCTGAATATGTTTGGACTGTGCGAGGAAATCAAAATACCCAGAGGAATCCCACACAGACACGGGGAGAATGTGCAAACTCTGCACAGATAGTCACCCGAGGATGGATCAAACCCAGGTCCTTGGCACTGTCAGGTAGCATTATCCACTGAGCCACCCTGGCTTGTTGGGCTAAATAGCCCACTTATGCTCCAAAGTCTTATAACCTTCTGGTTATCTTGCTCTGATATTCTGTCTGTATTTTACATCAACCCTTACCCACCCATACTTCCAATGCTCTGTTTATTTTGAAAGACACCGTCTCCTTAAAATAGTCAGAGGGTTAGATAGGGTGGACAGGGAGAGCCTTTTTCCTCGGATGGTGACGGCGAGCACGAGGGGGCATAGCTTTAAATTGAGGGGTGAAAGATATAGGACAGATGTCAGAGGTAGTTTCTTTACTCAGAGAGTAGTGAGGGAATGGAACGCTTTGCCTGCAATGGTAGTAGATTCGCCAACTTTAGGTACATTTAAGTCATCATTGGATAAGCATATGGACGTACTTGTAATGGTGTAGGTTAGATGGGCTTCAGATCGGTATGACAGTTCGGCACAACATCGAGGGCCAAAGGGCCTGTACTGTGTTGTAATGTTCTATGTTCTTCTTTTCCACTGTTATATATCCAAGCTATTTGCTTGTACACCATCCTTTGCCATCTTCTCAGCAGTGTGATAATGTTTGATCAAGAAGGCACCATGAGGAGAGTTACAGGATGCCTTGCTCTATTTTTAATTCACTTGTGGATGTAGATGTCATAGGCTGGATCAGCATACCAATTTGCCCTTGAAAAGATGGTGGTGATCTGCCTTCTGGAACAACTGGTATATACAACTGAGTGGCTTACTATGCAATTTCAGAACGCAGTTAAGATCAACCCCATTGCTGTGGGTCTGGAGTCACATGCAGGCCAGACCAGGTCAGGATGGTAATTTCCTTCCCTAAAGGACATTAGTGAACCAGAGGGCATTTTCCTGACAACCAACAATGGTTTTCGTGGTCATCAGTAGGGTCTTAATTCCACATTCTTTTAAAAAATTAAAATTCCAGTCTGCCGTGGCAGGATTTGAAACCAAGTCACCAGTACATGAGCTGAGTTTCTGGATTAATAGTCTAAGTGTAATACCACTAGGCCATTGCCACCCCTATGCTGTATGTATTTAATCAATTATTTTCCCTCTCCCCGAATTTGGCAGCATCCACACATCTGAGCATTGAATTGAACTGGACTTGAGACATACTTTTCAAACTGTTATTTAAATCACAGCAACCAAAGAATAATGCCAGGTGTCACTTAGCATGTTCCCTCTTATATTTTGAGTAGTCACTTGGTAATACAGAAGTCGAGTATGCTGAAATATTTTAGAATTACATCTGACTGTATATTTGGGCTTTGGAAGTGCAGACAGGTGGAGAGTGGTCCATACTCTGTAATGGGGCAGCAAACAGAGGTGGTGACAAATGAGGAGAGACTGACGTGGTTGGGATTGTGTTGGCTGGAGTTCAGATGAATGAGGGGAGATTTCACAGAGACTTATAAAATTCTAACACTACTGTACAGTGTAGATGCAGGGAGGGTGTTCCTGATAGTGGGTGTGTCCAGAACCAGGGGTCACAGTGTGAGGATTCAGGGTAGACGATTTAGGACGGAGATGAGGAGACATTTCCTCACCCAAAGGGTGGTAAGCCGGTGGAATTCATTACCACTGGAAGTAGTTGTTACCAAAACATTGAATGTATTCAAGAGGTGACTAGATATAGTACTTGGGGCCAATGGGATCAAAGGCTCTGGGGAGAAAGCAGGATGGGGCTGTTGAGTTGGATGATCAGGCTTGATTTTGAAGAGTGGTGGAGCAAGCTCAAAGGGCCAAATGGCCTCCTCCTGGTCCTGTCTTCTACGGCTTGATGTTTCTATGTTAATTGCTAAATAATTCAGAGCGCATTAATATCTACACTAGCTGAAAATGAAGGTAATCATTTGAATTTGTAATGTATTTATGTTTTGCTGGAAGTATCATGCTTCTACAGAGGGGCATGTTCTCTGCAAACAAAAGGCATTTGGTTAAGCTCCAAACCTTGAAAGAGGTTGGGGACCGTATGGTTTCTCCCTCCATTTCAATCTTAGCCATGCTGACCTGACACCCATCACAGTACTGTTTTAAGTTTGGCTTTTTTGCCTATGTCCTGATTAGAGCAATGAAAAAGACTTTAACAACGTAACTGTCTTTTTATCAATTTTAATTCCTCCAACTTAAGTGACGATGGATACTGTGCTACTTTATATTTTAAATTGAATTACATCAGAATGAAACAACATGTTTTTTGTTTGAGATAACATGGTGTGAAGCTGGATGAACACAGCAGGCCAAGCAGCATCAGAGGAGCAGGAAAGCTTGACATTTCGGGTCAGAACCCTTCTTCAGAAAATATTTCTGAAGAAGGGTCCCGACCCGAAACGTCAAATTTTCCTGCTCCTGTGATGCTGCTTGGCCTGCTATGTTCATCCAGCTTCACACCATGTTATCTGAGATTCTCCAGCATCGGCAGTTCCTACTATCTCTGTTTTTTGTTTGCCTTTGATATGTCATTGTTCAGATATTTATACAGACCTCATTTGCTTGACTTCTTTCCTGATTGTTTTTGAGAGAGTAAAAGTTTTCTTTGGAATCCTTTTGACAGCCACTGTTTGACCATCACTGCAAGAAAAAAGGAAAGTGATTAACAACTAAAACCATGATGTACTTCATCATTCCTGACTTTTTCAAAAAATAATTTTATCAAATGCACATTGAAACAAAGTCAAGAACAGTGGCTGCTGGAGATCTGAAACGGACAAAAATTTCTGACACTGATGAAGAGTTACTGGACTCGAAATGTCTGCTTTCTTTCCACAGATGATACCAGACCTTCATGTGTTTCACCAGCAATTTCTGTTTTTGTTTCAAATGTACACTGATTGCCTTTGGAATTTTCTCTTATAGTTTCCTGGAGCAAAGCAAAGCAGATAATCAGACCTACCAACAACTCTGGTCCCAATACACTCTTCGACACGGGTGGCTATAAAGATAGCATAGAAAATAATCAAGAAATCTAATGGGATATAGGCCATTGGCTCAGTGGTTAGCACTGCAGCCTCACAGCACCAGGGGCCTGGGTTTGATTCCAGCCTCAGGTAACTGTGTGAAGTCTGCACATTCTGCCCATGTCTGCACGGCTTTCCTCCCACAGTCCAAAGACGTGCATGTTAGGTGGGTTAGCAATGGAAAACATGGGATTACAGGGATGGGGGGGGGGGGGAAGGTTTGATGGGATGCACTTCAGAGGGTCGGTGAAGACTTGGTGGGCCGAGTGGCCTCTGTCTGCACTGTGATTATATGGCATACAAGGATGCAAAAGTTCTGCTGCAGTTATAAAAAAACCCTGGTTAGACCCCACTTGAAGCACTGTGAGCAGATCTGGACACCTCACCAAAGGAAGGATCGATTCGCCTTGTGGGGGAGTACAACATAGGTTGACAAGAATGATACCTGGGCTTCTGGGGTTAGGTTATGAGGAATGATTACACAAATGGGGCCTGTTTACTCTAGAATGTAGAAGGGTGAGGGGTGATCAGTTTGAAGTCTTCAAAATATTAACAGGAAAAAAACCAGGGTAGATAAAGATAAACTATTTCTACTGCTTGAACATTCTAGAACAGGGGGCTTAGTCTGAGAATTAGGGTCAGACCACTCAAAAGAGATGTTAGGCAACACTTTGACACATAAAGGGAGGGAAATGTTTACAACTCTTATCCACAAAATGGTAGTGAAGGTAGGATCAGTGATGCAGTATTAATAACAGTGACCTACCAATCCAGAACAGAGTTAATATTCTGAAAGCATGATAGGAGATGATGGAGATCATATTCTAATTACATACCCCTCCTCACACTGGAAAAGCCCTGGGAAAATTGATGCACAGAGAGATCTGGGTGTTCAGGTCCATTGTTCCCTGAAGGTGGCAACACAGGTCAACAGAGTGGTCAAGAAGACATACGGCATGCTTTCCTTCATTCGACGGGGCATTGAGAACAAGAGCTAGCAGGTCATGTTACAGTTGTATAGGACTTTGGTTCGACCACATTTGGAATACTGCGTACAGTTCAGGTCACCACATTACCAAAAGGATGTGGATGCTTTGGAGAGGGTGCCGAGGAGGTTCACCAGGATGTTGCCTGGTATGGAGGGCGCTAGGTATGAAGAGAGGTTGAGTAGATTAGGATTATTTTCATTAGAAAGACAAAGGTTGAGGGGGGACTTGATTGAGGTCTACAAAATCATGAGAGGCATAGGCAGGGTGGATAGCAAGAAACTTTCTCCCCCCAGAGTGGGGGACTCAATTACTAGAGGTCACAATTTCAAGGTGAGAGGGGAAAAGTTTAAGGGAGATATGCGTGGAAAGTTCTTTACGCAGAGGGTGGTGGGTGCCTGGAACGCGTTGCCAGCGGAGGTGGTAGAGGTGCGCATGATAGTGTCATTTAAGATGTATCTAGACAGATGCATGAATGGGCACAGAGCAGAGGGACATAGATCCTTGGAAAATGGGTGACAGGTTTAGATAGATGATCTAGATCGGCGCAGGCTTGAAGAGCCGAAGGGCCTGCTGCTGTGTGTAATTTTCTTTGTCCTTTGTTCTTTTGTTCTCTCCCACTTCTGTGTCTTTCCATGGATTTTCTCTCAACAGAGCCTATTTATTCTCCACTATTCTCATCTATCATTAACAACTGTTTTGCACCTCAGTTTCTCCTTTACCACCATGAATACGTCCTTCGTCATTTGTTCTGGGCACCCTCACCATCTTTTCCACTAGCTTCCTCTCTCCTTTGTTGACAGCTTTAAAAAAACACATGATTTTCCAGCCCCTTTCAGTTCTGGAGAATAGGCATTGGACTTAAATCTTTGACATGTCCCACCAACCCCAGATGCCAGATCAGCAAAGTTTCTCCAGCAGTTTCCAATGTATTACCATTGTGATTCTATTCCTCTGAGAGGGCCTTGGGTAGATTCTTTATTTTCATTCATTCATGAGATGAGGATGTCACTGGTTAGGTCAGCATTTATTTGCCCATCCCTAGTAGCTCAGAGGACACTTATGAATCAACCACATTGCTATGGTCTGGAGTCACATGTTGATCAGACCAGATAAGGATGGTAGTTTCCTTCTTGAAAAGGACATTAGTGAATCAGATGAGTTTTTCCCAACAATCTATTCATGGACATCATTAGACTCTTAATTCAGGATATTCATTGAATTCAAATTCCACCACCTGCCCTGGCAGGAATCAAACCCAAGTCTCCGGAATGTTATCTGGGTCTCTGGATTAACAGCTCAGTGATAATACCACGAGGCCGTTGCCTTCACTGCTTCCAGCCCTTCCTTTTGATTTTAGTCTACATTACTGATGCCAAGCTGGGAATGAAGCCCAAACATTATCTTTGGCAGAAGATGGGCTCAGTCTTGATGGGCAGAATAGGGTTATTACATTACAAGAAAGAGCTAGTCTTATTCTGTCTGAGTTACATGAGAGTTCAAGATAATATCTCAAGTGAGATTTAGAGATAACTGCACAATACTGCTGCTACTACTTAACCATTCTTATGTATAACAGCTGAAAAACAATTCATTAGCTGTCCCCTACAACAGTCCTTTATAACCTGATGGAAGGAACGTCTCATGGTGTTAGTTACCCCTCTCAAGTCCTAGCTGCCTTATGTAATAGGGAAGTGAAATGGAATGAATGAGTGAGTCTCTCTTATGGCACTGTCATGCCTGTTCTTGGCCTGGCAGCAGTAGTCTAGAGGCAATGTAAGGCTGGGGGAAACCTGGCATGTCAGTCCATTCTAACCCATTGTCATTGGGAACTCTATGGCACAACCTTGCATGACTCTGTAACAACCAATCAGAACCAGTGTTGCACAGAGATAAGAACAGATTTGTGGACAATGAATATTTTATCACAGGTAGTTTTATCAATGAATGATGTTTTGGTTGCGGCCCCATGTCACATTTACTTTGACCCAGGCTTATTAATAATGGTTGGACACAGGCTTTAATTAAACCAGAAAACAAATTAAATAAGAGCCATAAGATTGAGAAACAGGAATAGGAGTGACTTTGAGATAACAAAGTGTGGAGCTGGATGAACACAGCAGGCCCAGCAGCATCTCAGGAGCACAAAAGCTGATGTTTCGGGCCTAGACCCTTCACTTTGCTATCTTGAATTCTCCAGCATCTGCAGTTGCCATTATCTAGGAGTGGCTTTGTACAGGTTTACAAAATTATGTGGAGCATTGGTAGGGTGAATAGGAAAGCTCTTTTCCCCAGGGTACAGCACATTTTTAAGGTGAGAGGAGAGAGATTTAAAAGGGACCTTGTTCACAGAGAAGGTGATTCAAAGTGCAGGTACAAATAGAACATTAAAAAAAATTAGATAAGTACATGAACTGGAAAGGTTTGGAATGATATGGACCAAACGCAGGCAAGTGGGACCAATTTAGTTTGGGAAACTTGGTTGGTGCAGACGAGTTGGACTGAAGGGACTGTTTCCATGATGTATGACTCTATGGCTCTATGAATAGCACATTCAGCCCATCAAATTGCTCCAATAGCCAACAAAATAAAGCATGATTCCATTTCCCAAGGGATCCACATATCCTGAAACCACAAATGTTGACACAAGTATGTGATTGGGCTATGAACTTACTAAATGCCTGTCTGTATAAATCCTTGTTTATGTGATGGGCTTGCAGTGCATGTGTTTGTAGTAATGTCTGTCATGAGACTTGTGACCGAGTTGCCATTGGCTTGTTGGACAGTAATGACGCTGCCAGCTGCTGCAGTGATACCTCTCCCTACAAAGACAAAAAGGCAATGGAAATGAGAGTCAAAGAGAACCAATAGAATATTTCTCTGAACACACTAAGCATATGGAAGTACCTAGTTTAATTTCATTCAGATTGATGATCCAGCTCTCGTCCCAGAGCATCTTCTGCTTTTGGTATTGCAGCCACTGGAAAGAAATACACGTGAGAATTAAACCAGATTTGACAAAGATTATTGATGCTGTGAGCTACCATCTCAGCACATAACGTGTGTTACATATACAATACAGCACTGGAACAGGCCCTTCAGCCCATCAAGCCTATCCACCAAAACCTTGTGCAGATCCCCTTGTTATTGCCCCTGTATGCAGTTTCTATTCGTCCGTTCACCTCCTGTTTAATGAGCTTTGTTTATATCCAAATCCCTCCATGACCTTGATTCCCTCTAAGTATGTATAAAATCTCCTCTAGTTATACAACCCCACCACACCCTCCATTCCAAGCTACTTCTGGTTTCTGTTCTCAGCCAGGACTATTTGTGTGTCCATAGTGAGTACTCAGCATGGCCACAACAATGTGACTCCTTCCTGGGTGAGTGGCTACAGCTGTGCATTTGGACAATACAGCAGGAATGTCTAGCCTGTGAAGGAGAAAATATCTCTGTCCCTCCATCTCTCTCTACCTGCTGTGAATGGAGAGGCAAAAGAAAATCCTAAGCAAACAGTTATTCCCGGTCTCTGCAAATTCCTTTCTTGAATGGAAAAAAATGGGGAAACCCAACCTCAGAGACATGGTGATAGTGTAAATCCTCAACTGGTGAATGAAAGATTGATAATTGGTGTGTCCACAACTTCACATCTTCATAAGGAACAGGTCTCAAGCTGCATTCATTAATCAATAGGATCATGGCTGATCCAACATTCCTCCCGTCCACATTCCTGTCCTTTCCCCGTAACCCTTAGTTGCCTTACTGATCAAGAATCTACCTATGTCAGTCTTAAAAATACAGAAGGCCTCTACCCTTACAGCTCTCTGCAGCAAGGAATTCCAAAAGAGTCACAACTCTCAGAGAAGAAATTCCTCTGCATCTCAGTCTTAAATTGATGCCCCTTTATTCTGAGACTGTGCCCTGTGGTCCTAGATTGTCCCATGAGGTGAAACATCTTCTCAGTATTTACCCTGTCCAGCCCCTTAAGAATCTGATATGTTTCAATGAGATCAATCTCATTCTTCTAAACTCCAGTGAATGGATTCCCAACTGTTTAGCTTTTGCTAATAAGACAATCCCTCCACATCAGGGATCATCCTCGTGAACCTTCTCTGAACCGCCTCCAGAAAATGATACATTTTCTTAAATAAGGGGGCCAAAACTGCTCACAGTGCTCCAGATGTGGTCTCACCAGCACCCTGTACAGGTGCAGTAAGACTTCTCTCTTCTACTCCAACCCCTTTGAATAAGGGCCAACTTTCCATGAGCCTTCCTGATTCCCTGCTGCCCCTGTGTGCCAGCTTTCTGTGTTTTGCGCTCAAGTTTCCTAATTTGTGCAGTTCCTCTCCATTTAAAGAAAATTCTGTTCTTTTCTTCGTTCAAATGCATTTAAAGAGACAAACTAAAGTCAAGGAGGAATATCATTACCTACCACCAGAGTGAGTATAAAGCCACCACAGAACAGGGTGATCGGAAGTCCAATTGAAACTTTGATCCCAATCGTCATGGGGCAGGTTCCACAGTCAGCAGGACAGGTGTCACATCGCTCATCCCCATCGCAAACACCATCGTCACAAACTAATGCAACACAGGTTTAAAGCTAATGTACCTCATTGCATTGGACACAATTCGGAAAAATTCAGTTTCTATTTAATTCTTTTAGTAGATAACAATGTCCTAACAATGAAAAGGTGCTTCTTACTTCAGGAGATAAAATATTAATTTTAAAGATATAACACAAACAAAATTATTAAATTATAGCAGATCTGATGTGGCATTGCTCAGGGCAATTCACTGGTTTGACCAAAAGGTACAGAAAGGAACTGTGACGTTTACTGGAGGTGAAAGCTTTGAATAGAGTCATAGAAATCTACTGCACAGAAAAAAAAGTCCTTTGGCCCATTGAGCCTATGTTGGCCCAAAACCACCATCTACCCATTATAACAGATGTGAGAACTGCCAATGCTGGAGAATCCGAGATAACAAGGTATGAAGCTGGATGAACACAGCAGGCCAAACAGCATCAGAGGAGCAGGAAAGCTGATGTTTCAGGTCAGGCAGCTTCTCTGAAGAAGGGTCCCAACCCGAAATGTCAACTTCCCTGCTCTTCTGAAGCTGACTGGCCCACTGTGTTCCTCCAGCTCCACACTGCATTACCTAACTATTATAAGCCCACTTTCCAGCTTTTGACCCAGAGCCTTATATGCTTTCTGCTACTTTATTGATAAAAGTCTGAGCTTTTCTGTTTTTTTGTGGGCTTGTGGAGAAGGTGTGGTTCTGATTCTAACGAATGCTTTCTTATTGAGAGAAAACATTTTCACTTGTCACCTGAGACAGTCAGGAGATGGGTAAGGTAAACATTAATAAATTCAATCAGGAGTTCAGGAGAAACTTCTTTACCCAGACAATGGCGAGAATGGGGAGCTCACAATCACCAGAAGTGATTACTGTGAATTAATATGATTAATTTAAGAGGAAGTTGGAAAAATATTAATGCGACAAATGAGAGAGAGAGGAGTAGAATGATACAGTGATGGTGTCAAATAAAGGTGGAATAAGAACCAAAAGAACTGCGGATGCTGTAAATCAGGAACAAAAACAAAGTTGCTGGAAAAGCTCAGCAGGGCTGGCAGCATCTGTGGAGGAGAAAACAGAGTTAACGTTTCGGGTCCAGTGACCCTTCCTCAGAACTGGTGGGGTTGGATGAAGATGGTGAGGAGCATAAAAACCAACGTGCTACAGTTGGGCCAAATGGTCTGTTTCAGTTCTGTAGATTCAATGTTATTCCCTCTCAGGGGTAAACAATTTCAGGTGTTCACATGAACAACGTGAAAAAAAACCTGGAAAGCCCATGCAGAATGTGAGATTAAAACCTGGTCCAGCAGACCGAATGATCAAGGGCCTGGTCAGTCAAATGTTTATTAAGTCCCACCGACCCCTTTTGGCCTTTATCGAAGACTTTGCTGAGGTGGCAGAAGAGAAACAAATTATAATGACCGTTAGAAAAGTACAGCCTAAAAGTTTATCCAATCATGAGGGGTAGAGATAAGGCGATTAGCCAAATAGAACAAGTTAAGTTTATGGAGCCTAGTCACATGGGCGTGTTGGACCAAAAGGTCTGTTTCCAGGTTGTGTGACTCTATGACCCTCATTAATACGAAGTATATTAATCAGATAATTTCAAACCAATTTCTGTATTCAGCTCCATTGGAGCAGATAAACACTGACAACCACTAGAGAGAGGTGAACTGACTGCTCAGTTTTAACACTAAAGGTTTACGATGAGGAGAGGGATAAGGTGATGCTTCCTGGAGTAGAGTCAGCACTCAAGATCAGATCAGGAATCCTGAAGATGAGATGTTGAGGAAGACAGGGAACATCAGTGAAGAAACTTTCTGCTGCTGCTGAAGGGATAATTGCCCACATTCCTCCCACCCCACATATAGACACCTCACCCCCACAAACGTCCAGTCTCTTTCCCTGGCTAGAGGCCACTTTTCTGGACTCAGGGTTAAAATAAAATCGAATAAAAGTGAACGATCCTCAGCTTCTTATTTCTCAGGTGCTGAGAAATGTGTACTGCTGCTATTTTATTGGTAAAAGTCCCATCTTTTTTGTTTTGTTAAGTGTGCTTAGAACATAAAACATAGAACAGTACAGCACAGTACAGGCCCCTTCAGCCCATGATGTTGTGCTGAACTTTTACCCTAATCGTAAGGTCTATCTGACCTCCACCCCTACCTTATACTATCATGCATATGCCTATCTAATAGCCACTTAAATGCCCCTAATGAAGCCGACTCCACTACCCTCTGCAGCAATGCATTCCATGCCCCGACCACTCTCCGAGTAAAGAACCTACCTCTGACGTCTCCCCTGTATCTACCTCCACTCACTTTAAAACTATGCTCCCCTCGTAATAGCTACCTCCGCCCCAGGAAAACATCGCTGGCTGTCCACTCTATCTATACCTCTGATCATTTGGTACACCTCTATCAAGTCACCGCTCATCCTTGTGGAGAAGTTGTGGTTGTCATTGCAACAAGTGCTTTCTTATTGAAAGAAAACTGGGGAGGGGGTCGGTTAGTTCAGTTGGCTGAATGCAGGGTGCTGCCAACAGTGTGCGGGTAATT
Source organism: Stegostoma tigrinum (assembly GCF_030684315.1). Lineage (NCBI taxonomy): Eukaryota > Metazoa > Chordata > Chondrichthyes > Orectolobiformes > Stegostomatidae > Stegostoma > Stegostoma tigrinum. Next base: position 99,079,300 of record NC_081361.1, read on the forward strand.
CTGAGGTCAGCATGAAGGTGTCACCTCCTTAAATTCACTCCTCACCTGAGGCATGGTGACCCTCAGATTAAAACATCACTAATCATCTCTGTCTATCTCTCTGACAGAATGGGGCTATGGAGACCTTGTTGTTTACCAATATTTACATATCTCCCTGACATATGAGAATTTGCAGCCCATATGTTGCTTAGTGTCATAAATAGAACTAACCAAACCAATACCTTGTGCGCTTAATACAGTTGTTTTCGCTTCCAAGGCAGCATGCATACGCCCTACTTTAACATGGGCAATTAGAGAAGTCACTCCTACATGGATCAGGACCACCTAAGAACAGAGCAAAAATGAGAAGTATTATAAATCAAACAGAGAATTCTGAAGGGGTTTGGCAAGCCGGTGTAACGGTTATTTGATGTGAATGATCGTTTTCTGTGTCTGGGGAATCCAGAACACAGCAGCACAGTCTCAGGAGAAGGAGTTGAACCTTCAGGGTTGCAGCAAGGAGAAATTTCCCCAACCCGCAAGTTGCAAATCTGTCAAATCCTGACTCCAGAGGGTTTTGAATGATGTCCTAGTGGTATTATTGCTAGCCTATTATTCAGAACTACAGGTAAGATTCTGAGGACCTGGGTACAAATTACATCATGGAACATAATGGATTTCATGTTCAATAAATTAAGAGTCTAATGGTGACCATGACATTACAATCAATCTTTGGCAAAACCTGTCTGGTTCGCTCATGTCCTCTGGGGTAGGAAATCTGCCACATTTACCCAGTCTGGCCAGCATGTAACTTCAGACACACTGGAATGTAGTTGCTCTAAATTGCACTCAGGTGGCCCTGCATTTCAGAGATATTTGTTTGAAATTTTGATTTTCTGGTGCAAAGTTTCTTACCTCATCAAGTTATACACTTTTCTGACATCTACTACTGATTCTTAGAATGTGTCTCTTGTAAAACTATGTTCAAATACAACAAGATATGGATAATATCCAGGCTTGGGTTGATAAGTCATAAGTAAGAGTTAACAAGGGGTAAAGCTGGATGAACACAGCAGGCCAAGCAGCATCAGAGGAGCAGGAAGGGTCTAGACACTTCTTCAGAAATGGGGGAGGGGAAGGGAATTCTGAAATAAATAGGGAGACAGGGGGAGGTGAATAGAAGATGGATAAAGGAGAAGATAGGTGGAGAGGAGACAGACAGTCAAGGAGGCGGGGTTGGAGCCAGTAAAGGTGAGTGTAAGTGGGGAGTTAGGGAGGGGATAAGTCAGTCCAGGGAGGACAGACAGGTCAGGGGGGTGGGATGAGGTTAGTAGGTAGGAGATGGGGGTGCGGCTTGAAGTGGGAGGAGTGGATAGTTGGGAGGACAGGTTAGGGAGGCGGGTATGAGCTGGGCTGGTTTTGGGATGCAGTCGGGGGAGGGGAATTTTAAACATTGTGAAGTCCACATTGTTAAGTAACATTCGTACCACATAAATTCCAGCAATGAACATCTCCAACAAGAAACAATCCAACCACCGCTCTTGGTATTCAAGGGTGTTGTATTATTGAATCCTCAACTAGCAATATCCTGGGGTTACCATTGACGAGAAAAGCCACTAGATTCACCATTTAGGGGGGGCGATGCCCTAATGGTATTATCAATGGACTGTTAATTCAGAGATCTAGATCACATTCTGGGGACCCAAGTTCAAATCCTGCCAGGGCAGATGATGGAATTTGAATTCAATAAATATCTGGAATTAAGAATCCAATAGTGACTGGGAATCCATTGTCAATTGTTGGAGAAACTCATCTGGTTCACTAATGTCCTTTAGGGAGGAAAACTGCTATTTTTACCTGGCCTGGCCTCCATGTGACTCCAGACCATAACAATGTGGTTGATCCCTAACTGCCCTCTAGGCAGTTAGGAATGGGCAATAAATGCTGCCTAGCCAGCAATGCCCTCATCCTGAGAATGAATAAAGGGAAATAAAATATAAAGAAAGTGGCTACAAGAGCAGGCCAGAAGCTAGTAATACTATGGCAAATAACTAGCCTCTTGACTCCCCAAAGCCTGTTCATCATCTACAAGGTACAAGTCAGGAGTGCGATGGAATACTCCCCACTTGCCTGGATGGGTGCAGCCCCAGCAACTACTCTAAAAGCTCAAAACCATTGGACAAAGCAGCCCACTTGATTGGCACGACATCTACACCTCACCGTCAGTAGCAGGAATGTGCGCTATCTACAAGATGCACTGCATATATTCACCATAGATCACAGAATTCCTATAGTGTGGAAACAGGCCCTTTGGCCCAACAAGTCCACACTGAACCATGAAACAGCATCCCACCCATCCACCTCCCGACCTCTTTTCCCTGTAACCAACCTCATCTACATATCCCTGAACACTATGGGTAATTTAGCATGGTCAATCCACACTAACCTGCACCTCTTTGGACTGTGGGAGGAAACTGGACCATCTGGAGGAAACCCACGCAGACATGGGGAGAATGTGCAAACTCCACACAGAAGTCACCCGAGGATGGAATTGAACCCAGGTCCCTGGTGCTGTGAGGCTGCAGTGCTAACCACTGAGCCACTGTGTTGCCCCTTAGATAGCACTTTCCAAATCCATGACCACTTCCATCTGGAAGGACAAGGGCAGCAGCTATATTTAACACTGACGCACGAATCACTTGAACTAGCTCTGTTTGGTGAGACATTCATTCATTTGATTGTCATAGCAACTGCTCTAATATGAACTCAGTCATGGCAGGAAATTCCAAGGAAAACAGTAGAGATGATTTAAGGATATCCTCAAAGCCTCCCTGAAGGGGCCAAAGATTCCTACTGACTTGGCTTGTGACTCTCCAAAATGGAGAGCATTGACTTGGGAAGGTGCCGAACCCATTGGGGAGTTTTCAACACAAACGTACAGAGGTGAAGTCAAAGTGAGTGCACAAGCTCACAATCAACCCATCCACCTGATCCTTCAGACATCACATGTCACATTTATGGGATATTGCAAAGATCACACGTTGGACTTACCATCCATCAAACCAGAGTGGGAACTCATCACTTCAATCCTGAAGGTCTGTTCTACAATCCCAACTAATGTAATTTGTGGACAAAATGTTTGATAAGTTATATGTGGTTGTTGACTTGCTCATCGAGTTGGCTTGTTTTCCTTTTTATTATTCTTTAGTGGGATGTGGGTGTCACTGGCTAGGCAGCTTGTATTCTCCATCCACAATTGCCCAGAGGGCAGTTTAGAGTCTACCACATTGCTATGTGTCTGGAGTCACATGTAGGACAGACCAGGTAAAGTTTTGTTCAGACTTTTCATCAGCATGCTAGGTGACATCATCAGTAGAGCCTTCAATGAAGTGATGTTGTTCTAAGCTGCTTGGAATTTATACTGACTGGTCTGTTATGGTGAGTATTGTCATTTCCAGTTTTGATCTGAGTGGGTTTATAAATGCAGTTCAATTCTATACGTTTGTTGAGTGAAGTATGGGTGGAGAACCATGCCTCGAGGAATTCCTGTGTGTGTCTATGTTTGGCTTGGGCAACTATGGTTACTCTGTCCCAGTTAAACTGATGGCCTTCATTGTCTGAATGTACAGATATGAAGGAGAGCTCATCACGCCATTTTGCTTCTATCTGATGTTCGTGCATTCTGATGGCGAGTTTCCTTCCTGTCTGTCTGATGTAATGTTTGTGGCAGTCTTTGTGCGGTATTTTGTAAACTATGTTGGTTCTGCAATTTGTGGGAATGGGGTCTTTTATCCTTGTAAGTATTTGTCGTAGAGTGGCTTCTACAAGAACTGACAGCGAGATTCCTAAGACTGCTAGGAATCATCGTGGCCCACAAGCCCACGGTGACTCTGCTCAGGGGAAATACCAGACACATATTGCATTAGACTAAACCTTTTTTGAATTGTACAACCATGAATTTACACAAAGCCAGTCCTGAAGCAGAATTGTAACTTCCTCTTTATTTCTTGATTCACTGACAGTGAGTAGCTGATATACCAGCAGCGAAGTCTTGTGCTCAAATATGAACAGTCGAAGTGCTCATAAACCTGTACCTTACTTGTCCAGTTTTGTTGAGACATCTTGCCAGCTTGAGAAATGGTGTGAGTAACTATTTTCCCATCATCTGGTATCCACGGACCACAGATTCCACCTTTTTTCTGAAATAAACAAGATTGGAAACTCTGATTGTGTGACCTGTGGGATGGTAGAATGGTTATAGCACTCAGAGAGACCATACAGCCCATCATGTCTGGGCTGGCTTTCCTCGAACAAGAAACTTAGAACAGTACAGTGCAAGAATTGGCACTTCAGCCCACCATATCTGTGTTGACCATTCTAAACTAATCCTGTCTGCCTACACATGGTTTGTGCCCCTCTATTCCCTGCTTGTTCATGTGTCTTTCACCCCTCAAGCATCGCTATTGCACCTGCTTCTACTACATATACGAAGTTGGTGTGTGTAAAATGGTAAAATGGGGTAAAGCATTGCATTGTCCCCTTAAAAGATGCTGTTTTTTCGGTGCTCAGAGTTAAAAAGGAAGTCTGAACGCAGGTAAAAGTGCAAGGGTACAGACAGCATCTACATTGAAACATTCTGCATTGAACAGCCATGCTGCATTTTTACCAAGACAAGTCTTTTCAAATTTAGTCAATCAATTTAAACCAAGCCTTGAGATACTCAAAACCTACCAAGTTTGAAGCTGATGGTTTTGCCAACCTAGAAACCGATTATATTGTAAGAAAATGGAAGGGTCATCAAGGGTATAAAAAAAGAGTGGGCATTTGGAAAATCAGGGAGAGTCAATGGCCATCTAAAGCAAAAGGAAATCTGTCATCTGAGAAAAAAAAATTGGCTCTTGTGGTTGGTTGGCTCGCCGAGCTGGTTTGTTGTTCCGCAGACGTTTCCCTGCTGGGTAACATCAAAAGTGCAGCCTCCGATGAAGCGCTGTTGTGTTTTCCCGCCTGGTTTTTAAACTTTGGGGTCCGTCGAGCTGGGTTACCTCACTTCCGGGTTTCCTTCACAATGGAGTGTATGTGAGGTCAAGCTCTATGTGCTTGTTCAAATACCAGGCAGGAAAACACAACGGCGCTTCATCGGACACTGCACTGATGATGTTACCCAGCAGGGTAATGGAACGTCTGCAGAACAAATGAACCAGCTCGGTGAGCAAACCAACCACAACATCTACAGGCCGAGCTACAAATCTACTCAAAACTTTAGAAATTTGGCTCTCACATAAAAAAAAATTAAGCTCCCTAAAAAAAACCATCAAAGGTGCCGCAGCAGTTTTTTTTAAGCTCAGAATCCTCGGGGGAAATTATAGAGAAACATTCATTACAGCGAGATCAATGGAAGAAAGGCGTGTGTGACTTGAGATTGACAGAGGAAAGGCTGGTGTAGGCAAGGTGCTCCAGAAGACACAGTTATGTGCAAACTTGGAGAGATTATGTTTTAATTTATTGTTGTCTTATTAACTGGGTTTATGTAAGTGGGAGATAACACAGGGTGGAGCTGGAGGAACACAGCAGGCCAGGCAGCAACAGAGGAGCAGGAAAGTTGCTGATTCAAGTTGGGATCCTGCTCCTCTGTTGCTGCCTGGCCTGCTGTGTTCCTCCAGCTCCACCCTGTGTTATCTCTCACTTACATAAACCCAGTTAATAAGACAACAATAAATTAAAACATAATCTCTCCAAGTTTGCACATAACTGTGTTTTCTGGAGCACTCTGCCTTCTCCAGCCTTTCCTCTGTCGATCTCAAGTCACAAACATCTTTCTTCCATTGATCTCGCCGTAATGAACGTTTTCTCTATAATTTCCCCTGAGAATTCTGATCTTAAAGACAAACTGCTATGGTGCCTTTGATGGTTTATTTTAAAGAGAGCTTAAAGATTCTTTTTTGTGTGACAGCCAAATTTCTAAGGTTTTAGAATAGATTTGTAGCTCGGGTTGTGCTGCTGTGCTCGAAGTTTTATTTCTGACTCCAGCATCGGCAGTTCTTTTAATCTGTTATGTAGGTGGGATTTGTGTTTATTTGAACAGCATTCCCGCAGAATTGAACTGAATTGAATAATTTATTGCCATGTGTATTCAATGTAAAACTATAATGAAAACTGTGTACCTTTGCCGCACATACAAAGCCGCCATTCACATTAACTTAGAATAAGATAAGAAAAAAAATTTAAGAGAGTCTAACTTTCCTTTTCACTGTGGCAGTTCCCACTTAGGACTTTACAGCCCTCTCCATGCCTCCACCAGAATTCCACTCTGGGCTTTCCAGCCCTTATCTTGCCACTGAAGTTTGTTCAGTTAGGGTATTAGTTAGGAGTTTGGGAGAAATTGTTTAGTTTGTTAGTAGTTCTGTTAATTCCTTCACTGTTAAGGCTAAATAAATAAATTGTTGCTTGTTACTTATAAATGAATTTTCTTTAATATAACTACCCCTGGTCCACAGCAGCTTAACTGATTAGATGAGGTGAGGCTAGCTTCCCTGAGTGTTTTGTGATTAACTATTAGAAGGGAACCTCTACTCCCACTGTACAACATTGGGGGCTTGTGTTTTGATTTTAATTATCAGAGGGTTTTGAATCCTTTCCTAACACTACCTCCCTTGGCAGTGCGTTCCAATCACCTATCACATTGTGTGTAATAAACCTTTTCCTCTCACCGTAAACGTATGCCCTTAGTATATGTTATTTCCACCCTGGGAAACTGACTCTGACTATCCATATCCTCTCATAATTTTATATCCTTCTATCAGATTGTCCCTCGACCTCCAAAGCTTGAGCAAAAATATCACAAATTGAACCCAAGTTTTGAGATCACTGCATTGCAAATCTGCTGTCCAGCAAACTGAGCTAACCAACCGAAATTAATTTTGGTAATTGGTATCGGCTACATATTCACCAGGAGGCTAGCTTAAAATTCCAGTTTTTTTATTGACATTCCTACAGTGGGATTTGATCCTATGTGCTCAGGGCATTCATGCTTGCTGTTCTGGGTTACCAGCCTGCTGACATTACCAGTGGACCACTAGATATCATTCCTGAATGAATAGCTCACTTTGTGCTATTTTCCCATCTTCTCCCTGTAAGCCTGTGCATTCTTCCTTTTCAAATAAAAATCCAATTTCTTCTGAGGAAATCACTTCACTCAGCTCAATTCCTTGCCCTTTCCCCAGTGCCCCGACAAATGTTCCCTCTTTTAGTGTTTGCACATTTCCAATCAACCTGTTCAGAGATGTTATTAACACCTGTGGAGAGGTTGGTACTTAAATCTGGCTCATGTGACTCAGAGGTAGGGTCACTACCACTATACCGCAACGCCATCCCCCAGCCAACTCGTCAAGTGCATCTATTTCCCTTTTCAACACTTCAATTTGATTGGTATTCACCACACTTTCAGGCAGTGCACTCCAGACCTGATCCACTCATCATGCTAAGAAGCGTTCCTTCATATTGTTGTGGCTATTTTAGTAACTCACTTTAACTCCATATCCTCTGGTTGTTAACCTCCCCCTAGCATAGACGATCTATCTACCGTGTCCAGGCATCTCATTATTGAAATATTCCATCTGTTTCTTCTCATCTTTCTCTTCTCTCAGGAGAACGGCTCTAATTTTCCAAAGGAAAATAAAAACTGTGGATACTGCAGACCTGAAGCAAAAACAGAAATTGCTGGAGAAACTCAGCAGGCCTGGCAGCATCTGTGGAGGGAAAGCAGAGAGCAGTTCCTCCCTCAGAAGGGTCACTGGACCCAAAATTCTAACTCTGCTTCTTCCTGCACTGATGCTGCCAGTCCTGTGAAATATTGTCCAGAAATGTACTGCCAATCGATTCAAATGGTGCCAAGGAAACAGGGGAAGATATTTCATTCAACCTTATTGAAGCTTTGAGCCGGTAATATTGATAACATTAATTTCTGAGTAAGAGAGAGTGTGGCTTATTTAGCAGTTCCACCTGAGCAATACACAAGCACAGGTTTGTAATAATGAGGTTCCTAGCGAAGTAAACAAGGGGTACAGGTTAATTCCCAGTAATTCAGTGTTCAAAGTTTTACTAATTAATAAAAAAGGATTTTTCAGAGTCTTGATAGAATGGATGCTGAAAGGACATTTCCATTTCTGGAAGAAACTGGAAATACGAGTCACTTACTTTCAAAATCAGGGATCACCCTTTTAAAACTTGAGAAGAGACTTTTCTTTGTCTCAGAAGGTCATGAGTCTTTTGAACTCTCTTTCTGAAAAGGTGGTGGAAGCAGATCATTTGAATATTTCTAAGGTACAATCATACAGCTCGGAAACAGACCCTTTAGTTCAACCATCCATGCCGAGTGTATACCCGAACAAAACTAGTCCCATTTGCCTGATCTTGGCACATATCAGTCCAAATGTTTCTTTATTCATGTACTTACCCAAAGTCTTTTAAAACTGTTACTGTACTAGCATCTGCCACTTTCTGTCAGTTCATTCCACATGCCAACCGCTCTGTGTAATAAAAAAAACCCCTCATGTATTTTTTAAATCCATCTCTTCTCACCTTAAAAATGTGCCCCTAGGCTTGAAATCCCCCATCCTAGGGAAAAGACACCAGCCATTCACTTTATCTATACGCCTCATGGTTTTATAAACCTCTGTAAAGTCACTTCTCAAACTCTTATACTCCATTGAAAAAAGTCTCAGTCCATCCAGCCTCTCCTTATAACGCAAACACTCCATTCCTGGCAATATCCTGGTAAATCTTTTCTGAACCCTCTCCAGCTTAATAAAATCCTTCCAACTGCATGATAACCAAAAATGGACACAATATTCCTGAAGAGGCCTCATCAATGTTCTGCACAACCTCAACATGACATCCCAAATCCTATACTCAAAGGACAGAGCGATGAAGGAAAGTAATGGATCGATTCTTGGTAAGGAAAGAGTGCAAAGTTATTGGGTAGGTCGCAAGGTGGAGTAATCAGATCATAGCCATACTGAATGGCAAAGAAGTGTCGAGGGGCTGAATGGCCTCCTCCTGCTAGTTCACTTATTCAACATACCCTATGTAGCAATTCTACCATCAGTGTTACAAACAGCACCGGAAACAATAATTTCCATTAAATTTCCACAGACTTCATTAAAGCAACAACAATTTGCATTTGTGTGGCACAATAAACTTATTAAGATGCTTCACGGGAGCCAATAATCAAACATAATTTGCCACTGAGCCGCATAAGTTATGTTAGAATAGGTGAATTAAGGCTTAGTCAATTATTGAGTTTGAGGTTACATTTGCAAAAAGGCCAGATAGAGAGGAACCTTCTGGTCTGCAGCAGAAAACACAGCTGCCAATGGCGGAATGAGGAAACGCAAACAGAAAGTGCTGGAGAAGCTCAACAGGTCTGGTAGCATCTGAGGAGAGAGACGCAGAATTTACATTTCGCGTACAGTTTGATTATTCTTCAGAATGGTTCTGAAGAGAAGACATGTTGAACTTGAAATGTTCACTGTTTCTCTCTCCTCAGGCCTGCTGAGTTTCTCCAGCATTCTCTGTGTTTGTTTCAGATTTCCTCAATCTGCTTTGCTTTTAAGTATTGTGATGAAAATTGGGCAGGCACAAGTCGTCAGAAAGGGTAAGATTCTGGAGGAGGGTACAAAGGTGGAAAGGGTGAATCCGTAGAGAGAGTTGTAAATGAGCTGCTCAGGGAATAACTATGAAATACAGTAAGTACGCACCATGAATGCCAGAGGACAGGAGTGGATGTTGGCATGGTAAACACAGCAGTTCCTCTCAGTTGCATCTTTCCAGTTGATTGGACATTCCTTCTCTTCACAAAATCTTTTGGCTTCACTTGCATTGCTGTGCATTAACAAAGCAAAAATGTGTGAAACAAAGCAACATTGGAATCTTTTCAAAGCAGAAGAAAGTACCCTTTATGCTTGTTGAAAGCCATTTGTTTAATAGAGAATTGGTATTGTTTATACACTTAACAACACCCAATCAGCAGACACTGTGGTACTTGCTTAATCAAGCTGGTATAAATTGATTAATGTTCACAATAGACCTTTTCTGATAGAATCCTAAAATCATACAGCTCAGAGGAAGCCATTCTGCCCATCATGGCTATGTTGGTTCTTTTGAAAGAGTTACCCAACTAATCCCAGCCATCATAACATTGCAAATATTCTCTCTATGAGCATGTATTCATAGGTTGTAGGGACATCCATATTTTACATGCAATTTGATAGGGAGAAGACAGTGCTAAGACAAGCACTTTGAATCTAGATCAAGATGACTTCCATTCGAAGAAGGGCTGACCCTTTTTTCTAGAAAAAGTTTTTAAAAAATGACCAGTTAATTCAAAACAGCATTTACAAGAAGTCAAGAGATAACAAAGTGTGGAGCTGGATGAACACAGCAGGCCAAGCTGCATCTTAGGAGCACAAAAGCTGACTTTTCAGGCCTAGGCTGTGCTCATCCAGCTCCACAGTTTGTTATCTTGAATTGTCTAGCATCTGCAGTTCCCATTATCTCTTTTACAAGAAGTCATACAATTTAAGCTAAATGACTAGGAAGCCAATTGGGGGACAATTGCTAGTGTGATGTTGACTAGAGCTTTATGGAGAAGGAGAGAAAGGACTAGAAGTATTTTCATGCAGAGAGAAGAAGTCCATGAGAGCAGAGGTGCAATGATTCACAGTTTCCAAGCAATTGAAGCTGAGAACTGAAGGGTGCAATCTTGAGAAGTTTAGGAGTGTGAGAAGAAAGTCAGAAGCAGACGGTAGTGGAGGTATTGGAGAGGAAGATATTCTATAAGGCTGTTGAAGACTCAAGCTTAGGGAATCTTTGCTGAGGAATAAGTGAGCTAGATACTAGTTCCGTTTCAGGATCCACAAAGAAAACAGTATTCGGTGAATGTGCAAAAACTTGTCACAAAAAAAAGCTGAAAAAACCTGTGCCAGCTGAGCAAAAGAAGGTTTAGCATGAAGGTATAGGTGCCTCTTCGTTGTGATTCGAATATCCGTGAAGTTATTGCTGAGGGTAAAGAGGCACATCCTTTTTGCTGAATTTTGTGATGAGGTTAAATAGTTTGTGGTTTTCTTTTGTGTTAAAAGCTTTTAAAGTTATTTTGTTAAAGTACATTTGCAGCTCCTTGAGAATATGTTCGAGTGACTGACCCCCACAGTAAGGAGGAGGAAAGAAAATATAAGTTATGGTCCAGCAAGTCAGTGAGATCAGATTTATCAGGATTACCATAACAAAGGATAAAGCTGGCTTAAGAGGAATGTTGTGATGATTCATTCAACTTATTCCTGGGACAGATGGTTGACCTATGAATAGTTTGAATGGAATGGGCATATACTTCCTACAGTTTATAAGAATGAGAGGTTAAAACATTTAGAAATCTTGTCAGACTCAACCCACCTTCATTGGTAGTGCTTCCATTCTGGAATTCTGCAGGTGGGTGTTCACTTCCAGGGCAGGACTATTTGCAGTCCACAGATTTGTGGGCACATGGGGCAAGGATGTACTGGGATCCATACGCTTCCAATTCTTTCCTTCTCTGCCCCCTCTGTCTCATGGTTTAGATATTGCACCATGCAGTTTTGCAGACAGGTATCTCTGTTCAGAACAACATTTTCCAACAGCCTCCTGGAGGCAGATGCCAGCTGTAATTGTGAGTCTCTACAGCCTCTATAGTGTTCAGGTCCTGGGCATTTTTGTAAATCAGACAGCAAAAACAACCTTAACAAGTCAGAAATCAGCCCGTCCAATCACTTCAATGCAAAGGGCTTGAGTAAATTCTGCTTTATTCATTCACGGGATGTAGGCGATGCTGGCTGACCTAGTATTAATTTCCCATCCCAAATTACTCAGAGGGTGGTTGAAAGTCAACCATGTTGCTATGGGCCTGGAGTCACTTGTAGACCAGATCAAGTGTGGATGGCAGTTTCCTTCCCCAGGGGTCATTTTCTCCCGACACTCAATAATGACTTCGTGTTCATCATTAAGCTTTTCATTCCAAAAACAATTGGCTTCAATTTCTATTATTTGTCATGGTGGGATTGTGAACCTAATTCAACCATTGCCTCGGAGTCTGGACTAACACAAACAGAAGTTGCTGGAAAAACTCAGCAGGTTTGGCAGCATCTGTGAAGAAAGAATCAGAGTTAACATTTCACGTCCAGTGGCCCTTCAGTGACCCAAAACGTTAACACTGATTTTTTTTTCTTCCCAAATGCTGTCAGGCCTGCTAAGTTTATCCTGAAACTTCTGTTTTTGTTCCTGATTTACAGCAGCTGCAGTTCTTTCTCTGGACTAATAATTAAGTAATAATACCAATAGGCCATCTCCTCCCCATCCAACACTTTTCCCAAATCAGGAGGGGATCCCTGGAGCCTCAGTTATTATCCTTCCTGGAAATACCTGTATATTGGACCCACTTCTAATTATCTTACCTCAATTGTTTACTTTCCAATCAAGTTATTGAGGTGGGGCAGGTTAGGAAGAAAAAGTCTTTTCATTAGGGTCTTGGCAGTGTAGAACTTGAGTATCATTTGAAAAAGATATGTTGTCAAAGATTTTCTTGCGAGTTTTGAGAAGATTTGTAGCTCAGGTTGAGGTTCTGGATGTGAGTTTGCTCGCTGAGCTGGAAGGTTAGTTTTCAGACGTTTCATCACCATTCTAGGTAACATCATCAGTGAGCCTCCGACGAAGAGCTGGTGTTATGTCCCGCTTTCTATTTATCTGGTTAGGTTTCCTTGGGTTGGTGATGTCATTTCCTGCGTTGGTGATGTCATTTTATGTGATTTGTCATAGAATGGTGACGAAACGTCTGAAAACTAACCTTCCAGCTCAGCGAGCAAACTCACATCCAAAGATTTTCTTCTTACACTCATCAGAACAGAATTGCAAGAATACCAATTCTCAAAGGCAAGAAAGATAAAGGTGCTATAGTTCCAGGAGGCCATAGGGATGCTTTCTCATTAGAGAGAGAGATGACTGGTGGGGGTTTCACCTGATGGTCACCATGCCTCAGGTGAGGGGAGAGGCCAAGAAGGAGGCACCTTCACGGCAACCTCAGCCTGTGTGGGAATTGAACCTGTTGGCATCAGTGTGGATTTGACTTCTTTATTACAATAACAATTTCTAATGCCTGAGAAGAGTGTGATCATTGATTGGCAAGTGTCCTCTGATTGGTAAAGGCAATGCCATGGGGAATGAACCAACATTGAGTGTCCCCAAGCCCTTTTCTGACTTAGAATAGGTGCAGTTCATGAACTCACCCATTTTATTTGCAAAGCACACAACTCCTAGAACACATGTTAGCAGGCTGCAAGACTGAATGATGATATTAAATTGGCTGTTTGTATAATTCTCAGCTCAAATGGGATTGATAAATGAATGACTTAAATATTTGAAACACAGTTTAAATCATTATTAGGTTTAATGTACGACGAACGGCTGAGTGTCCTGGGATTGTATTCATTAGAGTTTAGAAGGTTGAGGGGAGATCTAATAGAAACTTACAAGATAACGTATGGCTTAGAAAGGATGGACACTGGGAAGTTGTTTCCATTACGGGGGGAAACTAGGACCCGTGGGCAAAGCCTTAGAATTAGAGGGGGTAAATTTAAATCAGAAATGAGGAGACATTTCTTCAGCCAGAGAGTGGTGGGCCTGTGGAATTCATTGCCACAGAGCGCAGTGGAGGCCGGGGCATTAAATGTCTTCAAGGCGGCGATTGATAAATTCTTGATCTCACAAGGAATCAAGGGCTACGGGAAGAGTGCAGGGAAGTGGAGTTGAAATGCCCATCAGCCATGATTTAAATGGCGGAGTCGACTTTTGATGGGCCGAATAACCTTACTTCCACTCCTATGACTTATGGTCTTATTAGAGATAATGGGAACTGCAGATGCTGGAGAATTGAGATAACAAAGTGTGGAGCTGGATGAACACAGCAGGCCAAGCTTTTGTGCTCCTAAGATGTGCTTAGCCTGCTGTGCTCCAGACTTTGTTACTTTAAATCAGTATTAATTTCATTGCTAAATTGTTCTTTTTTTTCTCTTGTGTTCTTTCCATTTAAATATAGATTTTTCAAATAAATTCAAAAGTTAGCTTTAATTTGAATGATGAGAGTGTGGTAAGCCTCTCAGTGGGGGTCAGACGATCCAACCTCTAGTGAGAAAATGTTGGTAAAAGGGCCAATCCTAATCTTATGGCAAGTTCAGATTGTGGAAGATGCAAATAATCACCTCATGCAGACTGCTTTTTTCTGTTTGCAAAATATATATAATCAGGAGAGAGTCCAAACTGTAGCGAGGTTTATGTTCCATTGTTTCCCCAATTGAAAATGGTGGTGCAATGAATAAAATTGAGGGTGATTTTGGAGGAAAGGTAAGCCTCTATTCCTTCTCATTAGCTCCCACCTGTATTTCAGAATTCCATTCATGACAGCTGTCTGATAGAAGTCATCGGAAGCAATGAGGGCATAGGTGACATTGAATTCCTCCCCACTCCGCACTTTCTCAGGAGGTCTGATGACCCAGCTCATCTCCAATCCTTAAAACAGAGAGGAAGAAAATCACACTAAACAGGAGATAAACAGGGCTCTGTAATTACATAACTACACAACTGAAAAACCAAAGAACTCCTGCACTTCATTGTCTACAGTCAAAAGCTGGGGTAATGTTCCACTTCTTCACTTGTCCTTTATCTGTTTGAGAACGCGCCTGTGATAGGATGGTAATTTCATGTTATCAGAACAAAAACTGGAAGAATGCACTGTATCTCTCTTAAATCCCATTGTGTCACTGATAGGGGTTGGTTAGCTGGCCGGCTGGTTTGTGAGGCAGAGTAATGCCAATAGACTGAGTTCAATTCCTGCACCATCTGAGGTTGCTGTGAAAGACCAATTTTCTCATTCTCTCAATTCACCGAAGGTACAATGACCCTCAGGTCAGGCCACCACCTATCACCTCCCTCTAATGACAGAGCAGCTCTCCAGGACTATTGTAACTTTACCTTTTTAATTCACTGACCGCAGCACAAATTTATGCAATTTACTTAACTACTAATTTGGACAATCAAATGTTTTGTGTTTTTTTTCCTATTCATTTGTGTAGTTATGTAATTACAGAGCCCTGTCACTGGCTGGGACAGCATTTCTTCCCTGTGTTAACAAGGTGTCGAGCTGGATGAACACAGCAAGCCAAGCAGGATCAGAGGAGCAGGAAGGCTGGCGTTTTGGGCCTAGACCCTTCTTGAGAAATTTCTTTTCTGTCCTTAATTGGCCTTGAGAAGGTGGTGGTGAACTGCCTTCTTAACCCAAGACAACAAAGTGTGGAGCTGGATGAACACAGCAGGCCAAGCAGCATCTCAGGAGCACAAAAGCTGATGTTTCGGGCCTAGACCCTTCATCAGAGAGCTCCTGTTGCGTTCCTCCTGTGGTGGGTTGACCCACAATGCTATTAGGGAGGAAATTCCATGATTTTGACCCAGCAAAGTGAAGGAATGGCAAAATATTTCCAAGTCAGAATGGTGAGTGATTTGGAGGGGAACTTGGAGGTAGTGGTGTTCCCATATGTCTGCTGCCCTTGTCCTTTTAGATAGAAGTGGTCATGGGTTTGGGAGGTGCTGTCTGAGGATCTTTGGTGAATTTCTGCAGTGCATCTTGTAGATGGTACGTACTGCTGCTACTGAGCGTCGGTGGTGGAGGGAGTGAATGTTTGTGGATGTGGTGCCAATCAAGTGGCTGCTTTGTCCTGGATGGTGTCAAGCTTCTTGAGTGTTGTTGGGGCTGCACCCGTCCCCAGGCAAGTGGGGAGTATTCCATCACACTCCTGACTTGTGCCATGTAGATGGTGAACAGGCTCTGGGGAGTCAGGAGGTGAGTTACTTGCTGCAGGATTCCCAGCTTCTGGCCTGCTCTTGTAGCCACTGTGTTAATGTGGTGAGTCTGTTGAGTTTCTGGTCAATGGTAACCCCCAGGATGTTGATAGTGGGGGATTCAGTGATGGTAACACCATTGAATATCAAAGGGCGGTGATTAGATTGTCTCTTACTGGTGATGGTCATAACCTGGCATTTGTGTGGCACGAATGTCACTTGCCACTTGTCAACACAGCCCGGATATTGTCTCGATCTTATTGCATGTGAACATGGGCTGCTTCAGTATCTGAGGAGTCGCAAATGGTGCTGAACATTGGGCAATCATTGTCAAACATCCCCACTTCTGACCTTATGATGGAGGGAAGGTCCAATACTGAAACCTTCAGAACATTATAGACAATGGAAGAATAATTTCAGTGCCTCCTTATCCCTTTTGTAGATCAGTTATCTATAAAATATTTATATTTCTGGTATCTACGTCATGGACTGACTGACTGGCCTATGTAAGTGCCAATGATGCTGTGGAATGTTGGAAAACATTCAGTCTTGTAGCTGGCAAGCGGATCAAAAGCAGACTAGGAGCAAAGTTTAAACAACTCCTCTCTCACTGACAGTGGAATCCATCCTTTGAGACACATCAAACCTGAAGCTGAGTTCCAATTCATCAATAGCTCAGGAGCAGCTGTGAATGGAAGTTATACCATTTTGGGGACTTTGCTCCTGAAGCTGAGGGCAAGCAGGATCGTTCATCTTGGAGTATCATGCTCCCAGTAATTTCACTGTGATTACGATCAGTACCTGCTGGCGTCATCGTTTGGATTTCAGCAACATTTTGATGGTTGTTGTGTGCAATAATCCAACTGTCCACTCACAATGCAGGATACAGACTTGTGATTTCTATTGTAAAGAGATGTTATTTATCTCTGGATATCATGAATCAAAATTTTGCTGTCGTAGGTCATGAGAGACACTTGACCTTAATTTAGGACAGCGCGGTGGTTCAGTGGTGAGCACTGCAGCCTCACAGCGCCAGGGACCAGGGTTCGATTCCAAGCTCGGACGACTGTCTGTGTGGAGTTTGCACATTCTCCCCATGTCTGCGTGGGTTTCCTCCAGGTACTCCGGTTTCCTCCCACAGTCCAAAGATGTGCATGCTGGGTGGATCGGCCATACTAAATTGCCCGTAGTGTTCAGGGGTGTGTGGGCTATAGGGGGATGGGTCTGGGTGGGATGTTCTGAGGGCTGGTGTGGACTTGTTGGGCCAAAGGGCCTGTTTCCACACTGTAGGGAATCTAATGTCTGAGTGAACAACACAACATTAGACATAAACCTGCCTGCCCTGGTCGACCCATCGTCTCAGCCTGCTCCTGCCCCGCCGAACTCATCTCCACCTATCTGGACTCCATTTTCTCCCCCTTGGTCCAGGAACTCCCCACCTACATCCGTGACACCACCCACGCCCTCCACCTCCTCCAGGACTTCCAATTCCCTGGCCCCCAACACCTCATCTTCACCATGGACGTCCAGTCCCTATACACCTGCATTCCGCATGCAGATGGCCTCAAGGCCCTCCGCTTCTTCCTGTACCGCAGGCCCGACCAGTCCCCCTCCACCGACACCCTCATCCGCCTAGCCGAACTCGTCCTCACCCTCAACAACTTCTCTTTTGACTCCTCCCACTTCCTACAGACTAAGGGGGTGGCCATGGGCACCCGCATGGGCCCCAGCTATGCCTGCCTCTTTGTAGGTTACGTGGAACAGTCCCTCTTCCACACCTACACAGGCCCCAAACCCCACCTCTTCCTCCGGTACATTGATGACTGTATCGGCGCCGCCTCTTGCTCCCCAGAGGAGCTCGAACAGTTCATCCACTTCACCAACACCTTCCACCCCAACCTTCAGTTCACCTGGGCCATCTCCAGCACATCCCTCACCTTCCTGGACCTCTCAGTCTCCATCTCAGGCAACCAGCTTGTAACTGATGTCCATTTCAAGCCCACCGACTCCCACAGTTACCTAGAATACACCTCCTCCCACCCACCCTCCTGCAAAAATTCCATCCCCTATTCCCAATTCCTCCGCCTCCGCCGCATCTGCTCCCACGACAAGACATTCCACTCCCGCACATCCCAGATGTGCAAATTCTTCAATGACCGCAACTTTCCCCCCACAGTGATTGAGAACGCCCTCAACCGCGTCTCCCGTATTTCCCGCAACACGTCTCTCACACCCCGCCCCCGCTCCCGCCACAACCGCCCTAAGAGGATCCCCCTCGTTCTCACACACCACCCCACCAACCTTCGGATACAACGCATCATCCTCTGACACTTCTGCCATCTACAATCCGATCCCACCACCCAAGACATTTTTCCATCCCCACCCCTGTCTGCTTTCCGGAGAGACAACTCTCTCCGTGACTCCCTTGTTTGCTCCACACTGCCCTCCAACCCCACCACACCCGGCACCTTCCCCTGCAACCGCAGGAAATGCCACACTTACCCCCACACCTCCCCCCTCACCCCTATCCCAGGCCCCAAGATGACATTCCACGTTAAGCAGAGGTTCACCTGCACATCTGCCAATGTGGTATACTGCATCCACTGTACCCGGTGCGGCTTCCTCTACATTGGGGAAACCAAGTGGAGGCTTGGAGACCGCTTTGCAGAACACCTCCGCTCAGTTCGCAACAAACTACTGCACCTCCCAGTCGCAAACCATTTCCACTCCCCCTCCCATCCTTTAGATGACATGTCCATCATGGGCCTCCTGCAGTGCCACAATGATGCCACCCGAAGGTTGCAGGAACAGCAACTCATATTCCGCCTGGGAACCCTGCAGCCTAATGGTATCAATGTGGACTTCACCAGTTTCAAAATCTCCCCTTCCCCTACTGCATCCCTAAACCAGCCCAGTTCGTCCCCTCCCCCCACTGCACCACACAACCAGACCAGCTCCTCCACTCCACCCACTGCATCCCAAAACCAGTCCAACCTGTCTCCGCCTCCCTAACCTGTTCTTCCTCTCACCCATCCCTTCCTCCCACCCCAAGCCGCACCCCCATCTACCTACTAACCTCATCCCACCTCCTTGACCTGTCCGTCTTCCCTGGACTGACCTAGCCCCTCCCTACCTCCCCACCTATACTCTCTCCACCTATCTTCTTTTCTCTCCATCTTCAGTCCGCCTCCCCCTCACTCCCTATTTATTCCAGAACCCTCACCCCATCCCCCTCTCTTATGAAGGGTCTAGGCCCGAAACGTCAGCTTTTGTGCTCCTGAGATGCTGCTTGGCCTGCTGTGTTCATCCAGCCTCATATTTTGTTATATTAGACATAGAGTGTGAGCTGGATGAAGGGAGCAGGCCAAGCAGCATCTTAGGAGCACAAAAGCTGACGTTTTGGGCCTAGATCGTTCATCACAAAAGGGGGATGGGGAGAGGGTTCTGAAATAAATTGGGAGAGAGGGGGAGGCAGATCGAAAGTGAGTAGAGGAGAACACAGGTGGGATGGAGCCTGTAAAGGTGAGTATAGATAGGGAGGGGATAGGTGAGGACGGAGAGGTCAAGGAGACGGGATGAGGTTAGGAGGTAGGGAATGGAGGTGTGGCTTGAGGTGGGAGGAGGGGGTAAGTGAGAGGAAGAACAGGTTAGAGAGGCGGGGATGAGCTGGGCTGGTTTTGGGATACAGTGGGGGGAGGGGAGATTTTGAAGCTTGTGAAACCCAAATTGATACCATTGCTTGGGGACTGCTTTGCAGAACACCTACACTCGGTTCGCAGTAAACAACTGCACCTCCCAGTCGCAAGCCATTTCAACTCCTCCTCCCGTTCCTTAGGCGACGTGTCCATTCTGGGCCTCCTGCACTGCCACAATGATGTCACTCATAGGTTGCAGGAACAGCAACTCATATTCCGCCTGGGAACCCTGCAGCCCAATGGTATCAATGTGGATTTCACAAGCTTCAAAATCTTCCCTCCCCCTACTGCTATCCCCTCCCTACCTCCCCAACTATACTCACCTCTATTTGCTCCTTCCCTACCCCTTTAACTTGTCTATCTCCTCTCCACCCATCTTCTCCTCTATCCATCTTCGGTCCGCCTCCCCCTCTCTCCCTATTTATTTCAGAACCCCCTTCCCATCCCCTTCTCTGAAGAAGGGCCTAGGACTGAAACATCAGCTTTTGTGCTCCTAAGATGCTGCTTGGCCTGCTGTGTTCATCCAGCTCCAGATTCTCCAGCATCTGCAGTTCCCATTATCTCTCTCACAACATTAGACATGTTGGCTTAGGTAAGGGTTTTTTTTTAAGTATACAGAAACATAGAACTTTGGAGTAAGGGATACAATTTAGCCCTTTGAGATATTCTGAAATCTAGTCCCCTATTGAATAGTGGATTCAGAGACCCAAACTAAACTCGGGAGAACACAGTTGAAAATCTAAGGATCTAAGATCTGTAGGCCGAGTTGTAGATGCTGTGTATGGTTTTCTCACTGAGCTGGTTCGTTCGTTAGCAGATGTTTCATTACCCTGCTGGGTGACATCATCAGTGCAGCCCCTGATGAAGCGCTGTTGTGTTTTCCTGCCTGTTATTTAAAGTCTGAGTCTGTTGGATTTGATGATCTCATTTCCAGTTTTCCTTCGCAGTGGTGTATATAAAGGGTCCAGTTCTATGTGTTTGTTGAGGGCCTTCTTGGTGGAGGAACAGGCCTCTAGGAATTCCCAAGCTTGTCTCTGTTCGTCCTGTCCGAGGAGCCTGGGGCTGTCCCAATTGAACTGGTGGTTCTCCTTATCCATGTGACTGGAGATGAATGAGTATTAGTCGTGTCTTTTTGTTGCTAGTTGGTGTTCATGTATTCTTGTGGCCAATTTTCTTCCTGTCTGTCCAATGTAATGTTTGTCATAGTTCTTGTGTGGAGTTTTATATATTATGTTGGTTCTGTTTATAGTGGGTAAGGGACCTTTGGTTCGAGTTAGCAGTTGGCGTATGGTTGGTGTGGGTTTGTGCGCTACTCTGATGCCCAATGGTTGTAGGAGTCTTGTGGTCAGTTCGGACATGCTCATGATGTAAGGTCATGTGGCGAGTGTGTCGGGGCGTGCAGTATCTTCCTGGTGTTGTACGTGTGATAGGCATTGTCGAATCCAGCTGTTTGAGTGTCCGTGGTCCTTAAATAGTTAGTGGAGATACTTTTCTCCTTTTTGGTGTAGTTCCAGGTTGTTACAATGTGTTGTCACTCATTTGAATAGTGTTTTCACGCAACTTTGTTTGTGGGTGTTGGTGTGGTTACTGTTGAAATTCAGTACTTGGCCAGTGTGTGTGGCATTTCTGTGTACCATCAGCAGGAATTCCCCGTTGGCCCTGCGTTCTAACCTGACGTCCAGGAATGGGAGCTTTTCATTCCTTTCCTCTTCCTTGGTGAATTTGATGCTGGTGAGATCGTCATTTATTAGTTGGTGTGTCTCCTCTAGTTTGGTTCATTTGATGTTGAAGAAAGTGCTGTCCATGTCTGGGGTCCATAGTTTGGGTTGGATCTAACTGGGACCCAATACCAGGAGAACACAACAGCGCTTCATCATAGGCTGCACTGATGATGTTACCCAGCGGGGTAATGAAACATCTGTGGAATAACAAACCAGCTTGGCGAGCCAACCAACCACAACAGTTGAAAATCCTATCTTGAGAGGAAGGTTAGGGTCAAGTATTGATTAAAAAAGGTGACTATTTGCTGTTCAATTAACATAAAAAAACCCAAATGAGGGGAAGCAAACATGCTTGGTGTGGCCCATATGTGATTCCAGTTCTACACCAAGATAATTGCCTCTCACCTGCCGTCTGGAGTGTACCAAAAGGCATTTCATTATCTCAAAGCGTCTGTATAGAATTAACACATGGATTGCATTGAAGAAGCTGAAAAATAGAGAGATTACGTTGGAGCTGTACTGCACTTTGTTCAGGGCAGAGGTGGAGTACTGTGCGCAGTTCTGGTCACCACACTATAGGAAGGATATGATTACACTGGAGGGGGGTGCAGTGAAGATTCACCATATATTGCCTGGGTTGGGGCTGTTTAGTGAAGAAGAGAGGCTGGGTAAGCTTGAGTTGTTTTCTTTAGAGTAGAGAAAGGGAGTCTGACAGATGTCTACAAGGCTATGAGAGGCGTGAACAAGGTCGATAGAAAGCAGCTATTCTCCTTAGTTGAAGTGTCAATAACAAAGGGGCAACACTTTGAAGTGAAAAGCAGGAAGTTTGGAGGGATTTTCATCAGAGAGTGAGTCGGGGTGAGAATTCACTGCCTGGGAGGGAAGTTGAGATGGAAAAGCTCATAATTGTTAAAAAGTGCTTGGATAAGCACTTGAAATGTCAGAATGTCCAAGGCTACAGGCCTAGTATGGGAAAATTGGGCTAGTATACATTGATTGGTGCAGACTTGATGGGCCAACAGGCCTCTTATGTGTTATACATCTCTATGATCTCTAATTAGAGCTTGCTGGGGTTCACATCTCACAGGAAACAAAACCACAAAATAGTGTGGGGAAAACTAAGTGAAAAAGTACAATCACTATACTCAGGCTAATTTCACTTCAATTGATGATGATAATCAGTGCCTCAAACATTTCCAAGTCAATCACACATACGCATAGACAGTACTTTAACAGTGTAGGATTTAGTCAACATGGGATCTTACCAGCACAGTCTATCATGTTGTGTTCATCTGGGTGCTCCATGGGCCAACAGTCATATTCTGTGTTATCTAAGTCATGCCAAGATCGAGTAACCTTAAAAGAAAGATTAATCCTGAACAGTCACATTTGCATTGCTCTCAATTGTCATCTCCCCACTGGCAGAAATAGTTTCTTGCTGTCGACTTTATCAATTTCTTAATCAACTTAAACATCTCAACTGGTCTCCCTGCTATAGGAAAGATGTTGTTAAGCTTGAAAGGGTGCAAAAAAGATTTACAAGGATGTTGCTGCATTTGGTGGGTTTGAGTTCTAGGGAGAGGCTGAGAAGGCTGAGGCTATTTTCCCTGGAGTGATGGAGGCTGAGAGGTGACCTTATAGTGGCTCATAAAAACATGAGGGGCTTGGAGAGGGTGAATAGCCAAGGCTGTTTTCCCTGGGTAGGAGTGCCCCAAACTAGAGGGCCTAGGTTTAAGGTGAGAGGGCAAAGATTTAAAAGGGACCTAAAGGGCAACTTTTTCATACAGAGGGTGGTGTGTGTATAGCATGAACTGGCAGACGAGGTGGTACAGGCTGGTACAATTACACATTTAAAAGGCATCAGGATGGGTACATGAATAGGAAGGGTTTAGAGGGATTTGAGACAAATGCTAACAAATGGGACTAGAGTAATTTAGGATATCTGGTCGGCATGGATGAGTTCAACCAAAGGTTCTGTTTCCGTACTGTACAACTGTATGACTCCATATTTGGGGAACAGAGGATCTCTTCTTTACCACTCTAATCAATACCTTTCACTTTATCCCTGGGCATCCTCACCATCTGTTCCACTTGCTCCTCCTCATTGTCTGTCACGAACCTAAAAACCATGATTTTCCAGCTCCTTTCAGTTTAGAAGAAGAGCCATGTTAGACTCAAAGAATTAACTTTGCTTCTCCCTCCACTGATGCTAGCAGACCAAGTGAGTTTCTCCACAATTCTGTTTTTATTTATGGCCTTATTTCACAGGAGATGGAGTATAAAAATAGGGAGGTCTCACCAAAACAGTAAAAGGCACTAGTTATTTGACATCAATAATACTCTGGACAGTTTTAGTCCCCTTGTGCAGGAAAAATTGGAGGCTGAACAGCGAAGGTTCACTAGGTTGATCACGGGTATGGAGAGGCTGCCTTATGAGGAAAGGTTGGGTATGAGGAAAGGTTGGGTATGGGGAAAGGTTGGGTATGGGGAAAGGTTGGGTATGAGGAAAGGTTGGGTATGAGGAAAGGTTGGGTATGGGGAAAGGTTGGGTATGGGGAAAGGTTGGGTATGGGGCAAGGTTGGGTATGAGGAAAGGTTGGGTATGAGGAAAGGTTGGGTATGGGGAAAGGTTGGGTATGAGGAAAGGTTGGGTATGGGGAAAGGTTGGGTATGGGGAAAGGTTGGGTATGGGGAAAGGTTGGGTAGATTTAGCTCGTACACATTAGAGGTTAGAAGAACGAGAGGTGACCTTATTGAAGCGTACAAGATTCCTCAGGGACTTGACAGGACATAAGATATAACAGATGTAGGTTGTCTCCCTCTGTGGGAGAGTCTAGGGCCAGGCAGCATCATCTCAGAATAAGTCCCATTTGGTTTAGCTAGGTCACACTTGAAGTATTGTAGAGGTTTACCAGGATGTTGCTGGATTGGAGTTTATTAAGCTATAATGTAAGGTTGGGCAAACTGGGATTGTGTTTGTGTCAGAGGCTGAGGGGCAACCTGTTAGAAGAATGCAAAGGGATGAGAAACTCGGTTAGGGTGGATAGTTGGGGCCCTTTTTTATCTCAGGTGGAAATGCCAAATACCGGGGAGCATAGGTTTAAGGTGAGAGGTGGAATGCTGAAAGGAAATGAAGGCACAGGGTGGTAGGTGCCTGTAATGTGTTGCCAGGGGAGGTGGCAGAAGTAAATACTTTGGCATTATTTAAGAGGCATTTAGACAGACACATGAACAGGCACAGGCAGGGAGCAGAGGGATATTGGCCATTTGCAAACAGATGAGATTAGTTTGGAATAGAATCATGATCAGTGCAAACATAATGGACTGAATGGTCAGTTCCTGCGCTGAGTTGTTCTATATATGTATGATTTATGTACACTTGAAACAGGGATGAGGAGGAACTTCTTCTCTCAGAGGGAAGTGAATCTGTAGAATTCTTTACCACAGAGGTCTGTTGAAGTTGGGTCATTATGTCTATTTAAGGCTGGGATAGACAGATTTTAAATCAGTTCGGGGATTGAGGGTTATAGAGAAAAGGCAAGAAAGGGTAATTGAGGATTATCAGGTCGGCAATGATCTCATTGGATAGCGGAGTAGACTGGATGGGCTGAACGGCCTTGTTCTGCTGTTATATCCTATGGTTTTTTTGTTTGGACACCTACAACCCATGAAAGAATAAAAGGAGAAAGAAATTAGGTCATGGCTTAGTCCACAAATTTACTGATGAATTTACTACTTCATGTCATTGCAAACATCAGGAAGAAAGTTTCAATCTGTTAAGTCAGGGCTAGAAGTAAGTGAACCAATTTATCTCCCATGAGGGTATCTCCCTTAAGTTGATTTCAAGGCAAAACCTGGCTACAAACGCAGAGAAACTCACAGAATCATAGAATCCCTACAGTGTGGGAACAGGCTCATTAAACAGGTGCAACGTACAAATTCCTCAACCTCTTATTCTGAACATCACATCGACTGGATTAATCTCACCTTTGTGATGGCATCAGGAACACACGCTGTTTTCAGAGGGAAAAGGGCCATCATCTCATGCTGACAGACTGGGGTTTTTAAAAAACTTGTATTTTCGTCAAAACACACGATAGCAAAATCCTTATCATTGAAGCAAATAGAATCGGACTCAGCGTTTTACTAACTGGTCAAGAAGAGGAGTATAACATTGTGCTCCCAGTCAATACGTTTGATACTCATTAATATCTTGATTATTTCACACAAAAAGCTCCTCTCTGTTTCCATTAATAAAAGTGACGCATTGTTTAATTGTACTCATTCTGATTAAATAAAAATTAATCTAGGTTATATTTTCTGTGTAATGATATTTCGGGAACTAACCAAGCTTACTTACCATGAAGAAAAGAGGGAAGATTTGTAAAACCGCCCTGTGTCTCTTATGTTCCATTGCTGATATCTTTGCAATGTTTCCTCTGTAGTTGTTCCTGCTACTTCTGTCCAGGTCTGTCACAAACACTTGATTATGGGTTTTTTTCCAATCACTGATAGGTACAGTGGAAGTTGATTAATCATTATCTCTAGTGGCCATGATTAAGGTCCCTGCTGTCAAAGGAAGGCAAAAAATAAACCTAACAATCTTCAGCAGATGGCTTTGTCATCTTAATCAGAGAAATAACATGCTTGCTCCCTCCTTGGATATCAACAGCCTAAATGTATATTTTTAGCAGCATTGGTTTACAATCACAATGTCTGATGTTATTGAGAAATATAGAGACAAGGGGGACTGAGGGATACTTTTCATCTTTTTATGAGGTTTGGGAGTCGATAGCAAGTCTGTGGTATCAGGTCATAGTTCTGAAAGGGTTAATCTTCATGTTACATTGTCTCTGGCACCCTGACTAATGTCACACACACACTCTGAGGGTGAAGACAGGAGTTCTCCTCCAGCTTTTCAGGAGCAGATGTATTCAGAAAGGTTCCCTAAAGTCTTAGTTCATCCTGGCTGGCCAAAAGGTAGTTGGACTTATTGCTATCTTGTAAAAAAGTTCTTGTTATCCAAGAATACTAACTCTTTTGTGTATCCTCTACAGTGACCACTAATCACAAGATAGGCCCAAGAAAAAACAGAGACAGAGGAGGCTAGGTGGCAGTGAATTACCTCAATTAACTAGTACCATGTACTGGTAAAGGTGGTAAATACTGTAAGATGAGGAAGTTACCTGGGAAAATACCACAAAGGCCCTCATTTCTTTCCACCCCTAATAGCCATCAGGAGGTGGCAAGTTGCTTCTTTGAGCTCCTGCCGTCTGGTACACCCACTCTCATGATGTTGAGGAAGGAGTTCCAGGATTGTGACCAAGAAACAGCAAAGGGATGGTGATATATTTCCAAGTCAGGATGGTGTGTAGTCTGGGGGCAATTTGTAGGGATTGGTGTTTTCATATATCTGCTGACCTTCTGGGAGGTTGAGGTCATGAGTTTGGAAGGTGGTGTCCAAGGAGAGTCATTGCAGTGCATTTTGTAGATGTGTCACTGTGACACTGTGTGTCAGAGAGTGAGGCGGGCAAGGTGATTGACAGAGGGTCAATTAAAAGGATTCCTTGTCCCAGATGATGTTGGGGCTTCTTGAGTGTTGTTGGGGCTGCACCCATCCAGGCAAGTGGGGAGTATTCCATCATATTTATGACTTGTGCCTTGTAGATCGTGGGCAGGCTTTGGGGAGTCAGGACTTAAGATAACAAGGTGTAGAGCTGGTTGAACACAGCAGGCCAAGCAGCTTCAGAGGAGAAGGAAAGCTGACATTTTGACCCTTCTTCAGACCCTTTTGCATCTCTGAAAGTCAGCTTTCCTGCTCCTCTGATGCTGCTTGGCCTGCTGTGTTCATCCAGCTCTGTACCTTGCTATCTCAGATTCTCCAGCATCTGCAGTTTCTTCTATCTCAGGACTTAAGTTACTTGCTTTGTAGCTTCTGATTTGCCCTTGTAGCCGTTGTGTTTATGTGGTTAGTCTAGCTCAGTTTCTGGTCAGTGCTTACCCCTAGGATGTTGATGGTAGGGAATTCAGCGATGGTAATACCATTGAGTATTAAGGGAAGCTGGACCAATTCTCTCTTGTTGGAGATGGTCATTGCCTGGCAATACTTGTTGGTGTGATGTTCTTTTGCCTGAGGCGCAAATAACTACCAAACTGTTGGAGGCTCAGCAGCAACTACAAACCCGTATTTTTCAGAAGAGGCAGAGGAGAAAGTGGGAGAAGGTTGATCATACTGGGGTAAAGAACGTAAACATTTAAGTGGAAGCATTATTGTGCTAAATACGACCTTATTGAGAGTATTGCAGCACTGAGATGTTCTCTCGACGTGCCACTAACCGTGGTTTATGTTCTATTACATGTAAGACTATTCTTTTCCAAGTTGTTAATTGAAATAATCCAACATCCCAAAGGATGCAATTAGCAACAGGAATCCAGCTGAGTTCATCTTTCCAGTATCCTAAGCCCAGATGAAACAGTGAAGGACCAGGCACACTTACACACAGATAATGAAATGTGAGGCTGGATGAACACAGCAGGCCCAGCAGCATCTCAGGAGCACAAAAGCTGACGTTTCAGGCCTAGACCCTTCATCCCGAAATGTCTGCTTTTGTGCTCCTGAGATGCTGCTGGGCCTGCTGTGTTCATCCAGCCTCACATTTCATTATCTTGGATTCTCCAGCATCTGCAGTTCCCATTATCACTCACACTTACACACAAAACTGGAGGGGGCATATGCTGCCCACCAGGAGACTATGCCATGCTGAGAATCCCTCATGAGCTGGGCAATCAGCATCACCCGCAATTTTTGGCTTTCACAAATATGCTCACCACAAGGGTGAGGCATTGGCCTTGTGGTATTATCACTGGACTGTTAATCCAGAGACCCAGATAATGTTTTTAGGGCTCAGGTTTGAATCCCCCCATGGCAGATGGTGGAAGTTGAATTCAATAAAGAATCTGGAATTGAGAATCTAATGATGACCATGAATCCATTGTCAATTGTTGGAAAAACCCATCTGGTTCACTCATGTCCTTTAGGGAAGGAAACTGTTATCCGTATCTGGTCTGGCCTATATGTAACTCCAGACCCACAGCAATGTAGTTGACTATAATCTGCCCTCTGGGGAATTAGGGTTGGGCAATAATTGCTGGCCTAGCCAGTGACACCCTCATTCCGTGAATGAATAAAAAAATTGTCTCAGTAAGTGTAACATGTCTAGCTCCAGACCTAGTAAATATTCTGCATTCAAAAAGCTTGATGTAGGTATCCACCCAGGTTTGTATGTGACTAACCAAAGAATGTACCTGACAATATAAGGCCTTATTATATAATGAACTAATATGAAGAATTATTATAGAATCATAGAATTTCACAGAACAGAAGAAGGCCATTTGGCCCATTGTGTCTGAACAAACTCCTGAAACAGCTACCCAGCTAATCCCATTCTCCTTCTCTATCTCCATAGGCCTCCAACATCATCACTTTCAAATATATACCCAGTTCTCCTTTGAAATCTCCTATGGAATCTGCCTCCTCCACTCTCCCAGGCAGTGCATTCCAAATCCTAACAACTCTAAGTAAAGAAGTTTCTCCTCATCTCACTCTTAGCTCACTTGCTGACAATATTGAAATTGTGACCCCTAGTTCCTGACATGCCAACTAGTAGAAACCGAATACCCTCTTTACTCCATCAAAATTGTTCATAATTTGGAACACCTCAATAACGTCACCTCTTAATCTTCTCTGCTCCAAGGGGAATAAGTCCAAATTCTCTAATCTTTCCCTGAAATTAAAATCCCTCATTCCTGGTATCATTCTAGTAAATCTCCTTTGCACTCTCTCCAGGGCTTTAACATCCATCTTTAAGTAAGACACATAGAACTGAACACAATATTCCAAATGTAGTTTGACTGATGATTTGCACAGATGAAGCATCACTTCCTTGCTTTTATACTCTATGCCTCTGTTTATAAACCCAAAGATCTTATGAGCTTGGCCACCCTCAGAGAATTATGTATGTGAACCCTAAGGTCCTTCTGCTTCATGCTTGTACCATTGAACCTCTAGTGTCTTTCCATATTTCTTCGACAAAAATGCATTACCTCATTCTCTAAGGAATTATTATGATGTGCAATCACTAACACAGGATTGCTTTAGTTACTTTGTGCCAATGGTTTTGCTCCTGCTACCTATATCTGACCCTTTCTGTAAAGCTTTAATTTGCTTTAATTCACTGATTTATTCGATGTGGCATTGTTGGCTCAAAAGACATTCATTGCCAATCCTAACTGCCCTTGAGCTGCCTTCTTGAACCCCTTTAGTCCACAGTGTGGTTCGGGAGGGATTGGTGAAGATGCTGTCTTGGATGCCTAACAATCAGCTATTTTTTCTGGATGATGTTGAGTTCCTGAGCTCCCAATGACAGTGGAGTGCACTCTAATTCTCTAAAACCTCACTAATTCACTGATTACAGCATTCATTTCAATATTTTAACCAGTTAACAAAATGACCAATTAGATACTTTATTTTAAAGCAAAATACAGTGTGGAAATCTGAAACAGATGTAGAGAATGGCGGAGAAAGTTAGCAGGTCTGGCAACATTTTTGGAGGGAGAGGAAAACAGAATTAATGGTATGATTCTTCTACAGAGCTGTTCTGATGAAGGGTCACTGGGGTTGGAAATGTAAACTCTGTTTCTCTCTCCTCAGATGCTACCAGATCTGTTGAGTTTCTCCAGCACTTTCTGTTTATGTTTCCTTACTGCACCATTAGTGGTCATGTTTGTTGCATTCGACCTGAAGGATCCTTCCCTCAACCTCTCGGTCTGACCTTTGCTCAAATGTAACCAAAAACTTACTGATTGGCCAAACTTTAGTTCATCTGTTTTAACATCACCTCATGTGGCTCAGTGGCGAGCTGTGTTTGATAATTGAAGCACCTTGCTGACTGCCTTGTGTGATATGAATGTAATTTGTTGTTGTTTTAATGAAGCCAGTGATTAATTTGAAAGAAATCAATGTTATTGGTGCTGTTTGTAACGCTAATGGTAGAATTTCTGCATGTGTTATGGATAAATAAGTGAACATATGAATTGGGAGCAGGTGGAGGCCACTTGGCCCCTTGATCCTGCTTTCCCATTCAGGACTAGCATGATCTGATTTCTCCACATTGCTACCTACCCTGATAATCTTTAATCTCTCTCTAACTTCTCCTGCTTAGCTATTTTGCCAAGTAACCTGGAATCCTCTGAAGTCTCAGTGTTGCAGATTCTTTTCCAGTTGTTGGGTAATTGTCACTCGATTCCAGGTGATCCCCATATAGTCAGTGCAGTGGGAATTCTAAGCAGTCCTGATGCATATATTTAGACTACATCTGGGCAATGAGATTGTATTTCTGCACTGGTTGGGCAGACTGAAGAAGGTCTGAATGCGTTACAAAGCTGTTCATACACATCAGAAGAATTTTCAGATGGTGAGTCACAAAGTGGAGGTGATGGCTTGGTAGTATTATCACTACTCAGTTAACTTAGAGACCCAGCTAACGTTCTGGGGGCCTGGGTTCAAACCCTGCCCATCACTTGGTAAGTCAGCAGTGATCGTCTATCCCTAACTGACCAGAGGGTAGTTCAGTATCAATCCCATGGCTGTGGGTCTTGAGTTGCATGTAGGTCAGACCGGGTAAGGACAGCAGATTTCCTTTCTTAAAGGTCATAGTGAACCAGATGGGTTTTCTTTCCCCCAACAATTCTTTCATGGTTATCATTTATCTAGATTTCATTGGATTCAAATTCTGGTTTAAAAGTCAAATGATAGTAGTTAATGTGCCAACAAATTCACTATCATCCACAAAGTCTGGGACTGTTCCCTTCTGCCACCTCCTGCATTACCAAACAGTTCCAGCCATTATCTCTTGCACCGTTCTTTGAAGATCCTTCTGAAGTATTCTGTGGGTTTGCAGTCAACTTTTGTTTCTGTCAAGTGTTTTGGGATAATCTACTACTTTAGAGGTGCCAGATAAATGCCCACAGCTGTTGAATGAACAACTCCCGCAGTCAGGCAACAGGAAAACAGCTGTGTTATTGCAGTACAGTTAGATTTTAGCAGAAGACGAACAGAAACTTTCGGGGTTTACGTCCACAGACCATATTGGGTACAGAAAGACTTCAATGAAGCTGTCTGAGGAACAGGTCACAAATATTCAACGACCATTGGCTGGGCAAGAACCATGGGGTCTCCTGTGGTTCAGGGATTCATGCTTTGCATTGAACTACTTTACAATCATGCGAGTGGGATAACAGCCTTGAAAAGATGAACCAACTCTGGTGATGTTGCCAACTGTTGTTTTAAGTGGCCTGTCTCAGAAGGCGGCACCCTCATGCCTCTGATGGTTGATTTGGACGTAAATCTCTCAACTGATGCCGCAGGGTGAGATTGAGTGTCAGAGGTATCATTTTTCAGCTCAGATGTAGAATCACATTCCTGCCTGCTCCCTCAGGTGAATATAAAACAATCCAATGGAACCAGTTGAAGAAAAGCATGGAGATTCTCTCACTATGTACATATCTATCAACCAACACCAGTTAAAAAGCACAGATAATCCAATAATAATTGCATCACTGTGTGTGAGAACTTACTGCCTTCAGTCTGACTGCTATGCTGCTATGATTACAACAGTGACTACATCACCCAAGAATTTCATTGGCTAAGATGTGATTTTGGGTCAGCCTGAGCCATGAAAGGTCCAATAGAAACCCAAATCTTTCCTTGTTTATTTTAGATTAGTTGCATCAACAGTGTGACATTTTTGTTAATCTGCTTTCTCTGAGGGCGTGTCAATGGCTTTAATTTCTCCGTAGTAACCATCTTCTGGGGCTGCTTCCGCAGCTCCCTCTAGATGTCGTGCGCTAATACAGTGGTAATAATGCCCTTTGTGTCCTTTAGTCCTCTTAATAAATGTTAAATGGTGTGCATCTTCTGCAGTGACCTACCCAGCAGCACTATAATTACTGCCTGGATAAAAGTTCATGCACCTGCTGTTCTCTGATTGATATTAATTGTACAGCCTCATTAGTCAGTTTATTGTTTGGCAGTGGATATAAACAAAAATCAAGCACAGAATCCTCCCACTGTCTAGTAGGGGGGAAGGATAGAAAGGAGCTGGGTAAATGCACTTCATGCTCAGCAGTGAAACAAGGGGGTGTACCAGCAGGTTGTAGGTAATGCTGTAGTGGTAATGTCTCTGGTTAGATTTAAGGGAAGGGACAGCAGGTTAAAGGAGATGTGAGGAAAACCTTATCACCCAGTGGGAATCAGGAATCCACTGCCTGTCAGGTTGGGAGAGGCAGAACCTTCATTACATTGAAGAAGTATTTAGGAGTGTACTTGTAATACAAGGCATGCAAGGAAAATGGGATTAGAATAATTGGGCTCAGTTTTTACCAGTGTGGGCATGGAGGGCCGAAGGGTCATTTTGCCTGGTGTAGAGCTGTATGTCAACTAATCCAGAGGTTAGGCTAATGCTCTGGGGACATGCGTTCCAATCCCATCATATCAACTGGTGAATCCTCAATAAATAATAATAATTTTAAACAAAAACAGAAATTGCGGGAAAAACTCAGTAGATCTCACACCATCCCTGGAGAGAAGGCAGAAACAATGTTTTGGGTCCAGTGACCATTCTTCAGGACAATAATTTTAATAATAATCATTCTAATTTTAATTTTCTAATAATTTTAATATCCATTGTCTCAGGACCAACCATTTTTCAGAAAAGGGATACTTTCAATTGAGCAGCCTTAGTCTAACTTTTCTCAAGTAACTATTTTATAAAATTTCATCAGAAGCGTCCAATATCTCCATTTTTGATGGAGCCTTTGGGAGAGCTCTAGGCATGGAGACGTTTCCCAATGGAAAATTCAATTTCACAGGTTTCTTCCAGGTCCTCCAGTTTCTTCCCACAGTCCAAAGATTTGTGGGTTAGGTGGATTAATCATGAAGAATACAGGAATAGGGTAGGGGGAGGTTCTGGGTAGGATACACTTCAGAGGGTCGGTGTGGACTTGATGGGCCAAATGGCCTGCTCCCACACTGTACGGATTCTATGAGCTTCTTAGTTGTTCTGAGGTCCCTCCCACACCAGTTGGCATAATTGCTGTGTCAGTGCATTGAGTTCCCCAGTTGAACATTGCTGCTGTGCACCGGGGAAAAGGAAAATTGGAGGGAGTAGGGGTCTCGGCCCAAAACGTCAGCTTCCCTGCTCCTCTGATGCTGCTTGGCCTGCTGTGCTCATCCAGCTCCACACCTTGTTATCTCAGATTCTCCAGCATCTGCAGTTCCTACTACCTCTTGGAGGGAGTATTGTTTGAAACAATTCCTGGAGATTGGAATGTAGCAAACGTCATCCCGCTATTGGAAAGAGAAACTGGGAAGCACTGATCAGTTAACCTAGCATTGGTAATTGGATTGGGAGCATACTGGAATTTATTGCAAAGGATGTGATAACTGGACACTTTAGGAATTAACAATAGGATGAGGCAGAGTCAATTTGGATCAACGAAAGAGGAGCGAGTTTTGACACACCCATTGGAGTGTAGCTAGCGGAATACACTGACGTCGAGGAAATGGATGTTGTGTATTTGGGTTTTCAGAAGGTGATTGATAAGGTCCCACACAAGAAGTTAGCAAAGAAAATTAGACCACATGGCGTTGGGATAATCTACTGGCACTGGATGAGAATCAGTTAACAGACAGAGATCAGAAAATACAAGTAAACTGGTCATTTTCAGCTTGTCAGTTGTTCTTGCAAAGATCAGTTCTTGGGCCCCAGCTGTGCATAATCTCTACCAATGATTTGCATATGAGGCTCAGATGTAATATTTCTAAGTCTGCTGATGACACTAAATATGGCTGGCCCTAGCATATTACCCTTAGGGGTTCCTGCCGCAATATCTTCAGACTGAAATGATTAGCCTCCAAAAACCACAACCATCTTCCTTTGTGCTAAGTATGACTCCAACAGAGTTCCTCCTCTCTTAATCCCATTTTTGCTGGGGCTGCTTGATACCACATTTGGCTAAACATTGTCAAAGGCAATAAGTTTTACCTCACTTCTGCAGTTGAGCTCTTTTGTCCATGTTTAGTCCTGCAATGAGGTCAAAAGCTGAATGAGCCAAGTCTTATCCTAATTGAGCATCAGTTGTTGCTGAGTAGGTGTACTTGACCAAACCATTGATGATATCTCCATCACTTTGCTGATTATTGAATATAGAGTGATAAGTTAGGTTTAGATTTAGGGCCGGGCTTAGACTGACTGGTGCTATTATCCCAGCTGATGGTAATACTGAACAAGTCAGATCCCAGATTGAAACCTGGCTTGATAGATCATGTATAGTAGGAACTGCAGGTGCTGGAGAATCTGAGATAACAAGGGGTAGAGCTGGATGAACACAGCAGGCCAAGTGGCATCAGAGGAGCAGGAAGGCTGATGGTTCAGCCCTAGGCCCTTCTTCAGAAAAATGAAGAAGGGTCTAGGCCCAAAATGTCAGCCTTCCTGCTCCTCTGATGGTGCTTGGCCTGTTGTGTTCATCCAGCTCTACACCTTGTTATCTCTTGATAGATCATATGGTTAATTTTTATACTCAGTTACTGCGGCATTTAATCATTGAAAGATAATCACACGAGGCTACCGACGTTCTATAACAAGAGAACAAAATTTATTAAACCAAAAAGGAGCTACATGAAACAGTTAGAAAGATCTCAATACAAAGGCCAACTTAAAGTTTTCAATATTTTCTAACACTATCCTTTTACACATACTCAATTAGATTAGATTCCCTACAGTGTGGGAACAGGCCCTTCGGCCCAACAAGTCCACACCGCCCCATGCAGCATCCCACCCAGACCCATCCCCCCTATAACCCACACACCCCTGGACACTATGGGAAATTCAGCATGGCCGATCCACCTAGCCTGCACATCTTTGGGCTGTGGGAGAAAACTGGACCACCCGGAGGAAACCCACACAGACACAGGGAGAATGTGCAAACTCCACACAGACAGTTGCCCGAGGCTGGAATCGAACCTGGGTCCCTGGTGCTGTGAGGCTGCAGTGCGAACCACTGAGCCACCGTGCCGCCCCAATTCCAGAGTAATCTCAGCTCTTTAAGTGTTTACTTCGCTGCATCCCCTCAATTCCTTTTCCTTGAACTGTGCATACAGTTTTACGAATCCTTTCTGAGTTCACAGGCGTGAATCTTTCACAATTCTGATGGCCTAAGGTTCTTCAGTTCTAACAACTTCAAGATTTCTATCCAGTTCTCCCTGCTAGAGGCTCCACAGTGTAAAATACTCCAGCTAAAGTGACTGATTCTTCTCATTGAAAGTCTCCATTCTCCTACTGGCGAAACTATCGTTCCTTCTGAACCAAATTCCTGATTCTTGTGAATGGAGCTGGAAAAGCTGAAGCTAATGTTCTGTTGTACACTTAGCAGTACAAGCATTCCATTAACTAATACTACAGGGGTCTACCAGGCCCTTAACTGCAGTCACATGCTTTCTGGAAATTGATGAATTTGGGTCACAGTTGCACGCGACTTTTTGACATTTTAAAAAGAATTACTTTGACAGAATTGACCCCCAACCATTTGTCTCTACAAATCCCAATGATGATTATGCACTGGACAACTTTGGCCAGGCAGGATAGGTCCTGATTTTTGTGGCGAGAACGTGCCTGTGCAATTTTTCACAATTCTGGAAGGGAGCTAGCATTGTACCTGCACTCGAATAACTTGGCTATGAGTGCGGCTGGTTCTGGAAGGCATGTCTTCTGTACGACTGGAATGTTGACAGGGTCCACATTCTTTACATATATTCAGCCTTTTCTTACTATCACATGCAATGAATCAGATTAGCTTAAGGCTGGTATTTGTGATGTTGCGGACCTTTGGGCTCTCCCATCATTGAGGATGTGAATATTTCCAGAGCATCCTCCTCCAGTGAGTATATTAATGTGCTCACACCATTCTAGCTGGGTTTCACAGGACTGTAGAGCTCTGATCTCCTACGTTGAGTGTGGGATCACTTATTTCAATTTATCACATTCTGCTTCTGCTGTTCGGCAACCAAGTGTTATAGCTATCTATAATTGGAACCTCAGTTATAGTTATGTATGGTGTTGCTCCTGGCATGTTAGCCTGCACTGTTCATTTAGCCTGTGCTAGGATGGTTATCATAGCGATAGGGATATAAGTTCAGATTGTGTTGAATACACTTCTGTTGTGGTGGTCCAAGTTGGATGGAAATCTGAGTGAACCAATCCCATTGTTGATGGGGATGTGGTCATCACTCCCAAGGTTGGCATTTGTTGCCCATCCCTAGTTGCACCTGCTCTCTAGCCCATCTGGGGAAAGCAACCATTCCATATCTACCCTGTCGATTTCAGTAAGAATCATATTTATTTCAATATGGTCTTCCACATTCTTCTAAACTCCAACGAGTACAGGCCTAACCTCCCTACATTAAAAAAAAATCCGTCCCCACCAGGATCAGCTGAGTGAACCTTCTTCGGACTGCCTCCAATGTAAATATACCTTGGCTTAGATAAGGAAACCAAAACTGTCCAAAGCTGTGATCTGACTTATATCATTTTAGCAAGATGCTCTACTTTTATACTCCATTCCTTTTAGGATAAAGGCCAACATTCAATCTGTCTGCCCTGTAGAGATGGAGGAGATCCTCAGTGTGAAGGTGGGACTTCACCTTCACTCGGGACCGTGTGCTCACTCCTACCAATACTGTCATGGACATGTCCATCTGCAACAGGTAGATTTGTGACGGCATAGTAACATGGTGTTTCCATTCTTATCTGATGTATCAGCATCTGCTGCAGGCCCAGCCTGGCTGTGATATTCTCTAGGACTTCTCCAGTCTGGTTAACAATGGTGCTGGGCATTGAAACACCCTGTCTGTACATTTTGTGTCTTTGTCACACTTGGTGCTTCTTCCAAGTGGCATTTAACAGGGTGAATGAAAAATTGAGAATCAGTGT
This sequence comes from Stegostoma tigrinum, assembly GCF_030684315.1. Lineage (NCBI taxonomy): Eukaryota > Metazoa > Chordata > Chondrichthyes > Orectolobiformes > Stegostomatidae > Stegostoma > Stegostoma tigrinum. The sequence goes on from NC_081361.1 coordinate 99,116,653, forward strand.
GTCCACAACTTCTTATCTTTATGAGGAACAGGCACAGGAGGATACTGTTTGGACTCTAAAGCTGCTCTGCCATTCAATAAGATCCTGGCTGTTCCAACATTCCTTACATCCACTTTCCTGCCATTTCCCTGTAACCCTTGGTTCCTAAACTGATGAACGATCTATCTATCTCAGCCTTAAATATACACAAGGGCTCTGCCCCCACAGGTCTCTGTGGCAAGGAGATCCAAACACTCACAATGCTCTGAAAAAAAAATTCCTTGTCATCTCAGTCTAAATTGATGCCCCTTTACTCTGAGACCATGCCCTCTGGTCCTAGGCACTCTCATGAGAAGAAACATCCTCCAGCACTTACCCTGCCAAGCCCCTTAAGATTCCAATGTGTTTCAATGAGAACACCTCTCATCCTGCTAAACTCCAGTGAGTAGATCCCAGTCTTTATTCATAAAACAATCCCTCCTTACCATGAATTCTGAGGTAGGGTCACCGGAACAGAAACATTAACTCTGTTTTTCCCTTCACAGATGCTGCCAGACCTGCTGAGATTTTCCAGCAACTTTGTTTTTGTTCCCTGCTTAACGGGGATCATCCCTAGTGAACCTTTTATAAACTGCATCCAAAGAAATGATATCTTTCTTTAAATAAGGAGACCAAAACTGCTCACAGTGCTCCAATGTTGGCTCACCAGCACCTTGTACCATTTCAGTAAGACTTTCTGTCCCCTATACTCAAACCCCCTTGAAACAGGGGCCAAAGGTGTGCAGTATTATTAGAGTCCTGTGAGTAATTTAATGATGGCACTGAATTCTCTCCTGCCTTCTGTATAAATATCTTCAATCCATTCTGAATATCTGCTTCTTTTGGCAACAGGATAGTGATTTTATTTGGTTAAAAAGATGCATTTGTTGTTTAGCGAGTGGAAAAACAGACCCTAAAAATACTTTGGATTCATATATTAGACCAAAATGACTTTAAAAAAAAGTTTAAGATAAAGCCATTAATTTTGTGTAAGGAAATAAAATTAAAATCATTAATTACATAGAAATTGCCAAAACCAGTACAAGGAAAATGAACCCAAGCCTGCAATCTTTGGCTTTATATATAAAATAGGTTACATGCTTTGTAAGTGATTAGGTTGAATGACTCAGCATAGTTGAACATCCCATAATTTCTTTTTCACTCAGGACTTGAGGCCTCCTTTGTTGCCTGGACATTACAATTTTGCATCGAGTCACTGAGGCGGCAATAAGTATTTAAAATTTTTTTACTCAGGATTCCTTGTCTCGTGAAGTTGCCTTTATTAGTCATCCTGAGATGGCCCTCAAGGAGGTGATAGTGGGCCTCTAGCTTACCAAGAGCCAACCTAGCTCTGCCTTCAAAATGTATAAAAACACCTTGCAGCAACTTTTCAGGAAGAGAGTTCAAATGACTCACCGACCCTCTGAGAGAAAATAAGTTCTCCTTATCTCGGCCTTAAATGGGTTAGACTGAAGTTAAGAACACAGGGAACTAGGAGCAGGGGCAGGCCATTTGGCCCCTTGAGCCTGCTCTGCCATTTAATCCAATCACTGCTGATCTTATCACGGCCTCAACTCCACTGTCCTGCCCACTCTCCATAACCCTTCAACCCATTACTAATTAAAAATTTATCTTCTCCTTCAAATTTACTGAATGTATCAGCATCCATATCACTCTGGGGAAGTGAATTCCACAGATTCACCACCCTTTGAAAGAAGTAATTTCTCCTCTTTGTTTTAAATCTGCCACTCCTTAGCATAAAACCATTTTACATAGAACAATACAGTGCAGAACAGGCCCTTCGGCCCTCGATGTTGCGCCGACCTGTCAACTAATCTAAGCCCCTCCACCTACAATATCCCATCATTATCCATATGCTTATCCAAGGACTGTTCAAATGCCCCTAATGTGGCTGAGTTAACTACATTGGCAAGCTGGGCGTTCCACGCCTTACCACTCTTTGAGTAAAGAACCTGCCTCTGACATCTGTCTTAAATCTATCACCCCTCAATTTGTAGCTATGCCCCCTTGTACAAGCTGAAGTCATCATCCTCGGAAAAAGACTCTCACTGTCCACCCTATCTAATCCTCTGATCATCTTGCGTGTCTCTATTAAATCCCCTCTTAGCCTCCTTCTCTCCAATGAGAACAGACCCAAGTCCTTCAGACTTTCTTCATAGGGCCTGTGCTCCAGACCAGGCAACATCCTGGTAAATCTCCTCTGCACCTTTTCCAATGCTTCCACATCCTTCCTGTAATGGGGCGACCAGAACTGCACGCAATATTCCAAACGAGGCCGCACTAGCGTTTTGTACAGTTGCAGCACGAGCTGTGGCGACAATGGAGCTCAGTCAGGATTTTGAATCTGAAGGGAGTTGTGTGTGCTTGTTGGAACCAAACACTAGAATGCTACAGTGATAATGGGAACTGCAGGTGCTGGAGATTCCAAGATAATAAAATGTGAGGCTGGATGAACACAGCAGGCCCAGCAGCATCTCAGGAGCACAAAAGCTGACGTTTCGGGCCTAGACCCTGCAGCAGAGAGCCCTCTGATGAAGGGTCTAGGCCCGAAATGTCAGCTTTTGTGCTCCTGAGATGCTGCTGGGCCTGCTGTGTTCATCCAGCCTCACATTTTATTAACTAGAATGCTACACTTGTAGCGCCTCACTTTTGTCCTGTGTCCCAACTGTTTCTCACATTTCTGCTGGAGGCCAGGGATCATTTTGAAGAATGTTCCTCTGCGTAACCGACTGAAAGATTTTCTGCTTTGTAGGTTAAACCTAAACAATTTGAGAAAAGTATTTCTTTTTAACAAGCAGTCCACCTGAACAAGCCTGGTGGTAAAAATTCGCAACTGTCTTCGAGTTACAAAAAGCTGACTAAGTGTTCCACACAAGTACTGATAAACATGTAACACTTATCGACGAAGTCGCTTTCAGAAATAAAATGACGTCTTCATTTATCGAGAGCACAACAGGTTCCTGATACCAAGTAAGAACCGAAAGAACTGCAGATGCTGTATATCAGGAACTAAGACAGAAGTTGCTGGCCTGGCAGCGTCCTGACACTAATTTAACAAAATGATAGATTCCGCACCCTATTACTAAATTTCAACTGCAACTGCAGAATAGGTTCAGTAAAAATCTTGTGAAGTTTCCATTGTCCTTTGGGTCAAATAAGAAGCTTGTTGACAGGTCTCCACACACTCAGAATCACCGAGCCAGTCTTGCACACAATGCCATGAGTTGATTTGGCAAAGGGCCGGAATTTTTCAGGGTTTCACCTGAAGCTGAGAGTGACTGATGCTCAAGTCGGTGTTTTCAGAGACAACGCTTTGCCGGTGTGTGGTGGACTTCAGTGTATCTTGCTCCACTTCAATTTTGTTCTTACAGGCCATACAAAGCATTTGCTTTATCACATGCCACATGTCTGAATCCTTGTAGGAGTAAATGATTGGGTTCATCAGAGAGTTGGTCAAGGCCAGCAGAAGGACCCAAATCTTCACACTCAACAGATTGCAGGTGGAGCAGCAAAGACCATCCAAAAGGACCACCACCAGCCCAGGAGTCCAGCAAAAAACAAAAGCACCTGCAAGAGAAATGCAACATAACAATGTTGAGTGCTTTAGAGTTGTAGAGCACAGGGACAGGCCCTTTGGCCCACCATGTCTATGCCAATCAACAAACACCAAACTAGATTAATCCCATTTACCTGCTTGGCCCATACCCTAATATGCCCTGGCACTTTAAGTGCTGATCTAGATGTTTCTTAAATGTTGTGAGAGTGGATATCCCCACCATCCTCTCAGGCTACGCGTTTCATATTTCTACCGCTCCATGGGTGAAAAATGTTTTCCTCGGATTCCATCCTTTATTCCAACTCTTTCTATGCAATTTCTCCTAGAATTGCTTTTGGGAGGGAGAGGATGGCTTTTGAAGAAGCAGGGTCCTGAGACAACCCTTCCATCACCCCTCCTACCCCCTATCACCTCACAGCCTCTTTGGAACATTAAGAAGAAAATAAGTCACATGTTTCAGACCAGAAGGGGCTGTATATCTCCTTCTGTCAACTATGGACAGAACTGTCATTATTCCCACTCTCCCTGCTCTTTCCTCCCAAACGTTGCTCCTTTAATGATTGATCAACTCCCTTTCGAGTGTAATAAATGAGCTTACTTCCACTGCCCTTTCATCATTCTTACAGTTAATGATTATTTTTATATCCAGAAACTATTACACATAACTGAACATTTTCACTAACATTGACCTTGCTTTTGTGCACCTTCTGTGCAGTGTAACCTTTTGTGCTTCACTCTGTCTAAACACCCTATGATCTGTGCTTTTTTCTGAAGAAGGGTCCAGATCCTAAATGAAGGGTCTAGGCCCGAAATGCCAGCTTTTGTGCTCCTGAGATGCTGCTTGGCCTGCTGTGTTCATCCAGCTCCACACTGTGTTATCTTGGATTCTCCAGCATCTGCAGTTCCCATTATTTCTATTCCAGATTCTAAACGTCAGCTTTCCTGCTCCTCTGAAGCTGCTTGGCCTGCTGTGTTCATCCAGCTCTAAACCTTGTTATCTATGATCTGTGCGTCTGTTTTTGCTATGATCTGCCTACACTGCTCACAAACAAAGCTTTTCACTGTATGTAGGTACACATGACTACAATAAATCAAATCAAATCAACTACCAGAGATAGTAGGAATTGTAGATGCTGGAGAATCTAAGATAACAAGGTGTAGAGCTGGATGAACACAGTAGGCCAAGCAGCATCAGAGGAGCAGGAAGGCTTACGTTTCCAGCCTAGACCCTTCTTCAGAAATCAACGATCACTCTTTCACCCTGGGTTTTCTTTCCACCTATTAACCACAACCTGCAAAGCAGCCACGGCTTCTAACTGAGATTACAAAGTATAGAGCTGGACGAACGCAGCAGGCCTGGAACATCAGCTTTTGTGCTCCTCTGATGCTGCTTGGCCTGCTGTGTTCATCCAGCTCCACACTTTGTTATCTCGGATTCTCCAGCATCTGCAGTTCCCATTATCTCTGATCACGCCTTCTAACTGATTAACTCACATGCAAAGCAAATTAACAGCACGAAAATCATCAAAGGGAAGGGAGAGGTGGATAGGCAGGGCAGACACTGATTTATATTTGGAAAGGAACTTCATTTATTGTTGAGCACTGAAATAGAGCCACTCCTCATGGTGTACATTGGCTAGTCCCAGCCCAAGACAGACCCTACATCTGCTTTTCTTAAAAAAATCCAGAAGTGCTCTTACTCGCAACTGATTTTTTTAAAACCATCAACCACCCTCAGGTAAATGTGCCACATTTTCTGATTAATTTATCTGCAAAGCCCATTAACAGCAACGAAAGCCATCAAAAGTAAGGGAATGGTGGGGAGACAGGGCTGATACTGATTATAAACACATTGATAACAGAGGCCCTCAGGTTTCTCTGGAACAATGCATCTCAAAAACATCAAAACTCTGTTCAAATGGTGATTGGCAGCTCGTAGAGTTAAATTAAGAGGAGAGTAGAGGTTATGTGTATGAGGAGTCTTGGAGAGATGGTGGAGTGAGCTTTTAACTAATAAAAACAGCAATTGCTGGAAAAGCTCAGCAGGTCTGGCAGCATCTGTGGAGAGAAATCAGAGTTAACGTTTCAGGCTCAGGGACTCTTCCTCAGAACTCAAAGCTTTTACCCGTTCCAGCTATCCTCTGGGACTGAGAAATATTTGCATCACTACTTCCAAAACTGGGATTAACTGTCTTTACATTGCTAAATCGAAACAATAGAATTATTATAATACTAATAATCTATCAATAACGTATCCTTGGCTCTAATAATCAAATGATTTTGTTGCTTGCAATTCTAATGATATATCATGCTGCATCACCCACTATACTACAGAAACAACATCTTTATTGGCTCCATGTTAAAGCAGAGTTTGTAATGACCTAGGCTAATCTTAAACACTGAATCCACGCAGTGACTATTCAGCCCATTGAGCTCACGAGAGGTAAAAGCAATTTCGTTAAAAGCCCTGGGTTCTGAAGAAGGGTCACTGGACCTGAAGCATTAACTCTGATTTCTCCCCACATATGCTGAGCTTTTCCAGCAATTTCTGTTTTTGTTAGCTAAAAGCTCACTCCACTGCTTCTTCTGGTCCCCCTGCTATAGAAAACATATTATTAAATTGGAGAGAGAGAGCAAAAACAAAATTATCAGGATGTTGCTGGGGCTGAAGTATTTCCGTTATAAGGAGAAGCAGGATTGACTGGGGCTTTTTCACTGGAGCATAGGAGGTGGAGGGGGAATCCTTGTAGACGTTTATGAAATTATGAGGGGTGCAGAGAAGGTGACCAGCAAATGACTTTTCCCCAGGGTGGGGGGATGTGCAAAACTAGGGGGCATATTTTTCAGGAGAGGGGAGAAAGATTCAAGAGACACGAGGACAGCATTTTCACACAGAGGGTGGCTTGTATGTGAAATGAGCTGCGAAAGGAAGTGTTAGATGCTCCTGCAGTTACATTTAAAAGGTATTTGGTTCAGTTACATGGATAGGAAAGGTTCGGAGGGATATGGGCCAAATGCAGGTCAATGAGACGAGGTTAGTTTGGGAAACTTGGTCTGCATGGACAAGTTGGGCCGAAGAGTCTGTTTCAGTGCTGTAGGATTCAATGATTCCTCCTAAACCTTGATTTGCCTTGTCTACTTTTCACCCAATCCCTTTTATAAGCCAAAATTGGATCTGTTGCCCCCACTCTCTGACCGAATCACTCGCTGACTTCTCTTAGTTCTTTTGCCAATCACCTCAGGCTCTTGTGGTACAGTGATAATGTCCCTACCTCTGAGCTAGGGAGTCTAGGATTAAGTCCCACCTACTCCTGAGCTGTAGAATAACATCTCTGCACAGCTTCATTCAAAACTATCTACCCTGAGGAACTCCTGCAGAGATGTCCTGGAGCTGAGGTGCCTGACCCCCAACAACCGTGGCCATCTTCCTATGTGTCAGGTATGACACCAAGCAATGGAAAGTTTGTCCCCGATACCCATTGATTTCAACAGGGCACCTTGATGCCACACGCGGTCAAATGGTTTCTTGATATCAGGGATTGTCACACACTTTTCAGAAATACAGCTCTTTTGTCCATGTTTGAGCGAAGGCTGTAATGAGCTCAGGAGCTGAGTGGCCCTGGCAGAACCCAAGCTGGACGTCACTGAGCAGGTTATTGCTGAGCAGGTGCTGCTTGATAGCGCTGTTACTGACACCTTCCATCACTTTACTGATGGTCGAGGGGAGACTGATGGGGTAGTAATTGGCCGGGTTGGATTTGTCCTGCTTTTTGTGTACAGGACATACTTGGGCAATTTTCCACACTGTCAGGTAGATACCCGTGTTGTAGCTGTTCTGGGACAGCTTGGCCAGGGGAGCGGCAAGTTCTGGAGCACAAGTCTTCAGTACTATTGCCAGAATGTTGTCAGGGCCTGTAGCTTTTGCAGTATCCAGTGTCTCCAACCGTTTCTTCATATCACGTGGAGTGAATTGAATTGGCTGACGACTGGTATCTGTGATGCTGGGGAGCACTGGAGGAGGCCGAGATGGATCATCCACTTGGCACTTCTGGCTGAAGATTGCTGTGAGTATTTCAGCCTTATCTTTTGCACTGGTGTGCTGGGCTCTTCCATCATTGAGGATGGGGATATTTGCGGAACCTCCTCCTCCCGCGGTGAGTAGTTTAATTGTCCACCATCATTTACAACTGGATGCGGCAGGACTGCAGAGCTTAGATCTGATCTGTTGGTTGTGGGATCGCTAAGCTCTGTCACTTGCTGCTTTCGCTGTTTGGTGTGCAAGTAGTCCTGTTTGGTGAGTTCACCAGGTCGATATCTCGACTTCAGGTACACCTGGTGCTGCTCCTGGCATACCCTCCTGCACTCTCCATTGAACCAGGGTTAATCCCCTGACTTGATGGTAATGGTTGAGTGGGGGATACGCTGGGCCATGAGGTTACAGATTGTGCTGGAATACAATTCTGCTGCTGTTGAGGGCCTACAGCGGCTCATGGATGCCCAGCCTTGAGTTGCTAGATCTGTGTGAAGTCTGCCCCACTTACAAAAGTGATAGCGCCACAGAACACGATGACGATTGCTCTGAAAGGGCAACAAATGCTGGCCCGTACAGCAACATTGAAATCCTACAAGGGAGATCATACTGAAGGATTTTTCAATGGCACGTCACTAGGTGGCACCATTACCTCAACAACAAATATGGGAACATCATTCAACTTTAATGGGAAGCAACTACATAAAAACAGAGACAACACAGGGGGAGCTGGAGGAACACAGCAGGCCGGCCAGCATCAGAGGTGCAGGAAAGTTGACGCTTCAGGTCAGGATAACAAAGTGTGGGGCTGAATGAACACAGCAGGTCAAGCAGCATCTTAGGAGCACAAAAGCTGACGTTTCGGGCCTAGACCCTTCATCAGAGAGGGGGATGGGGGGAGGGAACTGGAATAAATAGGGAGAGAGGGGGAGGCGGACCGAAGATGGAGAGAAAAGAAGATAGGTGGAGAGAGTATAGGTGGGGAGATAGGGAGGGGATAGGTCAGTTTTGTGCTCCTAAGGTGCTGCTTGTCCTGCTGTGTTCATCCAGCTCCACACTTTGGTATCTCGGATTCTCTAGCATCTGCAGTTCCCATTATCTCTGATCACAATTTTAACCTCACTGCAAAGCTTCAGGTCAGAAATGGGGGAGGGGGGGGAAGGGAGATCAGATTTAAATGGAGGAGGGGGTGGGGCTGGGGAAGGTAGGTGGAATGGTGATAAGAGAGTGCAGGAAGGGAGTGGTAGGGATTGGTCAGTGGGAAGGGAGGGGCAGGTAGGAGGGAGAGAAGATTCACAGCTTATGTCAGGTCAAGGAGTGTCCAGCTCTGACAGTGAGCTCCAGAGATTCTCACCAAACAGAAGAAGGAGGCAGCACAATAAAACACAGTGCTGGCTGAAATCCTGAAACAAAATAAGGAAAGTACTGTCAATATTCCAGTCCAACCAGACAAGCTGAGCACCTTCACATTTTCTGCTTTTATTAAAGTAGGATCAGTGTTTAGACCGGACCATTTACTGAGGCAAAGTGAAGCTAACCCAATCTCTCGATGTGACATGCCCAAAAGAATCAAATACCTCCAGGAGGTACAAAGTACAAAGAACAAAGAAACCTACAGCACAGGAACAGACCCTTCGGCCCTCCAAGCCTGCGCCGATCGAGATCCACTGTCTAACCTGTCATCTATTTTTTAACGGTCTGTGTCCATTTGCTCCCTGCCCATCCATGTACCTGTCCAAATATATCTTAAAAGACGCTAACGTGTCTGCGTCTACCACCTCCGCTGGCAACGCGTTCCAGGCACCCACCACCCATCTGTACTCCAGGGCCCTGGAGCAAGCTGTACTGATGATCGGGCAGTGCTCTATTAATATTATTAGTGGGCCAGTCATCCAGAATGCTGGACCAATGTTCTGGGGACATGGCAAATGGTGAACTTTGAATTGAACAAAAGGAGTAATTAAAAGCCAGCCTGGAACTGACCATGTAAACATTGCCAATTATCCTAAAAAGCCACCTGGTTGGCTAATGTAATTTAGAGAAGGAAATCTGCCATATTCACCTGGACTGATGTACACGTGACTCCAGACCCACAGCAGTGTGGTTAATTCTTATTCTCCCCCCTCAGCCCTGTCCCCCGAAGCAGCAACAGCAAATCATTCAGCAGTTAGGGATGGGCAATAAATGTTGTTTAGCCAGTAAATTCTACATCCCGTGAACAAATGGGAAAAATTGAGCGACAGAAACAACAATTGCTAGAAAAATTGCTGGAAAATAATCAGGATTTGAGTTCTGGTCAAGAAAGTCTTGGAACAATTAATGAACAAAGATCATTCTGTGAAGAATATCCTATATCTCAAGAGCACAGCTTTGATCTGTGCCCTGAGAAGCTACCCGTATAAACTGATGTTTCACCATTTATCAAAATCCTCAAACAGGGTATCTGAACGATACATTCTTGAACCTACTGTCAGGTCAAATCCTACGATGGTAGCAGACTAATTCTTAGGAGGAACATAAAACATCCTTTGTTGTCACATGTACTCCAGTACAGAATTACAGTGAAAAGTATTTAATACCACCATCTCTTCTTTTTAATTATTCATTCACAGGATGAAGGCATCATTGGCTCAGCAGCATTTATTGCCCATCCGTAATTACCCAGAGAGTAGTTAAAAGTCAACCACATTGCTGTGGGTCTGGAGTCACATGTAGGCCAGACCAGGTAAGGATGGCAGTTTCCTTCCCTAAAGGACATTAGTGAACCAGATGAGATTTTCCAATAATTGGCAATGGATTCACAGTCATCATTAGATTCTTAATTCCAGATATTTATTAAATTCAAATTCCACCTTCTGCCGTGGCAGGATTTGAACCTGGGTCCCCAGAACATAATCCAGGGACCCAGATAAACAGCCCAGCAATAATATCGCTCCGCGATTGCCTCCCTGCCTGGATACAAGTATTAGGTGCAAATCTTGAAAACAAAAGAGGGATAAAAGAAAAAGTAGTAGTGTTACTTACTGTACTAAAAAAAGGTTAGAAATAAGACAGTGAAAGGATTGACATTACAGTCCACGAAAGAATTTCAAGTAGCAGCATCTCAGCACATGGTCTGACTGCTATGTCAGAATCCCACCAAAAACCACAAAGTCAACATGAGCGGTTACCCTGATATGTTGCTTAACAGGCAGTACAATGAGTGACTTCCCCTGGTCTTCAAATGGTCAGGACTGGAGATAGCAATTCAGTCCCACAAGCCTGTTCTGTCATTCAGTCAGATCATGGTCAATTTGCCTCCTCACTCTCGGTTCACTTAATTCCCCCTCTGATATTTTCTAATCAATTTCTTCTGAAGGTTTCTTACATAATTCCGGAACAAATAAGACTTGAGCGTAGGTCTCCTGGCTTAGAGGTTGAGACACTATCACGGTGCCATAAAAGTCCTTCTTAGCTTCAACACCACTGCACCCCCGTCCCCACCCAACATATACCTATAAGTTAATGCTGCAAAATTTTCAATCAACATATCCTCAACAGTTATTTGGAGGACAGAGTTTCAAATTTCCACTCCCCTCTGAAGGAACAAGAGCTTCCCATAGTTGAAAAAAGCAAAAGAACAGCAGGTGATGGAAATCAGAAACAAAAACAGAAGTTGCTGGAGAAACTCAGCAGGTCTGACAGCGTCTGTGGAGAGAAAGCAGAGCTAACGTTTCAGGTCCAGTCACCCAATTGATGGTAGCGAGGATAAAGTTAGTTTTTTGTGCGGAAGAGAGGGTGGGGAGAGGGGGGTAAGAAATAAACAATACGTGGGGATACAGTCAAAAGACGGAGACAGAGAATAATCGGAGAGAAAAAGGAGTGGATAATGATCAGCCTAGGAGAATCAAAGGCTTTATCGGGCATTATTAGCGGCTACCAGTAGCTTGTGTGTAATTGTAGACCATGTGGCAACAAAGCCTAGGGTGTGGGAGTTGGGTTAAGGATTTGGGAGGAGGTGCCTCAAGCCTGAAAATTCTTGAACAAAACCAGACGTTGCTGGAAAAGCTCAGCAGGTCTGGCAGCATCTGTGAAGGGGAAAACAGAGTTAATTTTTCGGGTCCAGTGACCCTTCCTCAGAACTGATGGGAGCTGGGAAAACATTGGTTGAGAGGCAGAAAATAGGGAGGGGAGTGGGGTATGGAGTAAACAATAGGGGAAAAGATAGAGCCCGAAGAGAGGGGAGAGCAGTTGGATAGACAAAGGAGTTGGTAATGTATGTTGATAGTGTAGTATGGCGCACTGACCTCTACGTCACCGAGACCAGGCACCAACTCTCCGACACCTCTTCCTACCGCCCCGTCGATCATGACCCCACCCCTAACCACCAAACTATCATCTCCAAAAATATCCACAACCTCATCACTTCAGGTGACCTCCCACCCACGGGCTCCAACCTCATCATCCCCCAACCCCGCACCACCTGCTGCTATCTTAAAGAGAGAGCTCAGAAGAGCCAGGAGGAGACATGAGAAGTTGTTGGCGGACAGGATCAGGGTAAACCCTAAGGCTTTCTGTTGGTGTTTAAGGAATAAAAGAATGACGAAAGTAAGATTAGGGCCAATCAAGGATAGTAGTGGTAAGTTGTGTGTGGGGTCAGATGAGATAGGGGAAGCGCTAAGTGAATATTTTTCGACAGTATTGACTCTAGAAAACGACAATGTTGTTGAGGAGAATACTGAGATATGGCTACTAGACTAGGTGGGATTGAGGTTCACAAGGAAGAGGTATTAGAAATCCTTCAGAGGGTGAAGATAGATAAGTCCCCTGGGCCGGATGGGATTTACGCTAGGATCCTCTGGGAAGCCAGGGAGGAGATTGCCAAGCCTTTGGCATTGATCTTTAACTCGTCATTGTCTACAGGAATAGTGCCAGATGACTGGAGGATAGCAAATGTGGTTCCACTGTTCAAAAAGGGGAGTAGAGACAATCCTGGTAATTACAGACCAGTGAGCCTTACCTCAGTTATTGGTAAAGTGTTGGAAAAGGTTATAAAAGATAGGATTTATAATCATCTAGAAAAGAATAAATTGATTAGGGATAGTCAGCACGGTTTTGTGAAGGGAAGGTCGTGCCTCACAAACCTTATTGAGTTCTTTGAGAAGGTGACCAAACAGGTAGATGAGAGTAAACCGGTTGATGTGGTGTATATGGATTTCAGCAAGGCGTTCGATAAGGTTCCCCACAATAGGCTATTGTACAAAATGCGGAGGAATGGGATTGTGGGGATATAGCAGTTTGGGTCGGAAATTGGCTTGCTGAAAGAAGACAGAGGGTGGTAGTTGATGGGAAATGTTCATCCTGGAGACCAGTTACTAGTGTTGTACCGCAAGGGTCGGTGTTGAGTCCACTGCTGTTTGTCATTTTTATAAATGACCCGGATGAGGGCGTAGAAGGATGGGTTAGTAAATTTGCAGACGACACTAAGGTGGGTGGAGTTGTGGATAGTGACGAAGGATGCTGTAGGTTGCAGACAGACATAGATAAGCTGCAGAGCTGGGCAGAGAGGTGGCAAATGGAGTTTAATGCAGACAAGTGTGAGGTGATGCACTTTGGTAGGAGTAACCGGAAGGCAAAGTACTGGGCTAATGGTAAGATTCTTGGTAGTGTAGATGAGCAGAGAGATCTCGGTGTCCATGTACACAGATCATTGAAAGTTGCCGCCCAGGTTGACAGGGCTGTTAAGAAGGTAAACAGCGTTTTAGCTTTTATTAATAGAGGGATTGAGTTCTGGAACCAAGAGGTTATGCTGCAGCTGTACAAAACTCTGGTGCGGCCGCACTTGGAGTATTGCGTACAGTTCTGGTCACCGCATTGTAAGAAGGATGTGGAAGCTTTGGAAAAAGGGTGCAGAGGAGATTTACTAGGATGTTGCCTGGTATGGAGGGAAGGTCTTACGAGGAAAGTTTGAGGGACTTGAGGCTGTTTTCATTAGAGAGAAGAAGGTTGAGAGGTGACTTAATTGAAACATATAAAATAATCAGAAGGTTAGATAGGGTGGATAGGGAGAGCCTTTTTCCTAGGATGGTGATGGCAAGCACGAGGGGGCATAGCTTTAAATTGAGGGGTGAAAAATATAGGACAGATGTCAGAGGTAGTTTCTTTACTCAGAGAGTAGTAAGGGAATGGAACGCTTTGCCTGCAACGGTAGTAGATTCGCCAACTTTAGGTACATTTAAGTCATCATTGGACAAGCATATGGACGTACGTGGAATAGTGTAGGTTAGATGGGCTTGAGATCGGTATGACAGGTCAGGACAACACCGAGGGCCGAAGGGCCTGTACTGTGCTGTAATTTCTATGTTCTAGATCTCCTTCCCAAAATGTACAAATCCACCTGCCCTGGTCGACCCATTGTCTCCACCTGCTCCTGCCCCACTGAACTCACCTCCACCTATCTGGACTCCATTTGCTCCCCCTTAGTCCAGGAAGTCCCTCCCTACAAGGCGTTCGATAAGGTTCCCCACAGTAGGCTATTGTACAAAATGCGGAGGAATGGAATTGTGGGAGATATAGCAGTTTGGGTCGGAAATTGGCTTGCTGAAAGAAGACAGAGGGTGGTAGTTGATGGGAAATGTTCATCCTGGAGACCAGTTACTAGTGGTGTACCGCAAGGGTCGGTGTTGGGTCCACTGCTGTTTATCATTTTTATAGATGACCTGGATGATGGCGTAGAAGGATGGGTTAGTAAATTTGCAGATGACACTAAGGTGGGTGGAGTTGTGGATAGTGACGAAGGATGCTGTGGGTGACACCACCCACGCCCTCCACCTCCTCCAGAACTTCCAATTCCCTGGTCCCCAACACCTCATCTTTACCATGGATGTCCAATCCCTATTCACCTGCATTCCCCATACAGATGCCCGAAAGGCCCTCCGCTTCTTCCTGTCCCGCAGACACAACCAGTCCCCCTCCACCGACACCCTCATCCGCCTAGCCAAGCTCATTCTCACTCTCAACAAATTCTCTTTCGATTCCTCCCACTTCCTACAGACAAAGGGGGTGGCCATGGGTACCTGCATGGGTCCAAGCTATGCCAGACTCTTTTTAGGTTACGTGGAACAGTCCCTCTTCTGTACCTACACTGGTCATACACCCCACCACTTCCTCCGTTACATTGATGACTGTATCGGCGCTGCCTCATTCTTCCACGAGGAGCTCGAACAGTTCGTCCACTTCACCAACACCTTCCACCCCAACCTCAAGTTCACCTGGACCATCTCTGATACCTCGTTCTCCTTCCTGGACCTCTCTGTCTCCCTCTCTGGCATCCGCCTAAAAACCGATATCCGTTTGAAGTCCACCGACTCCCACAGCTACTTAGAATACACCTCCGCCCACCCTCTTTCCTGCAAAAATTCCATCCCCCATTCCAAATTCCTTTGGCTCCGCCGCAGCTGCTCCCAGGATGAGGCATTCCACTCCCATACATCTCAGTGTCCTCGTTTTTCAAGGACCGCAACATCCTCCCATCAGTGGTTGAGAACACCCTCGACTGTGTCTCTCGCATTTCCCGCAACTCATCCGTCACACCCCCTCCCCGCAATAACAACCAAAACAGAATCCTCCTCGTCCTTAAGTACCACCCCACCAACCTCCGGATCCAATGCATCATCCTCCGACTCTTCCTCCATCTGCAATCCGACCCCATCACCAAAGACATTTTTCCATCCCCACCCTTGTCTGCTTTCCAGAGGGACCACTCTCTCCGTGACTCCCATGTCCACTCCACACTCCCCTCCAGCCCCATCACACCCGGCACTTTTCCCTCCAACCGCAGGAAGTGCTACACCTGCCCCCTCATCCCCATCCCAGGCCCCAAGAAGACTTTCCACATCAAACAGATGTTCACCTGCACATCTGCCAATGTGATATACTGTATCCACTGTACCCGTTGTGGCTTCCTCTACATTGGGGAAACCAACCGGAGGCTTGGGGACCACTTTGCAGAACACGTACGCTTGGTTTGCATTAAACAACTGCACCTCCCAGTCACAAACCATTTCAACTCCCCCTCCCATTCCTTAGACGACATGTCCATCATGGGCCTCCTTGCAGTGCCACAATGATGCCACCCGAAGGTTGCAGGAACAGCGACTCATATTCCACTTGGGAACCCTGCAGCCCAATGGTATCAATGTGGACTTCACCAGCTTCAAAATCTCCCCTTCGTCCACTGCATCCCTAAACCAGCCCAGCTCGTCCCCGCCTCCCTAACCTGTTCTTCCTCCCACCTATCCCCTCCTCCCACCTCAAGCCCCACGCCTATCTCCTACCTACTAATCTCATCCCGCCCCCTTGGCCTATTCTCTTCCTAACTCCCCACCTATACTCACCTTTCTGGCCCCATCCCCACCTCTTTTACCTGTCTTTCTCCTCTCCACCTATCTTCTCCTTTTATCCATCTTCTATCCGCCTCCCTCTCTCTCCCTATTTATTTCAGAACCCCCTTCCCCTCCCCCATTTCTGAAGAAGGGTCTAGGCCTGAACCGTCAGCCTTCCTGCTCCTCTGATGTTGTTTGGCTGTTATGTTCATCCAGCTCTACACCTTGTTCTCTCAGAGTTGTTAACGATCAGGCTGGGAGGGTGAATAGTTGTTAATGGGGACTGTTAGAGACTAACAGTACTGTGTAATGGCAAGCTATGTGATAACAAGGAGATAGTAGGGACTGCCGATGCTAGAATCTCACATAACATGGTGTAGAGTTGGATCAACATAGCAGGCCAGGCAGCATCAAAGGAGCAGGAAAGCTGATGGTTCGTGTTGGGATACTTCTTCAGAAATAGGGGAGGGGAAGGGCGCTCTGAAATAAATAGAAAGAGGGAGGAGGTGATAGCAGGTGGATAGTGGAACGGATAGGTGGAGAGAAGATGGAAAGGTCAGGGAGGCGGGGATAAAGAGGGTAAAAGTGAACCTCCTCCCCCTCTCCCTATTTATTTCAGAGCCCCCTTCCCCTCCCCTATTTCTGAAGAATGGTCCCGACCCAAAACGTCAGCTTTTCTGGTCCTCTGATGCTGCCTGGCCTGCTGTGTGCCTCCAGCTCCACACTGTGTTATCCATGTGGTAACAAGGCCTGGTGTGTGGGGTAGGGGCCTGGGACATGGGAGAGTTTAGGCTCTAAAATTATTGAGCTCAATATTGAGTTCAGAGGGCTGTAGGGTTCCCCAGCGGAAAATATGGTGTTGTTCTTCCAGCTTATACTGAGCTTCGTTAGAACACTGCAACAAGCAGTCTCTGTCTGTCTGTCTCTCTATCTCCCCGCCCCCATTGTATCTCTCTCTCTTGCTGTTAAACATGCTTTCTCTCTCTTTCATAGTAAGGTTCCTCTCCCCCATCGCTCTCTCCTCACAACTCCCACAACTCCTTTGTTTTCAGCTTCCATAACCAGAGTAAGCAGTTTCTACTTTATCTACCCTATCAAATCCTTTAATCCTCTGACACGCCTCAATCAGATTATCATTTAAACACAACAGAACAAAAACTTCCATAAAATGTCAGTCAGAGGTGTGTATGTTTCTTTGAGCATCGGGTATTATCTGGTAAATAACAATGAAACTTTAAAATGCAGATAAAGTCACCTGACCTTTTTAAAGCAACAGTCCAGCAGAGATCAAATTTTCAGACTGGTTCAGAAACACTGACTTTTTTTTACTCAAAATAACACATTGAAAAGTGATTCAGAGATAGTAGGAACTGCAGATGCTGGAGAATCCAAGATAATAGGACGGCACGGTGGCTCAGTGGTTAGCACTGCAGCCTCACAGTGCCAGGGACCCGGGTTCGATTCCAGCCTCGGGTAACTGTCTGTGTGGAGTTTGCACATTCTCCCCGTGTCTGCTTGGGTTTCCTCCGGGTGCTCCAGTTTCCTCCCACAGTCCAAAGATGTGCAGGCTAGGTTGATCAGCTATGCTAAATTGTCCCATAGTGTTCAGGGGTGTGTGGGTTAGAGGGGGATGGGTCTGGGTGGGATGCTTCAAGGGGCGGTGTGGACTTGTTGGGCCGAAGGGCCTGTTTCCACACTATTTCCCCATGGCAGGCTGATGGAGAAAGTGAAGTCACATGGGGTCCAGGATGTGCTAGCTAGATGGATAAAAAACTGGCTAGGCAACAGGAGACAGAGGGTAGTAGTAGTAGAAGGGAGTTTCTCAAATTGGAGACCTGTAACCAGTGGTGTTCCACAGGGATCTGTGCTGGGACCACTGTTGTTTGTGATATATGTAAATGATCTGGAGGAAGGTGTAGGTGGTCTGATCAGCAAGTTTGCTGATGACACTAAGATTGGTGGAGTAGCTGGATAGTGAAGGGGACTGTCAGAAATTACAGCAGAATATAGATAGACTGGAGAGTTGGGCAGATAAATGGCAGATGGAGTTCAATCCGGGCAAATGCGAGGTGATGCATTTTGGAAGATCAAATTCAAGGGCGAACTATACAGTAAATGGAAAAGTCCTAGGGAAAATTGATGAACAGAGAGATCTGGGTGTTCAGGTCCATTGTTCCCTGAAGGTGACAACGCAGGTCAATAGGGTGGTCAAGAAGGCATATGGCATGCTTTCCTTCATTGGGCGGGGTATTGAGTACAAGAGTTGGCAGGTCATGTTGCAGTTGTATAGGACTTTGGTTCGGCCACATTTGGAGTACCATGTACAGTTCTGGTCGCCACATTACCAAAAGGATGTGGACGCTTTAGAGACAGTGCAGAGGAGGTTCACCAGGACGTTGCCTGGTATGGAGGGTGCTAGCTATGAAGAGAGGTTGAGTAGATTAGGATTATTTACGTTAGAAAGATGGAGATTGAGGGGGGACCTGATTGAGGTCTACAAAATCATGAGAGGTACAGACAGGGTGGATAGCAAAAAGCTTTTTCCCAGAGTGGGGGACTCAATTACTAGGGGTCATGAGTTCAAAGTGAGAGGAGGAAAGTTTAAGGGAGCTATGCGTGGAAAGTTCTTTACACAGAGGGTGGTGGGTGCCTGGAATGCGTTGCCAGTGGAGGTGGTAGACACCGACACGTTAGTGTCTTTTAAGATATATTTGGACAGGTACATGGATGGGCAGGGAGCAAATGGACACAGACCGTTAGAAAATAGATGACAGGTTAGACAGAGGATCGTGATCGGCGCAGGCTTGGAGGGCCGAAGGGCCAGTTCATGTGCTGTAATTTTCTTTGTTTCTTTGGTTTCTTTGTAGGGAATCTAATCTAAACACGGTGTAGAGCTGGACACCCATCCCAGGCTCCAAGAAGACTTTCCACATCAAGCAGATGTTTACCTGCACATCTGCTAATATGGTATACTGCATCCACTGTACCCGGTGTGGCTTCCTCTACAGTGGGGGAAACAAGTGGATGCTCGGGGACCGCTTTGCAGAACACCTACGCTCGGTTCACAATAAACAACTGCACCTCCCAGTAGCGAACTATTTCAACTCCCCCTCCCACTCCTTAGACGACATGTCCATCATGGGCCTCCTGCAGTGCCATAACGATGCCACCCAAAGATTGCAGGAACAGCAACTCATATTCCACTTGGGAACCCTACAGCCCAATGGTATCAATGTGGACTTCACAAGCTTCAAAATCTCCCCTCCCCCTACCACGCCCCAAAACCAGCCCAGCTCATCCCCACCTCCCTAACCTGTTCTTCCTCTCACCTATCCCCTCCTCCCACCTCAAGCCGCACCCCCATTTCCTACCTACTAACCTCATCCCGGCCCCTTGACCTGTCCGTCCTCCCCGGACTGACCTATTCCCTCCCTACCTCCCCACCTACACTCGCCTTTACTGGCTTCATCCCCGCCTCTTTAACTTGTCTGTCTCCTCTCCACCTTATTTCTCCTCGATCCATCTTTGATCCGCCTCTCCCTATTTATTTCAGAACCCTCTCCTTCTCCCCCTTTTCTGATGAAGAGTCTAGGCCCAAAACGTCAGCTTTTGTGCTCCTGAGATGCTGCTTGGCCTGCTGTGTTCATCCAGCTCCACACTTTGTTATCTCGGATTCTGCAGCATCTGCAGTTCCCATTATCTCTGTCATCACACTGGTCACAATTTCTTTATCCTCAAAAACAGGCTATCAGTCAAGAGTGGTTGCATTGGGGATCCAGAATTATAATTCCACAAAAGTTCAAATCACAGTTATGAAATGTTCTTACTGCAGAGGGGTGCAGTGAAGGTTTCCAAATTGATTTCTGTGATAGTAAGATTGACTATGAGGGGAGATTGCCTCACTTAAGATTGTATTCAGTGGAGTTTAGGAGAATGGGGTAGGGGATCTCATAGAAACTGAGAACATTCTAACAGGACTAGGCAGGTTAGATACAGGAAGAATGTTCTCGATGGTCGGGGAGTCCAGAATTAAGAGGCCATAGTTTCAGGATAAGGGCTAAACCTTTTAGGACTGACATAAGGAGAAATGCCTTCACCCAGAGCATGGTGAGACTGTGGAATTCACTATCCACAGAAGGTGGTTGAGGCCAAAATATTGAGTATTTTCAAGAACAAGGTAGATATAGCTAGCGAGTTCTGAGAAGATTTGTAGCTCAGGTTGAGGTTCTGGATGTGAGTTTGCTTGCTGAGCTGGAAGGTTAGTTTTCAGACGTTTCGTCACCATTCTAGGTAACATCATCAGTGAGCCTCCAACGAAGCGCTGGTGTTATGTCCCGCTTTCTATTTATATGTTTAGGTTTCCTTGGGTTGGTGATGTCATTTCTTGCATTGGTGATGTCATTTCCTGTTCTTTTTCTCAGGGGATGGTAGATTGGCTCCAAATCAATGTGTTTGTTGATGGAGTTCCGGTTGGAATGCCATGCTTCTAGGAATTCTCGTGCATGTCTCTGTTTGGCTTGTCCTAGGATGGATGTGTTGTCCCAAACAAAGTGGTGTCCTTCCTCATCTGTATGTAAGGATACGAGTGATAGTAGGTCATGTCGTTTTGTGGCTAGTTGATGTTCATGTATCCTGGTGGCTAGCTTTCTGCCTGTTTGTCCAATGTAGTGTTTGTCTCAGTTCTTGCAAGGTATTTTGTAAATGATGTTCGTTTTGCTTGTTGTCTGTATAGGGTCTTTTAAGTTCATTAGCTGCTGTTTTAGTGTGTTGGTGGGTTTGTGGGCTACCGCGATGCTGAGTAACCTTCCAGCTCAGCGAGCAAACTGACATCCAGTAGACATAGCTGTTGTGGCTAAAACGATCAAGGGATATGGGGGAGGGCAAGATGAGGGAATTAAGCTCAATGATCAGCCGCAATCATATTAATGGTAGAGCAGGGGCTTAGTGGCCTTCAGCTGCTCCTATCTTCTTTGTTTCTACGTTTCATGATCCGCACTTGGGTTTGACAAAGATTCTAATAGGAAGCTATGTTTGGCGCCCAAAGTGAGTTAAGACGATGGCAGGCACAGTGAAAGAGTGCAGACAATGGTCAGCCACAGTGGGGCATAGGTTGTTTGGTGAGTTTACAGGGACTGAAGGAGAATCTGAGATAACAAAGTGTGGAGCTGGCTGAACACAGCAGGCCAAGCAGCATCTCAGGAGCACAAAAACTGACGTTTCGGACCTAAGCCCTTCATCAGAAAAGGGTGAGGGGAAGTGGGTTCTGAAATAAATAGGGAGAGCGGGGAGGCGGATCGAAGATGGCTAGAGGAGAAGATAGGTGAAGAGGAGACAGTCAAGTTAAAGAGGTGGCAATGGAGCCAGTAGAGGTGAGAGTAGGTGGGGACGGGATAGGTCAGGCCAGGGAGGACGGACAGGTCAAGGGGGTGGGATGAGGTTAGTAGGTAGGAGATGGGGGTGTGGCTTGAGGTGGGAGGTGGGATAGGTGGGAGGAAGAACAGGTTAGGGAGGTGGGGATGAGCTGGGCTGGTTTTGGGATGTAGTGGGGGGAAAGGAGATTTTGAAGCTTGTGAAATCCACATTGATACTATGGAGAACCTAGTGACTGTCATAAATAGCCATTCAAAGTGGGTTTAAGGGTTTCTGAAAAATTAGACAATTTGCAAAGCTTTGGAAATTTTCAGTATTTTAAATGCTGCTAATGGTTTCCTTTGGACATATGTCTAATAGAGCAAACCAGCTTTGTTTTTATTCATTCACAGGACGTGGGCATCGCTGACCATGCAGCATTTATTCCCCATCCCTAATTGCCCAGAGGACGGTTACGTGTCAGTTACATTGCTGTGGGTCTGAAGCCACATGTCGGCCAGACCAGGTAAGGATGGCAGTTTCCTTTCCTAAAGGATGTGAGTGAACCAGATGGGTTTTTACAACACTCGACAATGGATTCACAGTCATCATCAGACTCTTAAATCCAGAGAAATGGTAGATTCCAGTTATTTGTTGAATTCAAATTCCACTGTCTGCCACAGTGGGCTTTGAACCTGGGTCACCAGAATGTTATATGGGTTTCTGGATTTACAGTCCAGTAGTAATACCACTAGGCCATCGCCTCCCCTGAGGGTTTCAGAGAGTTGTCAAATTTCCTGAGGATGAACAGGGTTAAACACACTCGAGCTGCCCTTTATCATCCTGCTTCAAACAGAGCAGTGGAGCGTACTGTACAAATTGTTAAGCATCATCTCATTCTACAGTTGTTAGATACAAACTGGAAGAAATGCCAAATGTCACTGAACCGCAGTCTGACAAAAATATTCCTTTTATTTATTGTAACACAGCTCCTAACTATAATTTATAATTAATAACTGATCCAGCATCTGTTTGCAGAAGCGAGTTCCAGAATCTCCCACCCTTTGTATGTCGAAGTGCTTCCGAACATCTCTCCTGAACAATCTGGCCCTAATTCTTCGATTATGCCACTAGTTCTAGAATCCCCAGCCAGTGGAACTAGTTTATCTTTTTCTGGCAATATCTTGAAGACTTCAATCAGATCATCACTTAAACTTCTAAATTCTAGAGAAAACAGGCCTCATTTGTATAATCGCTCCTCATAACCTAACCCCAGAAGCCCAGGTATCATTCTCATAAGCCTCTGTTGTACTCCCTCCAAGGCTAGGCTGTCCTTGCTGAGATGTGATGCCTGGGTTTGCTCACAGTGCTCCAAGTGGGGTCTAACTAGGGTTTGTATTACTGCAGCATAGCTTCTGCCTCCTTATACTCCAGTCTGCTCGATACAAAGACCAGATGTATCTGACAAAGGGGAAACTTTACTTGAAGGTCAATCATAAACTCTCATGTCTCTCTGGTCTCAGGCTCTGATGGCTCAAGGTTCTTTCCCAAGTTCTAAAAGTTCAGGTTAAGAATGCAGCTGTCGCCTTAGGAATGTGAACCAGTGGTTAAGTTAGATTTGTAAATAATTGAAAACAAGCGATGTAAATAAGTTGTATGGAATTTTGAAGATTATGTAACATATTGATTAAGGAGGGAGGAGTGCATTAGCACCCTCTTGTTGTTTTCGATATTTATGAGGAGATGATGGCCCAGTGGTACTATCACAAGGCTATTCATCTCAAGACCCAAGTAATGTTCTGGAAACTGGATTTGATTCCCATCATGGCATATAGTGAGATATTGAGTGCAATAAACAAGTCTGGAATTAAAATTCCAATGAAGACTGTTTCACTATTAGGGAAGGAAACTGCCATACTTACCTGGTCTGGCCTACTCATGACCCCAGACCCACAGCAATACCCTCTGGGTAATTAGGGATGGGCACTAAAAACTGCCCTTGCCAACAACACTTGCATCCTGGGAATGAATTTTTAAAATGTATATACTATAATAAACTGGTTTGAGTTTGGTGTTGACCACTACCATACCCTCTCTATTCTGCAAAGATATGACAATCACACATTGGGCTTATCAGCTATCCCAGAATTTATTAAACCAGAGTGGAAGGAATTTATCCTTGATCCCAGAGGATATGACAATATTTCATAGTTAAAGAAGAAATAAAAGAGCATTTTTGTTTTGTTATTCCCATTTTTTTCCTTATCTTACTGCTCCATCCATATGAGGGTCTGAAATGTGCTGGCAGTGTCCTCATGGTGGGAGCAGGGATTATGGGAAAGGGCAGAAAAGTGGAGCTAAGGATTAGGAGAGCTGCCATGATCTCACTGAATGGTGAAGCAGATTCAATGGACTGAATGGCCTACTTCTGCTTTTATGTCTTATGGTAGTAGTAAAGCATGGGGTCACTCGCTCCTGGTCCTACTGAGAGTCATTATTTACCACCGGCCATAGGGTGGGGATGAGGCACAGAGTAACTCAGTAACTCCGAGCTCAGATGATGTCAGTGAGCATACCTTAGCTCAGGTCAAGCCTTTGAATGGAACTCAACAGCACTCTTTCATCTTAGTTATACTGCAGTTAGCAAGCACGTTGTCAGAAATTCTAGTTATCTTATTTCCAATACATCAGACTTGATCTAAGGTATTGAAGAACTAATGTATTTAAAATGATACCAATGTTACAAAAGAATGTGCAAACTCTCAGCAAGGAAATACTGAAGAGCACAATATCTAGGCTGGCATTCCCCTGTGGGCTGTGAGGGGCCAGTGATGTATCGCACTGTTAGTCTTTCAGATAAGATTTTAAATA
Organism: Stegostoma tigrinum; assembly: GCF_030684315.1. Classification (NCBI taxonomy): domain Eukaryota; kingdom Metazoa; phylum Chordata; class Chondrichthyes; order Orectolobiformes; family Stegostomatidae; genus Stegostoma; species Stegostoma tigrinum. The sequence continues at coordinate 99,140,861 of NC_081361.1, forward strand.
GAGGCTGTACCTAGCCCCCAATTTCAATGTGAAAGATCCTGTGAAACTATTTTGAAAAGAAATAAAGCAGTAAAGTATAGCAAAGAATTGTGGAAGCAGGAGATCTGAAATGCACAAAAACAGACACCCCATTTGGAATACTGTGAGTACACAGATGCTGCTGAAAATTCTGTTTGTTTCAGAAATAGAGCAGCGGTGTTCTGCTCTCAAGTCTCTTTGCTGATATCTATCCGTCAACAAATATTGTTAAAAATGAACAGATTAAACTAATCACTGTAGCATTATTGTTTGTGGAATCTTGCTATACACAGATTAGCTGCTGATTCATCTTCATTGCGACACTTCCCAGCATTCTTAGATCTTAGTTATACTGCTGTTAGCAGGTAGCTTGGCAGAAATTCTGGATGTCTTATTTCCAATACATTGGACTCAATCTAAGGCAGAAATGGTGCAGCACGGTGGCTCAATGGTTAGCACTGCTGCCTCACAGTACCAGGGACCTGAGTTTGATTCCACCCTCAGGCAACTGACTGTGTGGAGTTTGCACATTCTCGCTATGTCTGCATGGATTTTTTACGAGTGCTCCAGTTTCCCTCCACAGTCAAGGACGTGTAGGCTAGATGGATTGGCCGTGCTAAATTGCCCATAGTGTCCAGGGATGTATACCTTAGGTGGGTTTGGGGAATGGCTCTGGGTGGGATGGTTTGAGGGCCGGTGTGGACTTGTTGAGCCAAAAGGCCTATTTCCAAATTGTATGGATTCTATAATTCTATTTAACCTCATCGTACACTGATCAAGAAAGTAAAGGGCCCACGGGATCCAAGGCAAAGTGACGCACTGGAACGTAGACTGAGACTGGAAACAGAGGGTGACTGTAGAGGGATGTTTCTCTGACTGCTGTTGTTCCAAAAGCCTCAGAACTGGGGCTGTTATGGTATGGTGCACATTCATGATTTGGGCCCAAATGTAGGGTATATAATTGGCAGGGAGGTAAATAGTGAGGAGGACAGCTGTAAACTGCAGGAGGATATCAACAGAGATAATAGGAACTGCAGATGCTGGAGAATCTGAGATAATAAGGTGTGGAGCTGGATGAACACAGCAGGCCAAGCAGCATCAGAGGAGCAGGAAGGCTGATATTTCAGGCCTAGACCCTTCTGCTTGGCCTGCTGTGTTCATCTAGCTCTACACCATGATATCTCTGGACGATATCAACAGACTGGTCAGAAAGGCAGAGCAGAGACAAATCTAATTCAAGGAGGAAAAGTGTGAGGTAATGCGCTTGGAGAGGGCTAACAAGGCAAAGGATTGCACTGTGAATGGAAGGACCCTGGAATACATGGAAGATCAGACGCACATTAGTGTGGCATATCCATAGATGGGCAATAAATGCTGCCTGGCCAGCGACACCCTCATCCCATGAATGAATAATGAAAAAAACAGAAGGGAGCAGGGCAGGTGGGTAAGGTGGTTAAAATGAATATGTGATGTTTGCTGGGGCAGAGGATACAAGAGCCGGGGTTCTGCTGGAACTGTATAAAATACGAGTTAGGCCACACTGGAAATACTGTTTGCAGTTCTGGCCACCAACATTATAGGGGGAATGTGATTATAGAAGATGCAAAGGAGCTTTACCAGGATGCTGCCTGGGCTGGAGAGTTTGAGTTATGAAGGAAGATTGGAGAGACTAGGATTGTCTTCCTTAGGCCAGGGGACCCGTTAAATGGGGATAAAATGATCAGGGGCATAGATAGGACAGACAGAGAGGCACTTTTCCCATTAGTAGAGGGGTCAAGAACCAGGGGGAATAGATTTAAGGTAAGAGGTAGAAGGCTAAGAAGGGATTTGAGGAGGAATTATTTTCACTCAGAGGGTAATCGGTGTGTGGAATTCACTGCCTGAAAGGGTGGTTAGTCAGAACCTCTCAAAACATTTAAGCAGTGTTTCGATATTCACTTGCATTGTTAATAGCCTCCAGGGCTATGGGCCAAAAGATGGAAAATGGGATTAGTGCAGTCAGATCTTTGTTGATTGATTCTGACAGAATGACTCAAATAAACTCCTTCTGTGCTGCAAATGTCCTTCAGTTATGAGTGTCTTACCTACCACAAGAATATGGTTGTAGTTGTTGGAGGTCAGTCATCTCAACTCCAGGACATCTCTGCAGGAGTTCCTCAGGGTAGTGCCCTAGACCCAACCATCTTCAGCTGCTTCATCAATGACCTTCCCTCCATCATAAGGTCAGAAGTGGGGATGTTCACCAATGATTGCACAATGTTCAGCACCATTCGTGACTCCTCAGATACTGGAGCAGTCCGTGTTCAAATACAACAATGACCATCTCCAAAACATCACCTCTCGACATTCCACGATATTGCTGTCACTGAATCCCTCACTATCAATATCCAGGGGATTACCAGATAAACAACCGGACTAGTCATGTAAATGCTGTGGCTACAACAGCAGGTCAAAGACTAAGAATCCTACTGCGAGGAACTCACCTCCTGACTCCCCAAAACCTGTCCACTATCGACAAGGCACAAGTCAGGAGTGTGATGGAATATTTCCCATTTGCCTGGATGGGTGCAGCCCCAACAACACTCAAGAAGCTTGACACCGTCCAGGACAAACCAGCCCACTTGATTGGCACCACATCCAAAAACATTCACTCCTTCCACCACTGATGCTCAGTAGAATGAGTGTGTACCATCTCCAAGATGCACTGCTGAAATTCACCACAGCTCCTTAACTAGCACCTTCCAAACCCACGACCACTTCCATCTAGAAGCACAAGGACAGCAGTCAGGACAAGATACTCACTGACCTGACTTGAAAACACATCTCTGCGCATCGAGTGTCACTGAGCCAAAATCCTCAACAGCACTATGCATTTAACTACATCAAATGGACTGCAACTGTTCAAGAAGGAAATCATTATTGCATTCTCTAGAGTAACTAGGGTTGGGCAATAAATGCAGAAAAGCCCATTTGTCATGAAGAAATAAATAAATAAATGGATAAAGAAATAAAACTCTCAAATGTCTGTTCATGAATTCTCAATTACAAATAAAACACATTCATTGATTAAAACCCATTTAATTTCATTAATCCCTTATAAAAACAAGTACTGAAATTCATAATTCTGATGAAGAGTCACTGGACTCGAAATGTTAACTCTGCTTTCTCTCTACAGATGTTGCCAGACCTGTTGAGTTTCTCCTGCAATTTCTGTTTTTGTTTGAATGAAATTTATAGTCCCATGTTGAAGTGTCTATAACAAATTTGGGACAGTCAATTGAGCAATGAACTGACAGATATCCCAAAGTGATAATGAATGTTGAATAATCTACGCTGACCTGTGTGGATGACCTCTGACTTATTTCAAAGGACACAGAGAAATAGCAAGGACAGCTTTCTTTCTAGCCTGTTGATATTTGTTTTAGTATTTCAACGGCAGGAGTTTTAAATGTCTTATCAGCTCATTTTGAAAGTTCTCTTGATCTTTCCAACGAGCTTGTTACTTCAAATAAGTTTGTACACTTTTCAAGTACGCTCCTGTTTAATTTTAACAATCCTAAAGGGCATCTTACTTCTTCAAAAGGGCACCTGACCTCCCCATTATTGTCCTGAGAAATTCACCAAAGATCCTCAGACGGCACATTCCAAATCCATGACCACTTCCATATAGGAAGTCAAAGGCAGCAGATACATGGGAACAACACCCCCCTGCAAGTTCCCCTCCAAGCCACTCAACATCCTGACTGTTGCTGGGTCAAAATCCTGGAATTCTCTCCCAAACAGCATTGTGGATAAACCGACAGCCCATGGACCACAGTGGTTCGAGAAGGCAGCTCACCTTCACCTTCTCAAGGGGCAACTATGGATGGCTCATAAATTCTGATCCAGCCAGCGACACCCACATCCTACAAATGATTTTAAAAAGAGACTATATCCAAAAGGTTATCTTTCCTATCCATAAGGATACCCTACCTCTTCAAACATCTCTCGTAGGTGCAGACCTCCAACAGATCTAAAAACCTGTACAGCGAGTGTGGTAAGGAGAAAAATAACAGTGTGGAAAATTAGGAAGAAACAAACCAAAGTAAAAAGGAAAAGAAGCAAGAAAATGGAATGGATATTGTGGAGGTCAATCCTCAGAATCAATGTAATAGGGACAAAGAAACTGGGAGAAAGGACTAGAGACCTTTAGAGCAGGTGGGTTCTGAGGAGGTCCAGCCAAGGTAATTATGTGAGGAAGATAATACAGTGTGAAGCTGGATAAACACAGCAGGCCAAGCAGCATCTCAGGAGCACAAAAGCTGACGTTTCGGGCCTGGACCCTTCATCAGAGGTTCATCTGATGAAGGGTCTAGGCCCGAAACGTCAGCTGTTGTGCTCTTGAGATGCTGCTGGGCCTGCTGTGTTCATCCAGCTTCACACTTTGTTATCTTGGATTCTCCAGCATCTGCAGTTTCCATTATCACTTATTATGTGAGCAGATGGGCTCAGAATGAATACTGGCTGTAACCCACCCCCAGAAATGGAAACAGAGAAGTTAGGGAAGGGAAGAGAAGATCTGGTGACGGAGCATGTGAAGCTGGGAAAGGAGTAAAATTTGGGACCAAAGTTGGTGAAACAGCCATCAAGGTATCAGGAAAGGAAATGAGAAAGGTAGAGGGGTCCGGGTGTTGAGCAGGAATAATAAATGATCCACGTATCCCATGAAAAGACCTGCCTAGCAATAGTTTGTATTTGGAGGAGGTGGTGTTCCAGCATGTACAATTGAGTGAAAGAACCAGTTTAGCCAGGCAGCAGACGGTGTTGGAGGATTATAACCACTTTTGTTTCAGTTCAAGGAAGAAGTTCTCAGATTGTGGGGCTGGTGTGGGTTACCTAATGCCTGTTTTGACATTTTCACTTTGTTTGGCAGCCAAGAGGTTTTGGATTCAAGCCATGAGTACATGATTTCGAGCACTACATAGTTCTGTGCTAAGCAAGGGTTACATTCATTAGACATCAATAAAGAATGAACTCATATCGATAAAGAAGCCACAGTCGCAAACATCCCACAGCACATTGCTAAAGTTTGTTGCATTTTTCATTATCCTGAGCAACATTCCCATGTCTACAAAAATCCACAAAGCATTCCTTTCTTTCTTGCAAAACAATGGAAAGGAAAGCTAACAGAATTTTATCATTTATTACGAGAGCAAATGGGGAGGTTAGGCTCCAGTTGTACAGGGCGCTGGTCAGACCACATGGTGGGTATGACATATTGGTTTGGTCTCTTTAGTTAAGGAAGGATGTCAACGTGTTGCAGCATGTACAGAGAAGATTTACGAGATTGACTGAAATGTGAAATGAGCTAGTAGTCCCATGATGAAAGGTTGGACAAGCCAGGCTTGTGTCCACTGGATATGAGAGGAGTCAGAGACTGAGATGCCATTATGGTCACTGTCTTCAAGAAAGGAGACTATAATAGTAGCTGTGACTACTCAGGGATCCTGCGGCCATTGACCAAAGGAAAAGTTACTGGAAAATGCTCCTCTCTGGCCCCAAAGAGCTTCTCCTGGAATCACAATGCAGATTCTGTTTATCAACAGGACCAGTGGATGTGATCTTCACAGGAAGACAAGTCCAAGGAAAATGCAGCAACCTTTATACGTGACCCTCTTTGACCGTACAAAGGTTTTTGGTCCTGTCAGCTGAGCAATTATAGAACATCCTCCTCAGGGAGTGCCGCACTGTCAGAGGGTCAGTACTGAGGGAGTGCCGAACTGTCAGCCCACTCATTGCAATCCCCCAAACCATCTCCAATGCACTGACATCCTTCCTTCGACAAGGAGACTAAAACTGCACCTAGCATTGAGGATGTAGTCTCTGTATGCCCTGCACAGCTGAACTATAAAATCCTTATTTTTAGGTGTAGTTGCTCTGGTAATAAACAATAACCTCTCAGTAGCCTTCTTAATGATATGTTGTATTTCCAATTAGCATTTGTAGCTAACGCATCAGAACACCTTTTTCATTTTTTCATTCTTCCCATCAACGGGAACAACATCACATTGTCCATCAGTTATACCAATCAGCTATATTTTTGCCCACTTATTCAATCTATCTATATCCTTTTGCAAATTCTTATATTTTCATCACAACATGCCTGGGAACACACAAATCAAGGGTGGAATACAAAGAAAGTCGAAAGAAACTTAAGCAGGAGTCCAGAGGGCCAAAAGGGGTCATGAAAAGTCACTGGCCAACAGGATTAAAGGAAAATCCCAAGGCTTTTTATACATATATAAAGAACAAGAGTGTAGCCAGGCAGAGGTTTGGCCCACTCCAGGACAGGGAAGGGAATTTATGTGTGGAGCTAGAGGAAATGCGTGAGGTATTAAATGAGTACTTTGTATCAGTATTCACCACAGAGAAGGACTTGGTGGATGATGAGTCTGGGGAGGGGTGTGCAGATAGTTTGGGCCATGTTGAGATCAAAAGGGAGGAGTATTGGAGTCATGAAAAATATTAAGATTGACAAGTCCCCAGGGCCTGATAGGATATAGCCCAGAATACTGAGAGAAGCAAGGGAGGAAATTGCTGGGACATTAAGAGAAATCTTTGTGTCATCACTGGCTGCAGGGGAAGTCCCAGAGGGTTAGAGAATAGCTAATGTTGTTCTTTTGTTTACAAAGGGTGCCAAGGGTAAACCAGCTAATTATAGGCTGGTGAGCCTTACGTCAGTGGCAGGGAAATTATTGGGGAGGATTCTTTGAGACAGAATTTACTCCCATTTGGAAATAAGTGGGATTATTAGCGAGAGACAATATGGTTTTATGAAGGGAAGGTTGTGAATCACTAACTTGGTTGAGTTTTTTGAGCAAGTGATGAAGATGATCAATGAGGGCAGTGGATGTTGTCTACATGGACTTCAGTAAGGCCATTGACAAGGTCCCCCATGGCAGATTTATACAGAAGGTAAAGTCGCATGGGGTCAGAGGTGAGCTTACAAGTTGGATAAAAAGCTGGCTCAGTCATAGAAGATAGAGAGTAGCAACGGAAGTGTGTGTTTATGAGTGGAGGGCTGTGAATAGTGGTATTCCTCACGGATCAGTGTTGTGACTTGTGCTGTTTATAATATATATAAATGATTTGGAGGAAAATGTAGCTGCTCTGATTAGTGAGTTTGCTGATGACACAAAGGTCGGTGGAATTGCAGATAACAATGAGGACCATCAGAGGATACAGCAGGATATAGATCAGTTGGTGACTTGGGCAGTGAGATGGCAGATGGAGTTTAATCTGGAAAAATGTGAGGTAATGCATTTTGGAAGGTTTAATCCAGTAGGAAAATATATACTAAATGGCAGAACCCTTAAGAGTACTGATCAGCAGAGGGATCTGGGTGTACACGTACACAGGTCACTGAAAGTGGCAACACAGATGGAAAAGGTAGTCAACAAGGCATACGGCATGCCTGTGTTCATCAGCCAGGGCAGAGTTTAAAAATTGGCAGGTAATGTTGCAGCCTTATAGAACCTTAGTTAGGCTGCAATTGGAATATTGTGTTCAATCCTGGTCGCCACACCACCAGAAGGATGTGGTGGCTTTGGAGAGGGTACAGAAAAGATTCAACAGCATGTTGCCCGGTATGGAGGGCATTAGCTAAGAGGAGAGGTTGGAGAAACTTGAATTGTTCTCACTGAAACGATGGAGGTCAATGGGCGACCTGATAGAGGTCTACAAGATTATGAAGGGCATGGACAGAGTGGACAGTCAGAAGCTTTTTCCCAGGGTGGAAGAATCAGTTACCATGGGCCATGGGTTTAAGGTGTGAGGGTCAAAGTTTAAAGGTGATGTACAAGGCAAGTTTTATACACAGAGGGTGGTGGGTGCCCGGGACTCACTGCCGGGGAGGCAGTGGAAGCAGATGCAATAGTGACTTTTTAAGGGTGTCTTGACAAATACATGAATAGGGTGGGAAGAGAGGGATACCGTCCCAGTAGGGGGATTTAATTGTGACATGCAGCATGTCAATGCAGGCTTGGAGGGCCAAAGGCCCTGTACCTGTACTGTAATTTTCTTTGTCCTTTGTTCATGTTCTAACATATTTTCCTGCTTATCTTTGTGTCATCTGCAAAGTTTTGCCCTTGCTCCCCTGCTTCTAAGTCTGGCAATGAACTGTCAATCATCTTTAAGTGCTGCATTCTCTAGGGCAACACTTCTAAAATCAGTCGACTTGTAAACCAATCAGCACTTTCCTCTCAAACAGTGTAACTATTAATTTTCTCTTCAACTCTTGTTTCTTGTGAATTGTCCTGATCAGTGCAAGACAGAAAACTTCAACAAAGTGTGCTATCAAATGCGATTTTAGCACAATGGTAATGTCATTGGGCTACTGATCCAGGTCTCTCTAAGTGGCTTTGAAAGCCACCATGGTGGCTGGTGAAGTTGGAATTCAGTGAAAATCTGCTGTATTGGTATCCATATAGCCAGAATGGATTTCTGGTAAATGCTAAAACCCCATCTGGTTCACTAATGTCTTTTAGGGAAGAAATCTGCTGGTCTACATGTGACTCCAGACCCACAGCAATGTGGTTGACTCCTAACTGACCTTTAAGGATGGGAGATGAGTGCTGGTCTATGCAGCAATGCTCTCATCCTGCAAAGGAATTTCAATAAATGACAAATAATAAAAATGTTTTTAAAAATTCTATGATAAAGGCATGATTATCAATGGGGACGCAATTACTATTCTTCACACTATGTACAGGAAACAGAGCAGAAATTGTAAAAGATAGAGGGGGAGGTCAATGGTAATGTTTACAGTGAGGAATGTAACAATATTTTCAGGAATTTTGGGGAGTGGGCAGGTCATCAGGAGTTCTCCACACAGGAATTCAGAAATCATCAGCTAGGGATGCTGGATATGGCTCTGAGCATGAGGAGCTAGCAGAAGGGTGGTGTGTCAGGGAGAGACTGTGGAAACACACTTTAGATCCATAAATAAAACATCAGTAATTCCAGTGATCTGTTGTAAACACTCGAGGGAACATTCTAAACCTGTTTTATGCACAAATGCTTCAGTGAAGTGGTGCAAAAGGTACTTTTGAAAATACATGCCAAATGTAATAATGCAAAAACTTCCAGCTCATCCACCAAAAGACTAAGCGACTGTTTAAAGCTACGATGATGGTGTGGTGACAGACCCTGAAGGTTGAAGGCAGATGTTAGAAACATATGGAACAGGTTAGGCCGATAAATGATCGATTAATACGGCCATGATCACTCTTGCTGGCCTCTGGCTTATGCAAAGGTCAATAATGAGTGATTGCTAACTCTGCGGAAATACCCATCATGAGGAACATTACAGCCAGAGGCTCACTGCAAGAATAAACACGCAGGTGTTGACATCCATAAGGAAAAAGCTTCAGCCTTACTCATACTAGAAGATGGATACAAGGTCAACAACACAGTCCTTTAATCTCACTGTAGTATTTTCTGAGCAATCATTTTGACACATTGGTGTGAGCACTGGTCAATCATATTTGTCTTTACAATTCAAGTTTTCATTAAAATTAATTGCAAATGTAATGTCTTCCTTGAGCCAGACAGGTCAGGCAGCATCACAGTGCATGGATGTTACCTGCATCTCAGTGGGGGAATGCTTTAATCTGTGAGTCAGAGGTTTGTGGGTCACAGTCCCACACAAGGAGTGGAATACCAAAGGAAAACCTGGGCTGGTATTCTAGAGCAGCCCAGAAGGAACGCAGCCCTGGTCAAAGGTTCGTCTGCCAAGTGGGATGTTAAAATGAAGCCCCAGCTGTCCTTTCAGGAAAAAAAAAATGAAAAGTCCCACAGCACTATTTCAATGAAGTTATTGCCACTGCTTTACCTGAAATGTTCTGATCAACCAACATCACAAAAAACAGATTGTCTTCTTAACACCGTGTTGCCCTTTGTGGGATCTTGCTGTGCACAAATGGGTCACCATGCTTCCTACAGTAAAATAGTGGCTACACATCAAAAGTACACCATTGCCTTTTGGGATATCCATACAGAAATATGAGTTTTTTTTATCTTCCTTTGTCCATTAAAAAATATTCCTTGACTTTTTTTATGGATTGTATCGTTGCTTTAAGATTCTTGCGGAGATTTGTAGCTGGGATGTGGATGAGGTTGTTGAATTGCTCGCCAAGCTGGCTGTTATTGTACAGATGTCATCACCCTGCTAGGTAACATCATCAGTGCAGCCTCTGATGAAGCGATGTTGTTCTACTCTGCTTGGAATTTGTAGGATCTGGCCTGTTAAGTTGGGTTGGGTCATATCCAGTTCTGTTCTGCATGGGTTTGTATTTGGAGTCTAATTCCACATGTTTGTTGATTGTATCATGGGTTGAAAACCAGGCCTGTAGGAATTCTCGTGCATGTCTGTAGTTGGCTTGAGCTAAGATGGTCACATTGTCCCAGAGCAGATCGTATAAACACCATTGTTTCGTCAGAGGCCGCGAGCAAGTCAACAACCTCATTGTATAGTTGCATTAATATAGCTGAAAATCAATTTATCACCAAATATTTTCAATAAGTTCTTTGTGAATAATGTGATTTAAAATTGGCAGGTGGACAATGACAAATCTTCTTCATATAGTGGTTAGGGTCTGGAACGTGATACCTCAGATTGTGGCAGAGGCAGGTTCAGTAGTAACCTTCAAAAGGGAATGGGATCTTTATCAGAAGTGAAACAAACTGCAGGTCCAGACAAGGAGCTAGGAATTGACACTGGCTGAGTCATCTTGCAAAGAGCTAACACGGACACAACAGGCTAAATGGCATGTTTCCATGTGTAATATTCTGTCATTCAAAATCAACTGAAAGTAACATTGGAAACAAGACAATGTAATAGATTAGTTGGCCACTTGGTTTCTAAATCATAAAATACATTCCAGTACTAAATTACAGTTAATGCCTTTGTGGTTCAGGTAATGAACACAATTGGAAGAATCTTTGTGCGCCAGTTTAATTGATGAACTCTCTCAATGTTGACCTGTGGGAATGGTCAGTTTGGTGAACAATTGAATCTTGAACTGACCAGGAAAACATGGCGAAAAGTGATCAACATATGTGGTTTGGTTAGAAAGGTTAAAGCACATGGGTAGGAGGTAATGTGCTGGTAATGGATTAATGATTGGTTCACAATCAGAAAACAGAGAGTAGGAATAAATAGGTCATTCATACATTGACAGAAAGTGACTTGTGGGTGACCACAGCAATCAGTGTTTTAGTCCCCAGTTGCACACAATTTATGTCAATGATTTGCTTTGGGCGACCACATGTGTTATTTCCAAATTTATGGATGATGCAGAGTTGAGTTGGAATGTGTGGTGTGAGGATGATGTAAAGCAGTTTCAGGAGGTTTTGGTTAGATTTACTGAATGGGCAGAAACACGGTAGATGAAATATTACGTGGAAAACGTAAGGTTACTCACTTTGATAGGAGAGACGGAGTGAAGAATGTTTCTTAAGTAGTAAGAGGTTGGAAAGTCTAGATCTACAAAGACACTTAGTGCTCATTTGATAGTTCACTGAAGGTTAACAAGTGAGCTATTAGTAAAGCTAAGGGAGTGTTAGCCTTTCATTACAAGAGGATGAGAAGTAGTGAAGGCTTGCATCAATTGTTTCGCTTGTTTGCTGAGACTGCACCTGGTGTACAATGTGCAGTTTTGGTCTCATTATGTCCGTAAAGATATTATTGCCATTGAGAGAATGTAATGAAGGTTCATCAGACCTGTTCCTGGGATGACAGGGCAGTCCTATGGAGAGAGACTGGGCAGCCTGGGCCTGTACTCTCTAGAGTTTCGAAGAATGAGAGATGATCTCACTGAAGCCTGCAAAATACTTAAAGAGATAGACAGAATAGACACTGGTAAGATGCTTCCCCTGGTTGGGAAGGTCAAAACCCAAGGGGCACCATTTAAAAATATGGGGAAGTCACTTAGGTTAGAGATGAAGAGGTATGCTTTTTACTCAAAGGGTTGTGAATGTTTGGAATTCTCCATCACAGAGGGTTATGGAAGCTTAGACTTTGATTGCATTTAAGGTCAAGATTGATAGATTTCTGATTGCCAATCATATTGAGACAAATGGGGCAGGGTGAGTAAAATGGAGTTGAAGATTTCAATCAGCTATGTTCATATTGAATTCAGGACGTAGTCTTGAAAGACTGAATGGGCTTCACCTGATTCTAACTCGCTGATCTGTTAAATTTTCTGGTATTTAGGCCAGTTTGGTCAATAGCAGATGAACTGCTGTGAAACTTTTGGGATACACTCTCCCAAAACACTGTTACTGTCATGCTGCAGATAAACTGATGTAGTTAATGTCAGACTCTGCAAGCGGTGATCTCAGACAGAACTTTAGCTCATTGAAGGCGATGTTGGGAATTTCTTGTGCTGAATGGGGCTTCCTCTCCTGAATGTGCCCTAAAATGCACTGTTTGTAAATCGGGTCAGTCACAAAGCTGAGCATCCACTTGGCTGCATCAATAATGGCAGAACATGCTGTCACTGGTGTAAAAGGAAAGCAGAATGAACAGAAAATAAAAATGACGACCAAAGTGAAATCTCTTGTATCAGAGCATGAATTCAAAAGTCACCAAGGTAATCTCTACATCAGGCTTACCACCCTCCCTTTCAAACAGAAACTGCCCCTGTGCTCCACCTCCACCCACAGCTCTGCCTTCGCCTCCCCCTCTCTCCGTGAAGGTCCTAAAGTATCCTTTGCCCTTCAAGAAAATACAACCCACCCCTCTCTGCTATAAATTCATCCGAATTCCCATTATTTCTTCCATTGTCCTCATAATTCCAGAACGTCAGTGGATTGTAAGCGTGTTTTGTTTCACAGGATGTGGGGAACATGCTAGCCATGAGGTTGAAGATTGTGTCTGAATACAGTGCCTCTTAATCTTGAGTTGATAGATCTGTTCAAAATCTACTCCATTCAACATAGTGGCAGAGTCACACAACACAATAGAAGATATCTCAATGTGAGGAGGGGGACAGTTTTTGCCTCCACAAAGGCTGTGTGGCACTATCTCACACAGTCATAGAGATGTACAGCACAGAAACAGACCCTTCAGTCCAACTCGTCCATGCCAACCAGATATCCTAAATCACTCTAGTCCCACGTGCCAGGATTTAACCAATATCCCCATAAACCCTTTCTATTCATACACCCATCCAGATGTCTCTTAAATGCTATAATTGTACCAGCCTCCACCACTTCCACTGGCAGCTCATTGCATACAGTTGAAAAGTTGCCCCTTAGGTCCCTTTTAAAGCTTTCCCCTTTTATCTGTCTTCCTGCAACTCCACGTCCAAGGAACTATGAACCTGCCTCCAAGGTCTCTTTCAACACAGTTAACATTTCGGGTGCGGACGCCAGACCTGAAACATTAACTCTGACATTTTCCTTCACAGATGCTGTCAGACCTGTTGACCTTTTCCAGCAACTTCTGTTTTTGTTCCTGATTGACGGCATCTTTTGTTTTTTTTAATCTTTCCAAGATATCTTTGCTCAGCAACACTCCCCAGGACCCTACTGGTAAGTGTATATGTTCTGGCCTGGTTTGCCTTTCCAAAATATAGCACCACTCTCTAAGGGACCTATCAGTGCAATCACAGACAGATGCATCTGCAGCAGGTAAACTGTTATGAACAAAGCCAAATAGATTTCTCTCTCTTGTTGGTTCCCTTACCCTGTGCCAGAGACCCAGCCTGACAGCAATGTCCTTTAGGACACAGGCAGCGTCATCAGTAATGGTGCTGCTGAGTCACTCTTGTACGTTGAATGCATCCCTACCTCCCCCACCCAGAGCACATTAAGACCCTTGCCACCCTCTGTTACTGCCCATATCCCATTCCTGCTTACCCATTCCCACAATCCACGCTGCGAGTTCTGGCCTACATCATATCCTTATCTGGCAACAGCTTATATTTAGAATTTTCATGCATACCTTTAAGCTCTGGAAACCCCTCCTTAAAAACTTTCCTTTCTCATTGTTGCTTCAAGATGCTCCTTCAAACCCAACTCTCTCACTGAACCTTTGACTACCTGTCTTAATATGGCTCAATCACAGTTTGACTAAAGCACCTATGGGCGATTTTGGAGTGTTTTACTAAATTGCTATATAAAGGCAAGTTGTTGTTGAAGGGATGGAGTTTTGATGGGAGTCATTTCTGTGTGGCAGTGGCAAAAATTGGCTAAGTGTCAGCTGTCAAATTTCTGCGCTGTTCAAAGTCTGTGTCAATCCAGGAACTGAGGATAGAATCTGGATAAGTGCAGTAATTAAGGGAGTGTTGCATCAATAGAGGTGTTGTCTTCAGGTGATTATAACCTAGCAATTATCTGACTGAATAAGCAATCTGGGTAGTCATGAGATCAAATCCTCCCAGGGAGAGCAACTGAATTTGGCTGTGGTTGAGTACAATGGTGACCATGAGTCTACGGGTTGTAAGAAAAAATTCATTCACTAATGACCTCCACTTGGTTGGTCTCAAGTCACTTGAGGTCAATTCAATGTGCTCAGTGCTATCACAAATACTTGATTCAAATGGACACCCTGTACAATAAGAACATTACAAATAAACATAACCCATGCCTTGTTTAACGTCATGAACGAAGAAGGTCTGTTTCACTTGAAAAACTTGTAGCCTTGAATCTTCTTATGAAAAGCCTCCTCCCCTCTCTCTTTCTCCCCGCACCACTGCACCTTCCACACTCCAATTCTTGGGAGAATTCATTCCCTTTCATGTAGCAGGACAGAAATTCAGCGGTCTCATGTGTGCTTTTGACTTTCCGGCTTTGTCATAATCCTAGCTGACGATGCTAGTGAATGTGCCAGATCCCAGAATGGACCCTCCTGACCTGATAATAAAATGTGAAGCTGGATGAACACGGCAGGCCAAGCAGCATCTCAGGAGCACAAAAGCTGACGTTTCGGGCCTAGACCCTTCATCAGGGTCTAGGCCCGAAACGTCAGCTTTTGTGCTCCTGAGATGCTGCTTGGCCTGCCGTGTTCATCCAGCTTCACACTTTATTATCTTGGATTCTCCAGCATCTGCAGTTCCCATTATCACTGATACAATTTTAACCTCCTGACCTGATAGACCATTTTTAAAAATTCTAGTTAATGTAGCAGCCATATGAGGCTGTCGGTTTCCTTTAACAACAGAAGTTTATTGCACAAAATACAAAAACAAACTGAACCATCTAGATATAGAACACAGTTAGAAAAATCATAAAGCACACAGCAAAACAAAGTTTTGACCTATTCCCCAACACCACCCCTTCACAGTGTTTCAAGTTGAGAGGAATTCCACCGTTATCTTAAATCATAAATTCAATTCAACTGTTTCTGCCCCTGTGAACTGTGGAGTTTCCTGAAATGAATACTCGCAAAACTGAGAGCTTCGAGGAACCTACAGATTTCTCACCAAACAATCCTGGTATGAAAGTTGCAAAGACAGAACTTATCTACTGAGATAACTTATTCCTTTAACTGCTTTGTAATTACTAATTAAATAAAAACTTACAAGCATGTTACTGAGAATGGAACAAAAACAAAGTTGCTGGAAAAGCTCAGCCTGGGCCCAGCCACCATCAGTTCTGGGGAAGGGTCGCCAGACCCGAAACATTAACTCTATTTTCTCCTCCACAGATGCTGCCAGACCTGCTGAGCTTTTCCAGCAACTTTGTTTTTGTTCCTGATTTACAGCATCCGCAGTTCTTTTGTTTTTTTACCGAGTGGAAGGTTGAAGTTATAAGGAGAAGCTGAACACACTGGGACCTCTATTCCCCGGAGCGTTGGAGGGTGAGTGGTGACCTTTTAAAGATTTATAAAATCATCAGGGGGTGCTGAAGGTGAATAGCTGAGGCTATTTTCTCCAGGGTAGGGGAATCCAAAATTAGAGGGCAGCTTTTTCATACAGGGTGTGTGCGTGTATGGAATGAGCTGCCAGAGAAAGTGGTATAGGTGAGTACAATTACACAATTTAAAAGACATTTTGACAGGCACATGGATAGGAATGACTTAGAACAATAGGGTACAAAGGCAGGCAAGTGGGACTAGTTCAGGAAACTTGGTCGGTAACTTAGACAAGCTGTGTCAAAGGGCCAAAGGTGCTGTGTACCTCTATGGCTATATGACTCCATTTTAGGAGAGAGATTACGCTTGCTCCAGTTAGGTGTCCTCTGAACCTCGCTGAACACATTCAGTCTCAGGGTTTTCAGTCCATGATTTATTCCAAAATGTAAACAAACTAATGGCCTCCAATATTTACCCCCCATGTTGCAATATACCCCAGTACAAACAGTTTGTATTATCGCTCCAGGTTCCCTGCTCTGAAATATACAGGATATGATCACTGTTCCTGCAGGACTGTCTGACTATTTTTTATAGCACCTAACCAAGAATAACTAATGCCTATTTGCTTTTACGACATAAACAGAAATTCCTGGAAAAGCTCAGCAAGTCTGGCAGCATCTGTGGGGAGAAATCAGAGTCAATGTTTTAGGTTGAGTAAGCCATCCTCAGAACCATATGCCTCTATTATGAAACAGAAACTCTAAAATTACTTTAATGGATGTGTCTTTTTATTACAGCAGGAACTCAAAGCTTTCAATAGAATAACATGCAAAAAAAATCCAGAAAGGGTTATATTAAGTTAACAGGCAAGATACTGAGAGAAACACGCGCACCTTGGTCTTTTGATTATTCATAATCCAAACTGCATTCAAAATAAAGCTGTGAACGTGATTTTGCAGAATCCTTCATCACCATCCAGGTTTTTTAAAATTGTGTTCAAAATCATGAAGAGTTTTGATAGTGAAAGACAGTGATAGGTGGAAGAATAGCCTGAAGACACCCACTGAAGGCAAATAGCAAAAGAATTAGAGGAAGATGTGGGAACTTTCATTTGCAACAAATTGATACAGACTAGAATAAACTGATTCTTAATACAGGATATAGCACTGGAGGAGAAATGGTTGGCGTTAGAAAGATGCAAGGGTTATTAGTGGGCATGGAGACAAGGTGGTGCAGGGTAAGTGCAAAGGGTCCACTGAAAGTATGTTGGCGAGGTGGTTTCTAGTGAACCATGATGGGGAGGTGCTGGTGTTGGACCAGAGTAGACAAAGTCAGAAGTCATATGATACCAAGTTATAGTCCAACAGGTTTATTTGAAATCACAAGCTTTTTGAATACTGCCCCTTCAGCAGGCGGAGTGAGAGAGAAGCATGCAGACACAGAATTTACAGGCAGAGAGATCAAGGGTAGAGAAATCAAAAGACCATATGAATAGTATGAGTGGAGTGTCGAATAATAAGTCTCTGCAGGTGATCAAGAGTATCAAACGATGTGAGCAAAGTCTTAACGGCTGAGTAACAAACAAAGGGTTGACTTATAAACTGATTAAATAATCTGCACCTCTTTTTGGTTTGTATTGAGATAGATGAGTTCGTGATTAGTAAGGGGGTCAAAGGTTATAGGGAAAAGGCAGGAGAATGGGGTATTGAAACTTATCAGTCACCATCGAATAGTGGAGCCAACTCAATGGGCCAAATGGCCTAATTCTACTCCTCTTCTTATGGTCTTATCTTACAGCCTTAGGACAGAGGGTCAGAAAAAAAAGGTACCAGAGGCAACATGAAAACTAAATAAGCTGATATGAACTGTCACTTTCAAAAGGAATTAGGGAAACACCAGAGGTGAGTTTGCATAGTATTGGAAAAAAGTGAAAGTTGGACTAATTGAAGAACTCTTTCAATTAAAAAAAAGTTAGACCGCTCTCTCAGCTGGACTATTGTGTACCATTACACAGAAACATGGGAACAGAAGTGGACCTTTCAGACTTTTCAGTAGACTGCATTCTGGGAAAAACGTGAATGCATTGGAGAAAGCAATTTATGAGTCAGAGCCATAGAGATATACAGAAAGGAAACAGACCTTTCGGCCCAAGTCGTCCATGCTGACCAAATATCCTATATAAATCTGGACTCATTTGTGAGCATTTGGCCCATATCACTCTAAACCCATTCTAATTCATATAACCATCCAGCTGTCATTTAAATGTTGTAATTGTACTAGCCTCCACCACTTCCTCTGGCAGGTCATTCCATACACGCACCACCCTCTGCATGAAAAAATTGCCCCTTAGGTCCATTTTAAAATATTTCTCCTCTCACTTTAAAACCTATGCCCCTCTAGTTTTGGACTCCCCCACCCTGCGGAAAAGACCTTGGCTTTTCTCTCTATCCGTGCCCCTCATGATTTAATAAACTTCTATAAGGTCACCCCTCAGCCTCCGAAGCTCCAGGGAAAATAGCCCCAGCCTATTCAGCCTTTCCTCAAAGCTCAAACCCTCCAAACCTGGCAACATCCTTGTAAATCTTTTCTGAACCCTTTCAAGCTTCACAACACCCTTCCCATTGCAGGGAGACCAGAATTGCACACATTACTCCAAAGGTGGCTGAACCAGCTGCAACATGACCTCCCAACTCCTAAACTCAACGTACTGACCAATAAAGGCAAACATACCAAATTGCCTTCTTTACTATCCTGTTTATCTGTGACACCACTTTTTAAGGAACAATGAGCCTGCACTCCGAGGTCTTTCTGTTCAGCAACACTCACCAGGACCTTACCATTAAGTGTAAAAGTCCTACCCTGATTTGCTTTTCCAAAATGTAGCACCCCACATTTATCTAAATTAAACCTCATCTGCCACTCCTTGGCCCATTGGCCCATCTGGTCAAGATTCCACTGTACTCTGAGGTAAACCTTTTTCGCTGTCCACTTACACCTCCAATTTCGGTGTCATCTGCACATTTACTAACCATGCTTCTGATGTTCACATCCAAATCATTTATATGAATGACAACAAGCAGTGAATGATTCCAGGAGTAGGATGATTATTAACATCCTACAAAATGAGAAGAATAATAGATTACAATTATCACAATAGATTGTAGGTGGTAGGTCTGTTCACCTTGGACAGAAGGCTAAGAGGAGATTTGATTGAGTTTTTCAGCATCACAAGTGAGCTGGATAGAATCAATAGGGAGACACTGTTCCCAGGCCTGTCATCGTCAAAATATGGCCCAGCCTTGAAATCCCCCCACCCTAGAGAAAAGACACCAGCCATTCACCTTATCTATGCCCCCATGATTTTGTAAACCTCCCAAGCTCATCCTGGTAAATCTTTTCCAAACCCTCTCTAGCTAAATAATATCATTCCTCCAGCAACCAGGAGGGATATAGGCCAAGTGCAGGCAGGCGGGCTGGTTTAGGGTTAGGGTTGGTGTGGACTGGTTAGACTGAAGGGTTGAATAACCTCTGGCTGTGATGTATTGTCCAACAATTCCAGGAAAATACAACGGTAAAACGGTTCTCAGTTTTTCCCAATTGCACCAGCTTTCTCACTCATGTCAGTGACTGAAGAAATAGATCCTCTTTGGGCTGATTCTGTTTGGAAACCTGACTGCAATCTACTGAAGTCTGCAGTTCAAAGGCAGGAATGCCTCCATGAAAATGAATCATTTGTTGGGTGTGGGCACAATACCAAAAGATGAAAAATGAAGGAGGTGGGGCCAAGATGGGAAGTGAGGCAGAAAGCTTTGACTTACGCAGTAACAGGACTTTGGAATAAACCAATGAACGAAAGACAAGAGGTGAATGCGTTGGAGAGAGGTGTGTTTGCACAAAATGATGTAAAAGGGATGGGCTTGCCTTGCCTAATTTTAAGAATTATGGAACTCATTGTCCCTTATTTCTAATGAAACAGAATTAAACTGATGAAGGGTCTAGGCCCGAAACGTCAGCTTTTATGCTCCTGAGATGCTGCTTGGCCCGCTGTGTTCATCCAGCCTCACATTTTATTATCTTAAACTGTATTCCCCACTTTACCTTCACCCCAAGTTTTTCAATATATTAACAGCAGGGCTTCTGAAGAAATGGCTCAAAGAACATCAAAAAGAAAGAATTATAGGGAAAGCTCTTACAAAAGAAAACAAATAAAAATATTACAGCTCCACCCTGAAATTACTGCACAGAGGCGAAGTCCTGTCACCAAGTCGCCCTTTATTTACAACCGCAAAGTATTTAACACTGATCCAGCTCCCTCACAGCCAGCTCTCAGAGTAAACAGAACCTCTGACACTCCTGTTCATATCTGTCAGCCAGGGCTGTACACTGTCAGTTTAACAAATTGCCAAAATGCTCCTCAGTGGGCAACACAATGGTCCCAATGACAAAACTGCCAACTCCATTAACAGGCCATTATTTTTCCTTCATTTCAATAGTCACCATTGCTGATCCATAGTCATTGCAGTGGGCAAGACAGCTAAGGGAGAATTAAAAGGAGTCAAGAATGTGGAAGTAAAGTTGGTGAAGATGATGACAGGTGCACGTGAACACCTAGGCCACAGCTCTTAACTGAACAAGTTGAATTTGGCCTGGGGCTTAGAAATTCTGAGAATGAGAGCTATACCCTCAAACATTAGATCCTGACAAACAGTCATATTAGTACCAACACCCTGAGGAAACAACTTTGTTTTGAGTATTTTAAGTGTTTTCATGCTGAAGCTGATGTTTTAAGTATTTTCATGCTGAAGCTGATGTTTTCTGTCCATCCTGTACTGCCTTTGAACTGCGTGGCTTGTTAATGCTGTTCCTGAGCCAACCACATTGCTGTGGGTCTGCAGTCACATCGAGGCTAGTTTCTTCTGGGGGAGGGTTACATTAACTCTGCTTTCTTTTCACAGGTGCTGTCAGATTTGCTGAGTATTTTCCAGCAAATTGTGCTTTTGTGACAATCTTGATGAGCTCAGGCAGGAGACCAGATAATTATTGGCTCCACTGAGAAGGAAATACGTTATTATCATGTCACTTTATGCAACTGGCCTCTGCATTAACCATGAACCTGGTTAAGGTTTCAACGATGGGAAAATGCTCTTTGCTATGCTTTACCTTATTGGGACCATTAGAATGTGATCTTGTGAAATGGCAATCAATAAGTCATTAAAATTATGTAGTTAGGCTTATACCCAGTTCTGCTGATTTCCCACAACCACCATTACTCCCTCAACTCCCCCACCAACAGCCAACACCAGCAATAATTCTGTCAGCATTTCACTGGCATCAGTCAAGATACAAATTAACCCCAACTCTGTCTGAAATCAGCACATGATTAATCATAGATAACAAAGTGTGGAGCTGGATGAACACAGCAGGCCAAGCAGCATCTTAGAAGCACAAAAGCTGATGTTTCAGGCCTAGACCTCTCTAATGAAGGGTCTAGGCCTGAAATGTCAGCTTTTGTGCTCCTGAGATGCTGCTTGGCCTGCTGTGTTCATCCAGCTCCACACTTTGTTGTCTTGGATTCTCTAGCATCTGCAGTTCCCATCATCTCTGATCACATGATTAATCTTGTCTGCTCATAGGTTTCCAATGACAAAAAAACCGTCCACTAACACCTTTTGCCTCCAGTTTTGGACCAGTTTGCCAATCTGCCTTGGGTCCCATGGGCTCTTATCTTTTGGACCCCTTTCTGCGTGCATCCTTGTCAAAGGTCCTATTGAAGTCCATGCAAACCATATCAATTGGACTACCCTCGTCAATATATTTAGTCACCTCTTCAAATAACTCAGTTAAATTAGTCAGACAAGATGTCCCTCTGACAAATCTGCTCATAAATGGTAATCTGCTGATAACTCTAAACATGTTTATTCCAAGAAACATTCTCAATTCTCACAGGGAAAGCACACCTAAATATCAAATATTCAGCAAAAGGACAAATGCAGTCACGCTCATGTGATTAGTGTTAAAGGCAAAACACTGCTTCTTATTTCAAACTGATCATGTACAGTGGGATGATGGTGGAAACAGGGTTTAAGGTGTTCATAATGCTGTATTATAAAATAAACAATATTTCTGAAGTCTATCGCTGTTACTATCTCACAATTACACCTTTCATTTTTCTAATTTCTCAGGAATATAGGCCTAGTTTGCTTAATCTGTCCTCCTAGGACAATCCCTTAATTCCAAAAGCTTAAAGACCGTAAAATCTAGGAGCAGAATTAGGTCATTCCACCAATCAAGTCTGCTGTGCCATTCAATGATATCATAGATGATCTGATAATCCTCAACTCCATTTTCCTGCCTCTTCCCCAGAACTCTTGATTCATTTAGTGATTAAAAATCTATTTATTTCATTCTGGAGTATACTCAATGACCCATCCTCAACAGCCTTCTGTGGTAAGGAATTCCACAGATCCACTACCCTCTGAGAGAAGAAATTCCTCCCCATCTCTGTTTTAAAGGAGCAAACCCTTAACCTGAGGTTATTCCTTCTGGTCCTAGACTCTCCCACAAGGGAAACAACCTCTCCACATTTACCCTGTCGAGTTCCCTTAGAATCTAGTTTGTTTCAATTAAATCTCATCTCTTCAACATTCCAGTAAGTACAGGGAAAACCCTCTCAGCCTCTCCTCATACAGCCTCTCCTCATACAGCCTCTCCTCATAAGACAGACCCTCCATAACCAGGACCAACCTAGTGAACATTCTCTGGACTGTCTACAAAGCCAGTCTACCTTTCCTTAGATAAAGGTCCCAAAATTGTTGACTGTATTCCAGCTGTGGTCTTATAAAGTTATAGCAAAACCATTTTATCCTTACACTCCATTCTGTTGAAATAAAGACATTCCATTTGCCTTCCCTATTACCTGCTGAACTTCGAGTTTTGTGGTTTATGGACATGGACGCTGTGCTGTTGCTTTCTTCAGTCTTTATCCGCTTATGTAATATTCATAACAAGTCTAGTAAATATTGATTATACTCCTTATTATAACAAGGGACTGTAGCCTTGAAGCGAGCGTCCTAAGGTTTAGAATGGATTTGAGGAAAGGTTTTTCCACCCAGACCATGGTGGGAATGTGGAATGCACTGCCTGAGAGGGGAGTTGAGGCAGGAAACCTCACAACCTTAAAAGAGTGGTCATCATTAGACTCTTAATTCCAGATTTCGGTTGAAGCTAAATACAACCAGCTGCTACAAACTCAGGTCACTTTGAAGTGTCATACCACTTAACACTGTGGGCCTACTGCTGGCCAGTGGGACTAACGTAGGCAGTAGTGCATTTTTAGTCGTATAGACTTGATGGGTTGAAGGGCCTTTCTTGTACTGCATGGTTCTATGATTCTTAATGCAATGATCCCTCAAGATATGTCTTCAGTATGGAGTCCAGATTTGCTCACCATATTTCAGATGTGGTCTCAATAAGGCCACGTTCTCTCTGGAAGAAGCTGTCCAACTTATTCAAATAAAAACCAAAAGAACTGCCGATATTGTAAATCAGAGACAGAAGTTGACATTGCTGGAAAAGCTGGCAGCATCAGTTCTGAGGAAGGGTCAGTTGACCAGAAACATTAACTCTGATTTTCTGGCACAGATGCTGCCCGACCTCTGAACTTTTCCAGCAATTCCTATTTTTGTCCAACTTATTCCCTCATCCCCATGAAAGGTAACATGGAATCTTGTAGTTTGTCTCTGCAGGCATTATAACCTGTTGGTTATGTTTATAATGTTTATGATGAACTAGAAGCCCAGTTTACCAAATTGACAGAGATAGTAGGAACTGCAGATGCTGGAGAATCTGAGATAACAAGGTGTAGAGCTGGATGAACACAGCAGGCCAAGCAGCATCTTAGGAGCAGAAAGCTGACATTTTGGGCCTCCACCCTTCTTCAGAAATGGGGGGGTGGGAAGGGGGTTCTGAAATAAATAGGGAGGGGTGGGAGGCAGATAGAAGATGAATAGAGGAGAAGATAGGTGGAGAGGAGACAGACTGGTCAAAGAGGCGGGGATACAAGCTTCAAAATCTCCCCTCCCCACACTGCATCCCAAAACCAGCCCAGTTCATCCCCACCTCCCTAATCTGTCCATCCTCCCACCTATCCCCTCCTCCCACCACAAGCCTCACCCCCATCTGCTACCTACTAACCTCACCTGCCCCTTTGACCTGTCCATTTTCTCTGGACTGACCTATCTCCTCCCTACCTCCCCACCGACACTCACCTTTACTGTCTCCATCCCTGCCTCTTTGCCCAGTCTGTCTCCTCTCCACCTATCTTCTCCTCTATCCGTCTTTGATTCGCCTCCCCCTCTCTCCCTATTTATTTCAGAACCACGTTCCTCTGCCCCATTTCTGAAGAAGAGTCTAGGCCCGAAACAACAGCTTTCCTGCTCCTCTGATGCTGCTTGGGCTGCTGTGTTCATCCAGCTCTACACCTTGTTATCTCGGATTCTCCAGCATCTGCAGTTCCTACTATCTCTTCTGTCCTGACATGGTCTGGCCTACATGTGACTCCAGACCCAAAGCAATGTAGTTGACTCTTAACTGCTCTCTGGGAAATTAGAGACAGATATTAAGTACTGGTCTAGCCAATAGTGCCCATATTCTGCGAATGCATTTAAAATAATTTTTTAAAAATTGCCCAGAAGGATGAGCTACTCGCCAGCAAAAGATGAAGTTAGGGATGGGGGGAAGGAGTAAATGGTAGGTAGCGATGGAGTCCAGAGACAGAGAGAATTATCCAAAATTATTTTGGATAATTCAGTTGATTTTCATCTGCCCTCCATTTTCACTTTAAACCCTTTCTAAAATACCTACTGCTCTCCTCCCTCCACAGCCCAGGCCCAGTGTCCTTGATGATTCCAGTGTGTCACCCACTCAGGTTTGTCTGAACTGTCTTCCAACCTCTCCCTGTTCCCAGTGAAATAGGATGTAAATTGAACTGTTGTTGCTCCTGACAATGTATAGTCACACCCAGAGGAGATACAAGTTCCAACAGGTTTGAAAAAGAGCTGCTGAATTGTTAATCACTCAAAATCTACACAATAATCTTCTTTACCTGACAAACCCAATGGTCACATAATTACAGTGCTCACGAAACGTCACTTATTTATAAAAGCATGGCACACACATCTTCTCCTTTGGTTGAAGTGTGTCTGTGGATGTTGTTGGTAAGGCCAGCAATGATTGTTCACACTGATCCTGGTCTCGCAGGAACCCACTGGTACTGGTGTGCATACGCGGATGGCACAGCAGGTCCTGTTCCTTGTTCATGATCCATCTGGCTTTTATGGCAATTTTAAGATTCAAATCCACACAGCTGCCATATGGGGAGACAGGAATAAAAGTGAACAGCTACCTCCCAGGGGCACAAGGGCCAGGGTGAGAGCACACCGGGAGTGCTGTGAGCAGTTCAGGACTCCTTACTAAAGAAATGGCAGAAAACAAAATCAGGAATTGTTGGAAAAACTCAGCAGCATCTATGCAGAGAAAGCAGAGTTTTGAGTCCAGTGTCCCTTCATCAGAACTGTTTGTAGCTAGGAAAGAGATGGTATATATGCTAAAGATGGAGATGGAGGGGGGTGGGAAGGAGTAAATGGTGGGTGGAGATGAAGTTCAGAGAGAGAGAGAAAAACACAGTTGGGCAGATAAAAGAATGGATAAAGGTCAGCCTGGGAGAATGAATAGCTGCTAATGGGTCGTTTGTAGCAGCAGCCCATGTGTTAACAAGGCCCAGTGTGTGGGAATTGGAGGAAGGACAACCATGAAAGGGTTGGAAAAGCTGCTTGGGCCCTAAATTTATTGAACTCGATATCGAGTCCAGAGGGCTGTAGAGTTCCCAACTGAAAATTGAGGTGTTGTTCTTCCAGCTGGTGCTGAGCTTCACTGGAGTCCCACAGCAAGCCTGAGACAGAGATGTTGCCCAGGGAGCAGAGTGATGCGCTGAGGTGGCAGGCAACTGGAAGCTCAGGGTCATTTCTGTGGACAGAACATAGATGTTCTGCAAAGTAGTCACCCAGATTTCTAGAATACACTTTCCCTGGGGTAGCATACCCCAACCATTTCCCACTGTGGACCTGTTTTCAGGTGTGACAATTGTGACAGGCCCTGACCGAGAAAGAGGGTGTCTTGGGGGTTGGGAGGCACAGCTGTTGTAATTTAGCCCAAACCACACAGCAGCAGTTACCATGATCACAACACATGAGCTCTTGACTCCCCCTCACCACCAATCAGAGGAAACATCCTCTCTAAATCCACCCTGTCAAGACCCTCTCAGGTCTTAAATGTTTCAAATAGGTATGTTTAGTTCAACATAGGCTCCTTATGCTGTTCATGGAATGAAAATAGTGGGGTTCTTTTCTCCACTCATCGACAGAATTTATTGCCAAACACTATTTGTTAAGAGTCAACCACATTGCTGGATCTGCAGTCTCATATAGGTTAGACCATGTAAGGTTGGCAGATTTCCTTCCCTTAAGGACATTATATGGAATGCTCTGCCCCAGAAGGCAGTGGAGGCCAAGTCTCTGGATACTTTCAGGAAAGAGTGGATAGAGCTCTTAAAGATAGTGGAATCAAGGGTTATGGGGATAAGGCAGGAACAGGATACTGATGGTGGATGATCAGCCATGATCATAATGAATGGTGGTGCTGGCTCAAAGGGCCGAAGGGCCTACTCCTGCACCTTTTGTGTATTGTCTATTAGTGAACCAGATGGATTTTGCCCCAGTAACCTTTTCATCGTTAGTAGGAACTGCAGATGTTGGAGAATCTGAGATAACAAGGTGTAGATCTGGATGAACACAGCAGGCCAAGCAGCATCAGAAGAGCAGGAAAGCTGACGTTTTGGGCCTAGACCCTTCTTCATTTCCAAACCCATATCCCCAAACATTACACCAGACTTAGTGGCTGCTAACCCAGTGACAGGCCCACCATCTCCCTGCCTGGAAAGTTAGGTCTGTATTTCTTTCAAAGTATAAGACTGTGAGATGATCCAATTGAAAGACACAAAATCCTTTGAGGGGACTGACATCATAGATTATGAGAAAATGTTTTCCCTAGTTAGGGAATGTAAACCATGGAAATTAAAGCTAAGAAGATAGGTCATCACGTTGAGCTAAAAATGAGAAGGATCCTCTTTATTGAAAGTGTTGTGAATCTTTGGTATATTGTCTTGCCCAAAGAACTCCTGCATTCTCTATTGTTAAATACATTCAAGGCAGAAGTTAGAATCATAGAATCGCTACATTGTGGAAGCAGGCTTTTCAGCCCATCAGGTCACACCTACCTTCCTAAGAGTATCCCACCCAGACCCATCACCCCATATCTCTGTGTCTCCTATGGCTAACTCACACAAGCTGCACATCCCTGGACTCTGTGGGCAATTTAGCATGGCCAATCCACCCTAATCCACATATCTTTGAACTATGATAACAAAGTGTGGAGCTGGATGAACGCAGCAGGCCAAGCAGCATCTCAGGAGCACAAAAGCTGACGTTTCGGGCCTGGACCCTTCATCAGAGAGGGGGATGGGGAGAGCGTTCTCAAATAAATAGGGAGAGAGGGAGAGGCAGACCAAAGATGGATAGAGGAGAACTTAGGTTGAGAGGAGAGTATAGGTGGGAAGGTGGTAGGTCAGTCCGGGGAGGACGGACAGGTCAAGGAGGCGGGATGAGGTTGGTGGGTGGGAAATGGAGGTGTGGCTTGAGGTGGAAGGAGGGGATAGGTGAGAGGGTGGCGGGGACGAGCTGGGCTGGTTTTGGGATGCAGGGGGGAGGGGGAGATTTTGAAGCTTGTGAAGTCCACATTGATACCATTGGGCTGCAGGGTTCACAAGCGGAACATGAGCTGCTGTTCTTGCAACCTTCGGGTGGCATCATTGTGGCACTGCAGGAGGCCAATGATGGACATGTCGTCTAAGGAATGGGAGGGGGAGTTAAAATGGTTGGCGACTGGGAGGTGCAGTTGTTTATTGCAAACCGAGCGGAGGTCTTCTGCAAAGCGGTCCCCAAGCCTCTGCTTTGATTCCCCAATGTAGAGGTAGCCTCACCGGATACAATATACTACATTGGCAGATGTGCAGGTGAACATCTGCTTAATATGGAAAGTCATCTTGGAACCTGTGATGGGGGTGAGGGAGGAGGTGTGTGGGCAAGTGTAGCACTTCCTGCGGTTGCAGGGGAAGGTGCCAGGTGTGGTGGGGTTGGAGGGGAGTGTGGAGCCGACAAGGGAGTCACAGAGAGAGTGGTCTCTCCGGAAGGCAGACAAGAGTGGGGATGGAAAAATGCCTTGGGTGGTGGGGTCGGATTGTAGATGGCGGAAGTGTCGGAGGATGACGCTTTGTATCCGGAGGTTGGTGGGGTGGTATGTGAGGACGAGGGGGATTCTCTTAGGGCGGTTATTGCGGGGGCGGGGTGTCAGGGATGTGTTGCGGGAAATGCGGGAGACTCGGTCAAGGGTGTTCTTGACCACTGCGGGGGGGATGTTGTGGTCCTTGAAGAACATGGACATCTGGGATATATGGGAGTGGAATGCCTCATCCTGGGAACAGATGCGGCAGAGGCGGAGAAATTGGAAATAGGGGATGGAATTTTTGCAGGGGGGTGGGTGGGAAGAGGCGTATTCTAGGTAGCTGTGGGAGTCGGTGGGCTTGAAATGGACATCAGTTTCTAGCTGGTTACTTGAGATCTAGACAGAGAGGTCCAGGAAGTTGAGGGATGTGTTGGAGATGGCCCAGGTGAACTTGGGGTTGGGGTGGAAGGTGTTGGTGAAATGGATGCACTGTTCAAGCTCCTCTTGGGAGCAAGAGGCGGTGCCGATACAATCATCAATGTAACGGAGGAAGAGGTGGGGTTTGGGGCCTGTGTAGGTGCGGAAGAACTGTGGGAGGAAATCAGAGCACCCAGAGGAAACCCACACAGGCATCGGAAGGATGTGCAAACTCCACACAGACAGTCACCCAAGGGTGGAATTGAACTCAGGTCCCTGGCGCTGTGAGGCTGCAGTGCTAACCACTGAGCCACCTTTGATCAATGGTTGGATACGAAAGGAATTGTGGGATTTGGGATGGAGCGAAAAGGAAGAGTGCAGGTAGATGATTTACCATTGTCTTGTTGAGAGAGAAAACAAACTTTGCAGGTGGCCATTGAAGTTTCTATTCCCAGCATTCATCTGCCCAAAGACCAAGCATAGATCCAATGGGCTACATTGACTTCTGACTGTATTATAAGATGTTATAACACAAATAACTGAAAAAAGCAATCACCTACCCAGAACAGTCACAATAGTCTTTATTAGCTTCATAGGCATCTTGTTGCGTTTGATGGAGCCAGTGGTGTGAGACATCAAGTTCAAGGTTTTCTTTCTGACGTAGATATAAATCCGCAGATATATTATTACAACAAAGCCAAGTGTGAAGAGGTTGAATAAAGCCCAGAATATCAGGAAACTCCTGCTGTAAACGGGAGCCAGTGACGAACAGGTGCTGATGTAACAGATGCAATTCCACCCCATGTTGGGGATGGTGGCCATGAAGACAGCAGTTCCCCAGATGACCAGGACCAGGAGAGTGACCCGTCGTTTTGACAGGCTGCTGTGGAGCCTCATCTTGATGACAGAAAGGTAGCGTTCGATCGCGATTACCAGTAGGCTGTACAGTGATGCACAGAAGCTCACGTTCAGCAGCGCCTCGCGCAGTAGGTAACGGTGCACTGACAGTGTTCTCGAAACTGGACCCGTATTAAACATCAGGAAGACATAGGCCAGGCTGGCAAAAATGTCAGCAGCTGCGAGATTGGCAAGCAGGTAGAAGAAAGGGAAATGGAAACGTCGGTTGCGTACCACAGCAATTATGATCATGGTATTAGACAGGAAGATAAACAGGCAGCAAACTATACCAAAGCCCAGACCAAGGTAATAGCTGCCCTTCAATTTATTTTCTCTCGAGCGACTTGTGAGATTGTAGAAAAAGTTCATTGTTTCGTTATAGTAGCAGGTTGCCATCTTCCCTTCCAATTTTATGTCTGTAAAAGGAGACAATGTAAATAAAATAAATATCCAGGCAGCTGGGAGACCTCTGCAGCAGACAAAGTCCCTTCAGTAAACAGAAAACTTCATGCCATTTAAATAACAGAAACAAGGAAACCATGCAATTGAGGTTTAGCGGAGATTGTTATACGGCCCTTGCTGCAGTCAGGACAGGGCAGCGGCTAGGGTGTGTGTGTGTGTGTGTGTGTGTGTGTGTGTGTGTGTATGAGAGAGTGAGAGAGTGTGTGAGAGAGAGAGTGTGTGTGAGTGTGTGTGTGTGTGTGAGAGAGAGAGAGTGTGTGTGTGTCTGTGAGAGTGTGTGTGTGTGTGTGTGTGTGTGTGTGACAGAGTGTGTATGTGTGTGTGTGTGTGTGTGTCTAGGCGTGACAGAGTGTGTGTGTGTGTGTGAGAGAGTGTGTGTGAGAGAGAATGTGTGTGTGTGTGTGTGTGTGTGTGTGTGCGAGAGAGAGAGAGAGTGTGTGTATAAGACTGGTTTCGGCCACATTTGGAGTACTGTGTGCAGTTCTGGTTGCCACATTACCAAAAGGATGTGGATGCTTTGGAGAGGGTGCAGAGGAGGTTCACCAGGATGTTGCCTGGTATGGAGGGTGCTAGCTATGAAGAGAGGTTGAATAGATTAGGATTATTTTCATTAGAAAGACGGAGATTGAGGGGGGACCTGATTGAGGTCTACAAAATCATGAGGGGTATAGACAGGGTGGATAGCAAGAAGCTTTTTCCCAGAGTGGGGGACTCAGTTACTAGGGGTCATGACTTCAAAGTGAGAGGAGGAAAGTTTAAGGGAGATATGTGTGGAAAGTTCTTTACACAGAGGGTGGTGAGTGCCTGGAACGCGTTGCCAGTGGAGGTGGTAGACACCGACACGTTAGTGTCTTTTAAGATATATTTGGACAGGTACATGGATGGGCAGGGAGCAAATGGACACAGACCGTTAGAAAATAGATGACAGGTTAGACAGAGGATCTTGATCGGTGCAGGCTTGGAGGGCCGAAGGGTCTGTTCCTGTGCTGTAATTTTCTTTGTTCTTTGTGTGTGTGTGTGTGTGTGTGTGTGTGTGTGTGTGTGTGTGTGTGTGTGTGTGTGTGTGTGTGTGTGTGTGTGCGTGTGCGCGCATGTGTGTGAGAGCGTGTGTGTATGTAAGAGAGAGAGTGTGCGTGTGTGTATGTGTGCCTGTGTGTGTTTTGTGGGGGAGTAGCATGTGGTGTGGGGGCGGATGTCTGTGAATGATGCTGATGGATATCCCTCCTGTGGTATTTGTTCATCAAAAAAAGGGAGAGCATTAAACTTATCTTACAGTTCTACCATCTTCATAGTGCATTTGCATTATTACATATCACTGTTGCTGCTGTGAACATCAGTCTAAAGCAACAGGTAAAATCCGCTCTCAATGTGCTTGAGAATATCCCGTGTTCTAAAAGGAATTTAGAGTTCGATGCTTCTAGCATTTCAGTTCTTTTCCTTTATCCATGCCACTCCCCCTGAACTGATGATGGTAAGTAATACTAATGCAGAATACATTTTCCAAGCGATGACCATCTCCATCAAAAACAAGTCTTTCCATCTCTCCTTCGTGTTTAATAATATTCCCACCACTGGATTGTGATTTGTGAGAACACCCTTGGCCAGAAAGCCAACTGGAACAGCAAGAAGAAGCCATTCTGGGCTGGGAGTTCTGCGATGAGAAACTCACTCCTGACTCCCCAGAACTTGTGCACCATCCACAAGGCACAAGTCAGGAATTGTCATGGAATACGCCTCACTTGCACGGATGGATTCAGCTCCAACAAGATGCATGTGCATGTGTGTTTGGGAAACTGTGTGTATGTATTGTTAGATAGAGAGTTTGTGTGACAGAGAAAGGAACAGAGAGAGTGTAGTGTATGTGTGCGTTTGGGAGACAGTCTGACAGTGTGAATTTTTGTTGCAAGACAGGGTGAGTGTACTTGTTTGACAGACAGTGTATGACAGAGAGAGGGAGACAGAGAGATTAGAGGTGTATAAGTTTATGTATGTGTATTTGAGAGACAGAGTGTGTGTGTTTGATACACAGAGTTGGAGTGTGAGACAGAGAGAGTGTGAGTGTGTGTATAGTTGGAAGACAAACAGCACTTGTGACAGAGAGCGTACTAGTGTGTGTAAATGTTTAGGAGACAGTGCGAGTGTGTGCGTGCTTGAGAGAAAGAGAGTGGTGACAGAGGGAGACAGAGAAAGTGAATATGACAGAAAGAGAGAGAGAGGCAGAGAGAGTGCAAGTGTGTATGTTTGAGAGCGTATAACAGAGGGAGACAGATGGTGCGGGTGTACATGTGTGTGTGTTTGAGAGACAGAAAGTGTGTAACAGAGAGAGAGGCAGAGAGAGTGCAAGTGTGTATGTTTGAGAAACAGAGCTTGACACCATCCAGAACAAAACTTCCCACTTTATTGGCACTACATCCAAAAACATCCACTTCCTCAACCCCGACGCTCAGTACCATCAGCGTATACTGATTTTGCAGTAACTACCCAAGGCTCCTGAGCCAGCACTTTCTAAACTCATGACCTCCACCATCTAGAAGGACAAGGGCAGAAGGTGTGTGGAAATACCATCACCTGGAAACCTCCCAAGTCAAACAATATCTTGATTTGAAATCATACTCAGGGTGGGGCAGCAGCTTAGTGGGGGTTAGCACTTCTACCTCACAGCACCAGGGACCTGGCTGGGTTTGATTCCACCCTCAGGTGACTGTGTGGAGTTTGCATGTTCTCCCCATGTCTATGTGGTTTTCCTCTGGGTGCTCCGGTTTCCTCCCACTGTCCAAAGAGGTGCAGGTTAAGTGGGTTGGCCATGCTAAATTGCCCATAGTGCCCAGGGGTATGCGAGCTGGATGGATTAGCCATGGTAAATGCAGGGCTACGGGGATAGGGTAGGCAGGTATGTCTGGGTGAGATGCTCTTCAGAAGGTGGGCTCAATGGGCCAAATGGCCTGCTCCCACACTGTAGAGAGTCTATGATTCTAGCATTGCTGAGTCAACAACTTGGAACTCCCTCCCTACAATGTTAGTGTGTTAGATCCTGAGGAGAGACTCACTACCATCTTAAGAGTAGCTAGCAATGGGGTAAATAAATTCCAGCCTTGCCAACTACACTTGCATTTCACAAATGATTTTTTACAATGAATGTGCCGGACTGCTACATCATGTAGTATCTATGTTGACATCATGGATGTACTGACAATTCATCCATAGACACAATTATTGTTAGAGAGCCAGTGGAAATTTTCCACACTGTATTCCACTTCAGTTCAGGAGAGAATTATCACCTCAAGCAAGAACAAAATCCTCCAGGAATTATGGGTATTTAGGTGGATAGCATAATATTGTCTTTTTTAAAAATTATCCTTTCACAGGCTCTGAACATCACTAGCAAAGCTAGCGTGTGAGTTCATAATCATCCTTGAATTGAAGGGCTGGCTTAGCTATTTCAGAAATCCCTTGCTGTGCGTCTGGCGTACATGTGACAAAAGTTACTGTCTTTCCAAAGGGCCATTGATGAACCAGATGGGTTTACACAACAGTCATCTGCTGATGCCATTTGGCTAGTGTTCTTTATTCCAAATGCTTATTTGAATTCAAACTTAACCATCTGCCTTGGTGGGTTTCGAATTCACGCGCTAAGAATGTTAGACCGGGCCTCTCATTACTCGCCCAGTGTCATTATCTCGACAATGCCAAATCCACCAGCATCATCGGGCAGTGAGGAAGATCCCAGTGGCAGATTCTTCAGTGGCGAGAGTTAGCAGCAACAAGGTATTGTGTAATATCCCTGAGAACACTGTGCCAACAGACTGCAACCCCACACCCACCAACTCCCCCAAAACCAGTATCCCAGCATCGTACAGTACTCAGGCTAGTGACATGGGGAGGGTGTCTCGGGTTCAGGGGCTGATTGCTTTTGATTGATGGACTCCTTGGTCCTAAGGTGGCAATTTGCCTATTGGCCGGACTGTACAGCATCAGCCATCTCTCCTCACCTCACCCAGCTGCATAGTTTTATTCACTTGTGGGTCACAGGCATTGCTGGCTGGGCCTGCATTTATTGCCTGTCTCGAGCTGCCCTTGAACTGAGCGGTTGGCTCAGACATTTCAGAGGGTAGTTGCGAGTCGACCACATTACTGCGGGTCTGGAGTCACAGGTAGGCCAAACCAGGTGAGGATGGCAGATTTCCTTCCCTGAAGTTTGGTTGATCCCAGCGTCGATGAGAGGACATTAACCCGTGGTGGGATGGGAAAGCTGATCGTGGGCCTCATGGTGAGAATACTCTCCAAATTGAGCAGAGGATTCAGGCACAAGTCCCCACGCCTCCACCCCAGCTCCCCACCCTCTGCCTGAATGCTGGTCCTGCCTCCGAGCTCACCCACCAGCGAGAGCAGAAACCCGTGCCCCTGAAAGTCAGCAAATACACAAAGGGGTCACGAGTGAAGGTTAGCTGAAAGACACCACTCCATCACCACCTGCCTCCTCACCGCTAAGCCAGTGCGGGGTCCTCCGTCTCCCCAGGGTGTTTGATCAAATACAGCCTCATGGGCCTTTATGGAAACCAAACCTCATGGACTTGTCCCTGAGAGGTATCCTGCCTGACCATCGTTGCAAGATGTTGACTCTCTGATGTTATAGTAAAAGGCAGCTTAATACATAAAAACCTTAGAAAGTCTTCCATTTATGGCAATGCTTCCTCTGTCAATTTGTCCCCTGTTTTGAGAGGCCTGTTCTCTGCAGATAGTGCTGATGGAAGTCAAAGTGAGCTGAGTGGTTAAGAATATAGAGATAAT
The DNA here is from genome assembly GCF_030684315.1 of Stegostoma tigrinum. Classification (NCBI taxonomy): domain Eukaryota; kingdom Metazoa; phylum Chordata; class Chondrichthyes; order Orectolobiformes; family Stegostomatidae; genus Stegostoma; species Stegostoma tigrinum. The sequence goes on from NC_081361.1 coordinate 99,175,617, forward strand.
GGGAACTGCAGATGCTGGAGAATCCAAGACAACAAAATGTGAGGCTGGATGAACACAGCAGGCCAAGCAGCATCTCAGGAGCACAAAAGCTGACGTTTTGGGCCTAGACCCTTCATCAGAGAGCTCTCTGATGAAGGGTCTAGGCCCGAAACGTCAGCTTTTGTGCTCCTGGGATGCTGCTTGGCCTGCTGTGTTCATCCAGCCTCACATTTTGTTGTCTTGGTTAAGAATATAAACTTCTTTCTCGATCATCTAATTGTATCAAGGTAAATTCAATCTCCAGATCCCCCACATTTATGACCTTCAACCCTGTACTGAGTCAATCAGATCAAACATTTAAACTGGACACACTTTACACTGTGGAGAGGAGTGGGGAGGTGCTTTGAATTGAGGGGAGATTGGGGCAACCGCACAACAAGGCTCTCACACTACAAACAACAAATGATTAGGTCGTTCATGGAAAAATGCCCTTGTAAAGGGCTCAGATGCAGTTCTCCTGACCTATTCCTAAGGTTGAAGAAAAGCATGAGGAAGAATGAAAGAGTTGAGAGAATAGAATTGAAAAGTATTTTCTCACTGATGGAAGGTTTGAGAAGGTGAGGGTTCACACTTCAGGTGTTTGTTAAAAGAAGCAACGGAGACGCGAGGAAAAACTTTATCGCACAGTGAGTGGTGAGGAATAAGCAACAAATACTGGCTTAGCTTGTTGTTGCCCACATTTTGTGAGAGATTTAAAAAAAATGCCAGCTAGGATCATCTGGGCCAAATGGCCTGGTGTTTTGTTGTAATTTTTGAGCAATACTGAATCAGACGTTTGTAGTTTCCTATAGGGGGGTTCTGATGAAAACGGAGAAATGTTTATTTAATTGCTCATTGTCAAGGTATGGGTATCATTGTCTTTATTGCCTGCCCTTAGTTGCCCTTGAGAAGGTGATGGTGAGCTGCTTTCTTAAACTGCAGCAGCACATATACTGTAAGTGAACCAACAATGTCCTTAGGGAGCAAATTCCAGGATTTTGACCCAGCAACAGTGAAGGAACGGCAATATATTTCCAAGCCAGGATGGTGAATGGCTTGGAGGGGAACTTGCAGGGGTGGTGTTCCCATGTCCTTTTAGATAGAAGTGGTCCTGGGTTTGGAAGGTGCTGTCTGAGGAAATCCTGCACTATTGAAGATTCTGGCTGCCCTTTGAATCCCTGACCTACTCACTTGGATATTAATGCTCATACAGTATGATTTTTAGGAAGAGAGAGAACCCCTTTCCAAGTCAAAACAATCAAACTCAGAAAAGATCATTCATATCATGGTCTAATCTGAGATCCAGCTATTTGCGCCCAACGACAAGAATTTCAACATTATAATCATCCCATGTGAGCGCTGGGAATGGTAATGGCGGCGATTACAAATACCTAGTGAGTTATTACGATCTGAATCCATTGCTGGAAAGGCATTTCATAGATTGCAGAATCCCAACAATGTGGAAACAGGCCCTTTGACCCCACAAGTCTACACTGACCCTCAGAGGATCCCACCTAATCTCCACACCCCTGGACACTACAGGCAATTTAACATGGCCAATCCGCCTAGCTTGTGCATCTTTGGACTGTGGGAGGAAACCGGAGCACCCGGAGGAAACTCACACAGACACAGGGAGAATGTGCAAACTCCACACAGACAGTCATCTGAGGGTAGAATTGAACCCAGGCCCCTGGCGCTGTGAGGCTGCAGTGCTAACCACAGAGCCACTGTGCTACCCATGGCACATTCCATGATAATATTTAAGAGATTGGATACACTTTTGATAAGGAAATGTTTTGAGGACCACAGTGATGGGACCTAATTGGGGGTGTGGGGGGTGGGGGAGTTGTGGGGGGGGGCGCTCCTTTAGAAGCGGGCTGAATGACCTTGTTCTGAGCCACATCACTTTCTGCATCTAAGGCTCCTCAGTGCATCAATAAGTATGGAAAGATGGCAAAATGTCTGTCTTTTAACGGGAACTATTTCAAAGGAACTTTGCAATAACGTAGCAGATGAGGGAGTGAAGTGAGAGGGAACAGCCAAATATCATAAAATCTTTAGATTTCAAAGCCATCCATGGAATGCAATTCTTTGGAATATGTGTGAGAGATGTGATAGGGAGGTACATGCATGTTGCTGCAATGTGCCTTTATCTCTGTCTGATGTTTAACATTATATGCAGGATTTGCAATAGATTCTCTCCAAGATTGTGAGAGAAAATAGTCAGAAAGACAATCCAAAATGCTATAAAAATGTAAATGAAAATTGGAATCACAAATCAAGAATCAGTATTTCGCCCGAAAATTCTGTGTGTCATAGAGGTCCTAAATATTTGGGAACAGAGAGCTCTTTATCTAAATAAAGACATTTGAGAAGGAGTTATAATTATTTGTAAGATTTTTAGATCATAAAACACAGTCCAGTATTTTATGCTGTTTCCAAATAAATCTGTCGGGAAGGAATGGCCAATTTTTCATAATGTGGAGATGCTGGTGTTGGACTGGGGTGGACAAAGTCAGAAGTGAAGCCTGATGAAGGGGCAGCACTTCAAAAGTTTGTGATTTCAAATAAACCTGTCGGACTAGAGATAGTAGGAACTGCAGATGCTGGAGAGTCTGAGTCAATAAGGTGTGGAGCTGGATGAACACAGCAGGCCAAGCAGCATCAGAGGAGCAGGAAGGCTGACGTTTTGGGCCTAGACTCGTCTTCGGAAAAGGGTCCTAGGCCCGAAATGTCAGCCTTCCTACGCCCCTGATGCTGCTCGGCCTGCTGTGTTCATCCAGCTCCACACTTTGTTATCTCTGTTGGACTAGAGCCTGGTGTTGTGTGAACCAGCAGATAGTGACTGAAGGGAGGGATGTAGGTCACAGGATGAACCCAACAGATTAATGACTCACAATCACCAACAAAACTCAGTCAATCACACTCCTTATTCTCTGTAAGCTGCTGTCATGCATCAATGACAAGGATCTCTGTTAGTGTTGAACAAGTTAAGACTGAGAGATCAGGTCAAGTTTCTCTTTTTTTTCAGGAATGTACACAACATGAAGCTTCTGAGAGATTCTCCCAAGAACTGACTGTGAATCAGTGATATTCCCGTGTGAAGAAGAGTCCTGATGACGGCCTGAAATGTTAACTCTGACTTCTCTCCCTACAGGTGCTGCCAGACCTGCTGAGTTTTTCCAGTAATTTCTGGTTTTGTTTCTGATTTCCAGCCTGCAGTTCTTTGGGGTTTATTTTTGCCCTTCTGCTGTGCTGCTTGACTGTCATCACTGGGGATAACATGTCCCTGAGCAAGGCTAAGCCTGCTTTGTGGATAGGGGCCTGGAGGAGTTGGTGCACAAGAGGGCCATTCTTTTCCCTATAGTGCGGCCTCATTTGGAATATTGTGTGCAGTTCTGGTTGCCCCATTACAGGAAGGATGTGGAAGCATTGGAAAAGGTGCAGAGGAGATTTACCAGGATGTTGCCTGGTCTGGAGCGCAGGCCCTATGAAGAAAGGCTGAGGGACTTGAGTCTGTTCTCATTGGAGAGAAGGAGGCTAAGAGGGGATTTAATAGAGACATACAAGATGATCAGAGGATTAGATAGGGTGGACAGTGAGAGTCTTTTTCCGAGGATGATGACTTCAGCTTGTACAAGGGGGCATAGCTACAAATTGAGAGGTGATAGATTTAAGACAGATGTCAGAGGCAGGTTCTTTACTCAGAGAGTGGTAAGGGCGTGGAATGCTCTGCCTGCCAATGTAGTTAACTCAGTCACATTAGGGGCATTTAAACAGTCCTTGGATATGGATAATGATGGGATAGTGTAGGGGAGGGGCTTAAATTAGTTGACAGGTCGGCGCAACATCGAGGGCCGAAGGGCCTGTTCTGCGCTGTATTGTTCAATGTTCTATGTTCTAGATAGCTCAGGGCACCACGCTACCGAACAGAGCCGAGCTGGCTACAGATTGCAGCTCGGCTCGGTGCAGTCAGTGTGAATGAGGACACCCGACAGTGCAGCAAGGAGGTCCAGGATCTTCTGCACATTGCAGCGGTAAATGCCACCATTTACTCTTTGCTACCCCACGGTCACAGGTCACAACTCACTTACTCTGCCGCTGAATACAAGAGACTGGTCAGGCCACAGCTGTCAACAGTTTTGGGCCCCTTATCTACAGAAAGATAAGACTGCAATTGGAGGAGGTCCAGAGAAGGTTCACAAGGGTATGGAGGGATGGTCTTATGAGGAGACCCCATCAGGTTGGCAGGTGGTCATTGGAGTTTAGTAGAATGAGAGGAGAACTTATTGAAACATACAAGATTCTTACGGGACTTGACAGAGTAGATGCGGATGCAGATGTTTCTCTTTGTGGGAGAGTCTAACATCAAAGGGCATTATCTCAGTGTAAGGTGTTGCACATTTAAGACAGAGATGAGAAGGAATCCTTCTCTCAGAGGGGAGTGAATCTGTGGAATACTTTACCACAGAGGGCTGTCAACGCTGGGCCATTAAATATATTCAAGTCTGAGACAGAATTTTAATCAGTAAGGGAAACAAGGGTTACGGGGAAAAGGCAGGAAAGTGGAGTTGAGGGTTATCACATCAGCCATGATCTCACTGAGTGGCAGAACATACGCAATGGGCTGAATGGCCTATTCTGCTCCTATGTCTTACAATGTAATGGAGAGTGTGAATGTCACAATCCCAGGATTTTAACAGAATTGATTTCAAACATTTGAAAATAAACCCTCCAATTGGGAACCAAAACAGAAGTTGTTAGTCTGGCAGCATCTGTGAACAAAAGTCAGAGTTAATGTTTCGAGTCCGATGACCTTTCCTCAGAATAGAGGACCTGAAAAGTTATCTCTGATTTCTCTTCACAGGTGCTGCCAGATCTATTGAGCTTTTCGAACAACTTCTGTTTTTGTTCCTGATTTGGAGCATCTGCAGTTTTTTCAGTTTCTAACTTTCCTATTTGTTCTGTCTCCAATGGCAGCAGTTACTTGTGGTTTCATAGTTGGCCACATTACAGGCCCCGAGAGTACGTGAGCAGCGAGACCGCCCCCTGCAGTGAAGGCACCATCAAATATATAACTCCTGAAAGCCAATTGGTGAAGGCTAGAACCGGAGCCAATCTTTGCAAACTTTTATAAACATTTTATTTATAGACATAAACATTGTAAGCATGCACCTTTTAACACAACACAAAAGTTTCAGTCTGCTTTAATTCATTAGAGATAAATAAATCCTAAGATAATCACATATTTACTGCTGCTTGCCTACAGATGGGAGGTATTAACAAATAATAAAGATGACATCATGTGGCCGAGCCATAACAATCCACTTGAGGCTCCAAGATTGGAGAAAGGGGGCTCTTTTGGTGCAGTGGTAACGTTCCTGCCGCTGAGTCCCTACCCCTTATACATTAATGATCTGAATGAAGGAACTGAGGGTGTTGTTGCTAAGTTTGTAGATGACACAAAGATAGGTGGAGGGGCAGGTAGTGTTGAGGAGACTTGGTCAGGCTAGGACAGTGGGCAAAGAAGTTGCAGATGGAATACAATGTGGCAAAGTGTGATTTTTGCACTTTGGCAGGAAGAATAGAGGCACAGGCTACTTTCTAAATGCGGAAAGGCTTCAGAAATCTGAAGCACAAAGGGGCTTGGGAATCTTAGTTCAGGATTCTCTTCAGGTGAAAATGCAGGTTCAGTTGGCACTTATGAAGGCAAATGCAATGTTGGCATTCATTTCAAGAGGGCAAGAATATGAGAGCAGGGATGTGCTGCTGAGGCTGTATAAGGCTCTGGTTAGGCTGCTTGTAGAATATTGTGAGTAGTTTTGGGCCCTATATCTGAGCAAGGATGTGCTGGCCTTGGAGGTTTACGAGAATGATCCGAGGAATTGTTATATGAGGAGTTATTAAGGACAGTCTCCAAAACCTGACTGGGGGTTAGGCTTGGTCAGGCTGCCTCACAGGGGCCATTAGGGTCACCATCCTCTTCTTGTGAGAAGCAAGGAGCTGAATATTGGGCAGGTAACCAGCCACCTTATCTCTTTCTGGCCTACTAGGGGCCATTTTCTCTTGGAGAGAGAGAAAGCGAAGTACTAAGGGAGATGAAAGTGGGTGGCCCATTGCAGGTGGGGGAAAGATGATGAGGTATCATCGGCGAGTGAGTACGAAGGGCTAACAGTGAGGGGTGTGGGGAGTTGTCAGTGACTGAAGGAAGATGTTGCAGATAACAGTGACTGGGGTGGAACATGAGATTTGGTGACAGCAGAGTCCAGGAGCAGAAAAGGAGTGAGTGTGACACAGGGAAAGGCAAATGGTGGCACTTTGGCGGAGCAGAAAGGGTCATTGATCTTCTTCCTGCATTGCTAGGCATCCTCCGCATGCACTGACATGGATGGCAACCTCAAACCAGACTGGCCCAGACATGGCCTTTTTTGGTGGTCCTGGTGGAAAGGGGGACATTCTTTCTGTCCAGCACCAGGATCTCTGGGTGCAAGCAGTGGGGCCCCAATTTCCCCTGATCTCCTATATCTGGGACAAACTTCAGGAACCGTGCAGGGCGGCTCTGCACTGAGTGCTTGTCCAGGTTGACAATGGCCTTTTAAACCTGGTGCCCTGGACAAGATGGCAAGTCATTCTGACTATTGGCACAGGAGAGAATTGACTTAGCGTCAGGTGTGAGGGGCTCACAAGGGCAAAGGAGGTGATTAATTACGCATTGTATTGATAATATCGATTCTGTCGATAGCCTGGGTAAACCCACTGGGCCTCACAGAGAGAAACATCCTTGAAACTCAAGAAAACTGATACTTCACCGACCAATGTATTCAATGGGATATCCACCTGAAGAAAATATGCCTTTTTCATTGCAGTGAAACAGGAACAAGACGAGAATCTTTGCACTGGAAACACCGATAGTAAGTATGCACCTGAAGCACGGTATAAATCTTTGTAGGAACCAATGCATTTAAAGCATTTCCAAGCACACACAACTCCCATTAATTGGCATGATGTGCTTGTTTCATTGATTACTGAATAGGTAACATTGCTGACAAGCGTCGCACTTTATCAAAGGCCTTTAGAAGTCCAAATATACAACATCAACTATACTACCCACACTGTGAGGTCCACTAGAATTGATTACCTCATTTCTGGTTTTTCTTCACAGTGGTGTTTATATAGGTTCTAATTCTACATGTTTATTGATGGCCTCCTTGGTGGAGACCCAGGCCTCTAGAAATTCCCGTGCTTCTCACTGTTCGGCCTGGCCTAGGATCCTGACATTGTCCCAATCGAACACCAACTAGCAACAAAAAGACACGACTAATACTCACTCGTCTCCGCTCACAATGATAAGGAGAACCACCAGTGAAATTGGGACAACACCAGAATCCTAGGAGAAGCCAAACAGAGACAAGCATGGGAATTCCTGGAGGCCTGGTTCTCCATCAAGAAAGCCATCAACAAACACATAGAACTAGACCCTATATATACACCACTGCGAAGGAAAACTGGAAATGAGATCATCAAATCCAATGGACCCCAGAGTTTAAATACCAGGCAGGAAAACACAACAGCACTTCATCGGAGGCTGCACTGTTAACCAGCAGAGTAATGAAACATCTGCAAACTAACGAACCAGCTCAGCGAGTGAACCAACCATAGCAAACAGATGTTTATCCATCTTGGGATCACATGAAGATTTGGTAAATGTTATACACTGGACAGCTAGATCACTGCTTATTCTCTATCCATGGGTATGGATTAAAGTAATGTGAAACATAGGGGCAGCATGGTGGCTCAGTGGTTAGCACTGCTACTGCTTCACAGCATCAGGGACCTGGGTTCAATTCCACCCTTGGGCAACAGTCTGTGTGCATGAGCACGTTCTCTCCGTGTCTGCGTGGGTTTACATCAGATGCTCCGGTTTCCTCCCACACAGATGTTCAAGAATTGGTGGATTGGCCATGCTAATTTGCTTGTAGTGTTCGGGGTGTGTGGGTTATAGGGAGATGGGTCTGGGTGGGATGCTTCAAGGGGCGGTGTAGACTTGTTGGGCCGAAGGGCCTGTTTCCACACTGTAGGGAATCTAATCTAATCTAAATTGCCCATCGTATTTAGGAATGTGTATGTTAGGTACATTAGCTACAGGAAATGTAGTGTTACAGGGAAAAGGATAGGGGGATGGGGATGAGTCTGGGTGGGCTGGTCTTCAGAGGGTTGGTGTGGACTTGTTGGGCCAAATGGCCTGTTTCTGCTCTGTAGGATTCTATCACCTGCAAATCAATTCCCAGTGTCTAAACACTGCATACTAGAACCAAGGATGATAGACATTTAGCACTTTCAAGGGTCCATCTGTATCTAAGAAACCTAGTGTCAGAATGAAGTTCGTAAATCAAAATCAGTGTAGAGTGGTGTCACTTATTTGCAAAACAATATGTTTGAAGAAAACATTCTCCAGGTTCCAATGGTCATAATAATTTCAACATAAAACATCTTGAAGAATGTATCAGTCTAAGAACCCGGGTTATCATGGAATAATTACAGGATAATAAAGTCTATAAGGGATTGATTCACATTGTAAACCATTATGGCAAAATGAGATTGAGACCTCGAAGGCACACAGTATTGGACAAGCACGATATTAGTCTACATGGGGTTTGAATTAAGTTTGGAATTTATGATGCTAGTTTTTTCCTTAGATCCCTTCCTTGCTCACCCCAACCCTCACTGAGAGTAAGTTGACTAATTAAACGAAAGAAGCAGCACTTCAAGGGGCCACTGTAACATTCAAAGGAAACTGATCAGCAAAGTTAAGATGCAATGAGGAGCATATTGATACACCCAGGCCCTGCAATGTCTATGAAATATAGTCACATGAAGGATTGATATGGATCAGTGGAGGTTTTTCTTTTTATAAAAGAACAAATATTTATCAAATGAGTTACATAAAAACATACAAAATAGGAGCAGGAGTAGGCCATTCAGCCCTTCGAGCCTGCACCACCATTCAATATGATCATGGCTGCAATCTCAGTATCCCATTCCTACCATCTCCCCGTACCCCTTAACCCCTTTAGCTGCAAAGCCACGTCCAGTTCCCTCTTGTATATCTCTAAAGAACTGGTCCCAACAGCTTCCTGTGGGAGACAATTTCACAGGTTCAGAAGAAATTCTTCCTCATCTCAATCCTGAATGGTTTACCCCTTATTCTTAGACTGTGATCCCTAGTTCTTGACTTCCCCAACATTAGGAACATTCTTCCTGCATCTAGCCTGTCCTGTGCCATCAGGATTTTATATGTTTCCATGAGATCTCCCCTCATTCTTCCAAATTCTAGTGAGTACATGTCCAGTCGATCCAGCCTGTCTTCATATGACAGTCCAATGTGTACACACTTTGACTTACACAATTAATATCCACCCTCGATGGTGGGCAGTGAATAATGAATAAGTTCTTTGAGTGGAGGAGAATTATAGCTATGCTTGATCATGTCACATCGCAAACTTCACCGACTCACACCAATATCAAACTGCTACCATTGAAAAGCAATTGAGAGCTGCCAAAAGTGTCTACTTTCTCAATGCTGAGGCATTTAGATGAAATGTAATACTTCAGCTCCAAATTAGGTTAAATAACAAGAAATGATTCAATGATTGAATCTAGAGCACTGCTAGGTTTTAAGCCTCAGCCAAGCAGAATCTTACTAGTTGCATCACTGATGAGGTAGGACTCACAAAGCTGTCAAAGCTTGTAGTTTATTTTCATGAATGCTAGCCACAGTTACGTACTACCTAGGGACTTAATTTGAGATTACCAGGGTCATGTTAATTCAAGGTAAACATCATTCTGCAAAACTGAGAAACGATGATTAGCCACTTAACCTCATTGGACAAATGCTAAATGTTAAAATCTTTGCTCATAAATTACTGTACAGATACATTTCAATTTCTTTGCCAACATTTTTTTGTCCTTTCAATTTTAAAACCTCAAGGCAGCTTTAATGCATGAACTAATGCATGATTCTAATAAACCTCTTTTGAGATTATGACTGAACATTTGGCATTTGAGAAAACACCCAGCCACATTAAGCCATGATCAGCCATGATCATTGTTGAAATTCTGGAGCAGGTTCAAAGGGCTGAATGGCCAACGTCTGCTTTGTTTCTATTACGCGACAGTACATAATTAATGAGATTCTCAGATTGAATCCTAAGTGTGAACTTCAACCACAATTTAAACTCCAACTTTCATCTTTGCATTTACAGAAGACCATCAGCTCCCATATCTACGCCCAGCCGAAACAAACTTCCTATGCCATGGGAATTTAGGATAAAAATGAACTGTTGTCACAATTTCTTTTCTAAGCATCAAGTTATCATAGACATTAAATGTCACTAAGCTCCATAATATTCTCATTGATGAGTTAACTCATCGTAAACATGCAGGTCTGCTAAGTACATTTTTCTTAAACTAGGGGTCTCTGCATATATCCTAATCTGATTAAGTAAACGACAGTCCAACTGAGGAAAAATGAAACTGCAAAGCTGGAGAGGTGAAAAATGAAATAACCTCCCATAACAGGGCAGTTGAATATGTTGCATGCCAAAGCCTGGAATACATTAGACTTCAGGTCATTTCTCATCTTCAACCCTTGGCGCACTGACTACTGCCTTTGGGAGACATTAAAGTAGAGAGGTGGCAGAAACATTAGTAGATTATTTCAGTCTCTTATGAACCTGAGAGGTAGAGGAGGGTGGATATGACACTGAATGATGAGATGAAAGACAAGGTCAGTGTATTTAAAAATGCCAAGTATGGGGTGTGCAGGAAACACTGAAAAGGTTAAAGATATAGGATTGGAACAATGGGAACATTTTCAGGATGGCAAACTGTAAACAGTGGAGTGCCACAGGGATAAGTGCTGGGGCCACAATTATTTACAATGTATATTGATGACTTGAATGAGGAAATTAAATGAATTATTGCCAAGTTTGCAGATGACAGGGAAATAGGTGGGAAGGCAAATGGTGAGGATAACACGGGGACACAGACAGGTTAAGCGAGTAGGTTAAATCTTGGCAGATCGAATAACCTGTGGGAAAATACGAGGTTACGCAGAAAGAATAGAGGACCTGAATATCATTTGCATGCAGGAAGCAGCAGCAAAGATGGAATCCCCTTGAAGGAAGCACAAAAAAGCCAGCAGCCATGCTCAGGGAGTAGTAGGGAAGGCAAAAAGTACTTTGGCCTTTATTTCAAAGGGGTGTTTGCTAAAACTGTACCAGGCACCGATCTGACTACAGCTGGAATAATATGAACAGTTTCAGGTCCCTTTTCTAAGGAAAGATATACTGAAATTGGAGGCAGACAGAGAAAGTTTGCTGTGCTGATCAGCAGTAGGGATGGAGTATTCTATGAGGAGAAGTTGAGTAGTTTAGATCATTTCTTATTGGAAGGTAGAAGAATGTGGGACCACCTTACTGAAACATACAGGATTCTCTCTGATGAAGGGTCTAGGCGCGAAACGTCAGCTTTTGTGCTCCTGAGATTCTGCTTGGCCTGCTGTGTTCATCCAGCTCCACACTTTGTTATCGTGGATTCTCCAGCATCTGCAGTTCCCGTTATCACAGGATTCTTAGGGGAATGACAAGGGAGATGCAGAAAGGTTGTTCCCCTTTATGTAATGATGAAAAAAGGGTCACCCAGAATAAGGAATTTCTTCACTTAAAGCAAAGTGAATCTATGGAATACTTTAATGCAATGGGCTGGCGAAGCTGGTTCATTGAGCATATTTAAGTCTGAAAGAGACAACTTTTTGATTAGTAAGGGAATTACGGATGAGGTGAGTAAGATAGAAAATGGCAATGGGGATTATCAGATCAGCAATGATTCCATTGAATGTGTGAGCACACATGAAGGGCTGAATGGCCTACTCCTTGGTCTTATGGTGTTGTGGAATGCATTTTGGTAGAAACAAGGTCATTAGCTATTTGGAAGATTCAAATTTGGTTGGAAAATGAACAAAAGGGAGGCAGGCTCCAAATATATCAAGGCCTAATAGATGCATCATAGGAAGGTCACAAAAACAGCAATTTGCCTTTATTTCTAGAGAAACAGGTTTGGAAAGCAGGAAAAGTTGTGCTAAATCTGTATTGGAATTTGTATGAACCACACAGATTCTCAAGGACAAAATTGTATTAAGGATATAGAGTCACTGAAGATGATGCAGAGTGGATTAACACAGACAATTCCAGAAATGTGTGAGGTGTAAATATCAGGAAAAGATTGACAGGCTGGGGCTCTTTCTTTCAAAGAAGAAAGGATAAACGGTGATCCTTTCCAGGCTTTTACAATTATGAACATTTTTGTAGACTACTTACAGAGAAGATGTTTCCCCTTATCAGAAAGAACTAAAGGAGAGATCGTCAATAAGATAGTCATTGAGTCATAGAGTCATACAGCATGGAAACAGATCCTTCGGTCCAACCAGTCCATGCTGACCATAATCCCAAACTAAACTAGTCCCACCTGCCTGTGCTTAGCCCATATCCCTCCAAACATTTCTTATCTGCAAAATTGTCCAAATGCCTTTTAAATGTTATAACTGTACCCACATCCCCACTTCCTCCGGAATTTCACTACACCCACGAACCACTCTCTGCGTAAACAAAGTTGCCCCTCACATACTTTGCAAATCTTTCTCCGCTCACCTTAAAAGTATGCGCCTAGTCTTGAAACCCCTCACCCTAGGGAAAAGACACCTGCCACTCACCTTATCTATGCCCCTCATGAATTTATACACCTCTACAAGGTCACCGCTCAACTTCTTACACAACCAAATCAGAATTCAGACCTAAGACATTTACCTAAATTGAGGTGAGAGTGTGCAATTTGCCACAGAGAACAGTTTAAGTGAATGGCATTGATGTCTTTAAGGGGAAGTTAGGCACACACTTGAGGGATAAGGGAACACTGGGTAATGGCTGTAGGTTTAGACAAGAAAGGATGGGAGGAAGCTTGAGTGGAGCATAAACAACAACATAGTCTGGTTGGGGATAGTACGAACTGCAGATGCTGGAGCCAGAGATAACACAGTGAGGAGCAGGAGGAACACAGCAGGCCAGGCAGCATCAGAGGAGTAGGAAAACTGACATTTCGGATTGGGACCCTTCTTCACAAATCTGGTTGGGCCAAGTGTCCCATTCCTGTGCTGTATATTCCTATCAAAGATTGAAGTCAAGACTAGAGGAATTTGTTGTTGAGCCAGTGGTAAGATGCTGCTTCTTTATGTTGCACACATAGAGAAACATGAAACACAGGAGCAGGAGGAGACCTTCGTGCATCCCACAGGTCTGCCAGCCTGGATCCTGGTCAACGCCAGCTGCACAAGCATTGTCCGCTTTTTCTCGGAAATAGCAGAGGCAATTCTAAACCATTTCATGGTGGGTTTTGCGAGACTTTCTAAATGGGAAGGTCAGCATCACTCAGGGCTTTTCCATCTTACAGTGCACAATGGCATCACAGCAAATGGGCCAATATGTTTAACTACATGGTCACAATCTTTCAGAAGGCCCATGAAGCAGAGAAGACCCGGGCCATTGGGTTACAATGTGATATAGTCTGGCTGTGACAAAGCTGATGAGAAATTGATGGAAACCAATGTGTGATCTCTCTGTGTGGGCTAGCACATTAAGAACTTCCCAGCTAATGCAACCAGAAAAACAATCAAATGCCAAAAAGAAGCCTCCCAGTCCATGGAGCATTCATCAACTGAAAGATGTGCAGGCTGGGGTGGATTGGCCATTCTAAATGACCCTATAGTGTTCAAGGGTGTGTAGATTAGGTGTGTCAGCCGTGGGTAATGCAGTGTTACAGGGAAAGGGTAGGGGGATGGGTCAGGGTGGGATACTCTTCAGACGGCCGGTCTGGGTTTGTCGAGCTGGGTGGTCAGTTTCCATGCTGTAGGGATTCTATTCTATTCTACCTACTGAAAGAGACAACTTAATTCCTGATTGAGAGGACAGTGAAGAAAACCAATCTCATTGGGATAGTTCCTGCTTGATCTGGGAACGTAGTAAGGATTACTGTGGATTTTAACGAAGTTTTGGTCAAAAGAGAAAGAAGCTACTGATTTTGAAGAAGTAAAAACAAATCAATCTTTTTGAAAAGTGTGAGTTAGCAACTTTAAAAAGAAAAAGATTCGTGAAAATTTCTAGTATAGATCAAGCATCTTTAAATACAAATTGTGTACTTGATAGCATTCCCAAGGCCTTTTACTGAAGTGACATGGGGAGTGAATCAATGGCATTTAATTGGAGACACCACAAAGTGAGGGGTTTTAAGAAAGGCTTTGATGAACTCAATGAAGACAGCGTGGATTGAATCAGCTAAGCATTTTATCTTATTAAACACACACAGGTTTGTTTTCCCAATCTCTGAGCCAGAAGGTTTGGATTCAAGGCCCACCTGCTCCAGAGGTGTGTCATTACATCCCTGAACAGGGTGATTAGAGAATATCTGAAGAAGGATCACTGGACTCCAAACATTAGCTCTGTTTTTCTCTCTCCACAGTTGCTACCAGAAGTTCTCCAGCAAATTCTGCTTTTGTTGCAATTAAGTACAATGCACAAGATCTTAGATAGTGGATAAAATTTATCACTAACCAACGTGAGGATTATCTGTTCCTTTAGCTCCGTGCTGTTTGGAGGAACATTGTGTAAGAAAATCGGCTGAAGCTCTTCGCAACATTTCAACACCTTAATAAAGAAAAATCACTGGCCATGCCTTTCCTGGTGTGGAAAGATTGTAAGGTGCTATGTCAATGCAAACACGTTGCTCCTTTCACAAATCATCGGCTGTACCCAGCGTGTCTGCGAGTTGGAGAATATTGCAACTGGAACGCAGCATTTACAACATGAAACAATAGGCTGAGTGTTAGTCACTGTCACTTTTAACACACTGTCAGCCTGGTTCATATTTATCAAATGGAATGTTTTTACTTTGCGCAATTCCTTTTAGAAAAGTGGCGTTGTCTTAAACGCATTATACTCTGGAAAATCGTCGAAAAATAAATCACGATTTAACGTAAAATAACACCTCTCTCAGTCTTTCCAAAGCATGACCATGAAGTTTTTTTTTAATTGAGGTGTTCGGGATATTGAAAAAAAGAACTTCAGCTGATATTCTGACACATTGTGCAAGGAGGGATAATCTAATGGGGTTGTAGACTCCGCTGGGAAATCTCAAAGGCACCTGTAGTGAAGGAGCGGCGTCAGCCCCGGGGCAGGAGCAAGATCTGGGAACACACTGCATTGACTCACCTCCTCCAGCAGCCTGTTTGGAAAACTGCAGCTCTCCCCTCGCAGTCTCACCCACAGTGAACCATGGCCATGCGGTTTCGTTCGCTACCCCCGCGTTACCTTGTGGAGGATTTTTTTTGTTTTTGCTGGTTCTTGAAAAAAACTTGCAGTTCTGGCTCAATGCCTTTAGCTCAGGAGTTAAAGGGTTGTATAAAGTTTAGTTTAAAATCCTCTGCCGACAGGGGAGCAGTGAGGGAGAGTTCCACTTTGAGTAACTACAGTCGCCTTGAACCAAAAAAGTAAAGATGCAATTGTGTTTGGGTGGGAACATTGAGTCCATCCCATCCCTCATTGTCAGGAAGTTAGTGTCACTTCTCCGCATGTTAGGGCAAGTTCCGACGCTTGGAGGAAGGGAACATGTCAAACAAGTCTGGTAACAGCGACTGAGGTTTCTTGGGTAAGGCAGGAGATTTCAACATGTTGCCAGTTCTGGTTACAGACCTTTGGCGAGGGCGGACACAGCTGTGACACCAGAATCCTGTAAATTTTAATCCAACGCCGTGTGTCCCTGGGAATTGCCAGCAGACTGACAGTATGAGGAGGTGGAGTCCCAAAATACTGAGGGGCAAATATACCATGTGTGCACAACAGTTGGGAGCAGAGTGGGCCATTCAGATCTGCTCCACCTTTGGATAAGACCATAACGAAACAGATGAAGGAATGGGGGCATCTTTGAGTCATAGATTTGTACAGCATGGAAACAGACCCTTCGGTCCAATTTTTTTTTCTTTATTCATTAACACGATGAGGGTGTTGCTGACTGGGCAGCATTTATTGCCCTCCCTAATTGCCCAAAGAGCAGTTAAGAGTCAACCACATTGCTGTAGGATTGGAGTCACATGTAGGCCAGACCACGTGAGGATAACAGTTTCCTAATCTAAAGGAGACATTAGTGAACCAGATTTTTTTTTCTTGACAACCAATTCACAGTCATTGTTAAATTCTTAATTCCAGATATTTTATTGAATTCACATTCCACCAGCTGCCATGGTAGGATTTGAACCTGGGCCCCCAGAATATTTGTGAGTCTCTGGATAATAATACCACTGGCAATAATACCACTAGGCCAACACTTCCCTACCCTGAATTGCCTTTCCAAATGCAGCTGTTCCTCCATGCCCGCCAGATATCCTGAAATAATCTAGTCCCAATTGCTAGCGTTTGGCCCAAACCCCTCTAAACTCTTCCTATTCGTATATTCATCCAGACACCTTTTAAATGTTAGACAGCAAGGTGTGGAGCCGGCTGAACACAGCAGGCCAAACAGCATCAGAGGAGCAGGAAAGCTGACGTTTAGGGCCTGGACCCATCTTCAGACCCTTTTTCTGAAGAAGGGTCTAGGCCCGAAATGTCAGCTTCCTTGCTCGTATGATGCTGCTTGGCCTACTGCGCTCATCCAGCTCTACACCTTGTTATTTGAGATTCTGCAGCTTCTGCAGTCCCTACTATCTCTGAAACAACCTTTTAAATGTTGTTATTATATCAATCTCCACCACTTCCTCTGGCAGTTCGTTCCATCCACGCACCACCCTCTGCATGAAAAAGTTGCCTCCTTAGGTCCATTTTAAATCTTTCCCTCTCACCTGAAACCTATGCCCTCTAAGTTTTGGACTCCTCCATTCCATGGAAAACACCTTGTCTATTTACCCTATCCATGCCCCTCATGATTTTATAAACCTCTATAAGGCCACCCCTCAGCCTCCAATGCTCCAGAGAAAATAGCCCCAGCCTATTCAGCCTCTCCCAATAACTGAATACCTCCAACCCTGGCAACATCCTTGTGAATCTTTTCTGAACCCTTTCAAGTTTCACAACATCTTTCCTACAGGAGGGAGACCAGAATTACATGCAGTATTCCAGAAGTGGCCTAACCAATGTCCTGTACAGCTGCAACATGACCTTTCAACTCGTATCCTCAATGCACTGACCAATAAAGTTAACCAAACACCTTTACTATTCTGTTTATCTGCAACTCCACCTTAAAGGAACTACGAACCTGCACTCCAAGGTCTCTTGGTTCAGCAACACCTCCCAGGACCTTACAATTAAGTGTATAAGTTATTGCCTTTCCAAAATGCAGCACCTCACATTTAGCTAAACTCCACCTGCCACTCCTTGGCCCATTGGCGCATCAGATCAAGATCCCATTGTACTCTGAGGTAACCTTCTTCGCTGTCCATTACACCTCCAATTTTGTCATCTGCAAACTTACTAACCGTACCTCTTAGGTCCACATCCAAATAATTTACATAAATGACAAAAAGCTGTGGACTCAGCACCGATTCTTGTAGCACACTGCTGTTTACAGGTCTCCAGTCTGAAAAACAACCTTTCACCACCACCCTCTGTCTTCTACCTTTGAGCCAGTTCAGTATCCAAGTGGTTAGTTCTCCCTGTATTCCATGTGATCTAACTTTGATCACCAGTCTACCCTGAGGAACCTTGTGGAGTGCTTGTAGACACCTAAACAATTCTAACAGGGCCTAAACATGGTGAAGGCACGAAGGGTGGTGCTGATGACCGGGGAGTCCAGAACTTGGGGTCACAGTCTGAAGATTGGTGGGAATTCTCTGCCTCAGAAAAGTGGTTCAGGCCAAACATTTTGAATGTTTTCAAGAAGGAGGTAGAGATAGTTCTTAGGGCCAAAGGGATGAGGAGAAAGCAGAAGTTGGATGATCAGCCATGATCATATTGAATGGCAGAGCAGGCTCGAAGAGCTGAATGGTCTATTTCTGCTCCTGTTTTTTTCTATGATTCTGGTCTGAACTCCAGCTTTTTTCCCTATTTCCTAGAGGACTGAGCCAGAGGTGGTGAAAGTCTTTTTCATTCTGGACAGTGGGATAAACAACATGGCAGGAGCAGGGTAGGCTCTTGAGCAAAGGTCTGATCCTTTCCTTCCGCTATTCATTCTTATTTCCTCTTTTTGCTTATTTTCTCCGGTTTTTAGTTTTTTTAACTTACCTTTTGAAGAGAGCTCACTCGTGGAGACAGCGAGCAGTGGTGCAGGTATGTGGGGGGGGGGGGGGGTGCGGGGTTGCGGGTGACAGAATTGCAACGGCTGGGGCCCCAGTGGCAATCAGCTGCATAGCAATTGACAAATCCCGGTGAGATCTGCCCAGTGCGGGTGAAAGCATGGCCAGAACGAGGGAGAGGCAGCCCTCCTGGGGAAGGACCAGCATGTAGCCCATCGTCTTATTGAATGGCAGAGCAGGCTTGGGCAGCTGAATGACCCATTTCTGCTCTTGTGTTTCTGTGCCTGGCCAGTTCTGTTGCATTACTGATAAGTTGACTGCTCTAAAATTTTACCATGAATAGGACTAACAAACAAGTCTTTGTGTAACTGAATCAGTGGCCATAAGACTATAGGCCGTTGGAGCAGAATTAGGTCACTTGGCCCAGCACGTTTGCCCCTGCATTCAATCATGGCTGGTATGTTTCTCAACCCCATTCTCAGGCCTTCTCCCCCTCACTCTAATCCCCTTAACAGTCAAGAACCTGTGGATCTGGAATATAAAAGGGGCATAAAACACAGTTGCTGGAAAAGCTCAGCAGGTCCTGCAGCGTCTGTGAAGGAAAAAGCGGAATTAACATTTTGGGTCTGGTGACCCTTCCTGAGGAAGGATTCCGAGGAAGGGTCACTGGACCCAAAACATTAACTCTGATTTTTTTCCTTCACTGATGCTGCCAGATCTGCTGAGTTTTTCCAGCAACCTCTGTTTTTGTTCCTGATTTACAGCATTTGTAGTTCTTTCTTTTTTTTTATTCATGTAGAAGGGAGATAGTGGCCTTGGTTGAAGCTGTCCTGCAATATTTTCTCCACTGTACACAGGAACAGAAGATGTCATTAAAACATGCTTCTTGTGGCTGAAGTTAATGCTGAGTCACAAAAAGGGAAGGCCCAGTCCATCCACCAGGAGGTGGCAAATACAAAGACTATCTCTTCACTCTGCCCCTACTCTGTATTGGTCTCAAACATTGATGCACAAAGCCACAAATTTCATTTTTATTCTTTGCAACGCCTTCAACGGAATTCCAATGCAGTTTAATTGATGTTGACTTATGTGTCTCATCCTTTGTGGACCAATAGCCATTAATTGGCTGAGGATTTATTGTGTTTAATAAAGTCTTTAATCCCTCACTATTGATAATATTGGCAACTTTCATGCTCTGACTGATGCCGATATATTCATTCAGTTCAAATGCAATGTCCTGTGATGAAAACCAGAATGATTATAAAGTAGTCTGCTCTCAGATCATTGTAGAATGCTGAATGACATCTCTTGGGGTACCAATAGTTTTTTGGTCACACAAAACTTGGGTTTTGCTGAAAAAAGCTACATTTTGTCAAAACTTTTCATTTTGCATTCATCAGGATGTTCCACAAGAATGCCACTTCACAAGGAAAATGACACTTATACTGCATGAGAAACATGTTGTTTAGTTCGAAAGGGGACTCTGATTGTTGGAGGCATTGTTGTAGAGAATGTATCAGTTAATGATAACTGACATTTAGCTGCCAAGTTTCTTTTAAATTTTAAATCAGGTAGATTGACTCTGATTTCTGCCTCGGCATTCCCAGAATTTCTTTTGCTTACTCATGGAATGTGGGCATCATTGGCTGGGCCGGTGTTTATTGTCCATTCCTAGTTACCCTTGAGAAGGTGGTGATGAGCTGCCTTCTTGAACTCCTGCAGCCCATGCACTGTAAGTAGATCCACAATGCCCTAAAGAGGGAATTCCAGGATTTTGACCCAACCACAGTGAAGGAGGAGTGATATATTTCCCAAGTCAGGGTGGTGAGTGGTTTGGAGGGGAAATTGCAGGCGTTGGTGTTGCCATGTATCTGCTGCCCTTGTTGTCCGAGATGGAAGGGGTTAGGGCTTTGGAAGGTACTGACTGAGGAAATCCTGTGCTATTGGAGGTAATTCTGATTGTGGAGACTTGTCTTCAAGAGGGACATGACTGAAAGCTGAATGTCCCAAGTTTTTGATGCTTCAGGTGTGATAGGAAGTGAGGTAAAGGGGTGGGGGAATTGCATAGCTGTACTGGGTAAGCAGACATCAGAGGACTTGCACAGCGAGCCAATTTGGATGGAACTCAGGAATAATAAAGATGAAATCACAATGCTTGGGGTATACTACAGGCCTCCCAACAGCCAGTAGGTGATAGAGGAAAGAATATGTGGGCAGATTTTGGAAAGATATAGAAACAGCAGGGTCATTGTGATGGGTGATTGTAACTTCTCCTATATTGACTGGGATTCAGTACGTACTAGGGGCTTGGATGAGACAGAAATTGTAAGGACCATTCAGGAAGGGTTATTGATACAGTATGTAATCAGTCCAACTAGGGGAAGGGGTTATACTGGACCAAAAACAAAGTTGCTGGAAAACCTCAGCAGGTCTGGCAGCATCTGTGAAGGAGAAAACAGAGTTAACGTTTCAGGTCCGGTGACCCTTCCTCAGAAGTCCTTTCTCAGAAGAGGTTATACTGAATAACAAAGTGTGGAGCTGGGTGAACACAGCAGGCCAAGCAGCATCTCAGGAGCACAAGAGCTGCCGTTTCAGGCCTAGCCCCTTCATCAGAGAGGGGGATGGGGAAAGGGTTCTGGAATAAATAGGGAGAGAGGGGGAGGCGGACCGAAGATGGAGAGAAAAGAAGATAGGTGGAGAGGAGAGTATAGGTGGGGAGGTAGGGAGGGAATAGGTCAGTCCAGGGAAGACAGACAGGTCAAGGAGGTGGGATGAGGTTAGTAGGTAGGAAATGGAGGTGCGGCTTGGGGTGGGAGGAAGGGATGGGTGAGAGGAAGAACAGGTTAGGGAGGCAGAGACAGGCTGGGCTGGTTTTGGGATGCAGTGGGTGGAGGGGATGAGCTGGGCTGGTTGTGTGATGCAGTGGGGGGAGGGGACGAACTGGGCTGGTTGTGGGATGCAGTAGGGGAAGGGGAGATTTTGAAGCTAGTGAAGTCCACATTGATACCATTGGGCTGCAGGGTTCCCAAGCGGAATATGAGTTGCTGTTCCTGCAACCTTCGGGTGGCATCAACGTGGTATTGCAGGAGGCCCATGATGGACATGTCATCTGAAGATTGCGAGGGCGAGTTAAAATGGTTCGCGACAGGGAGGTGCAGTTGTTTATTGCGAACCGAGTGGAGGTGTTCTGCAAAGCGGTCCCCAAGCCTCCGCTTGGTTTCCCCAATGTAGAGAATGTAGGCCATTTTAACTCCCCCTCCCATTGGTGTTGGGGTGGAATGCATTGAGGTTCTGTGTGGCCTGTTTCCACACTGTAGGGATTCTATGAAACTTTGAAATATTGTGTACAGTTCTGGTCACCACACTACCAGAATGATATAGATGATTTGGAGAGGGTACAGACAAGGTTTACCAGGATGTCGCCTGGTCTGGGGGAATTTTAGCACTTAAGAATAGTTGGATAGGCTGGGTTTGTTTTCTCTGGAATGCAGGAGTTTGAGGAAGTGACCTGATAGAAGTTTATATGATTTTGAATGGCATGGATAAAGCGGAAAGTGTAATGTGTTTTCCTAGGGTGGAAGGGTCAATTACAAGCAGACACAGGCTCAAGACGCAGGAGGGGAAGAGATGTGCAAGGCACATCTTTCACTCAAAGGGTGGTAAGTGCCTGGAACGTGCTGCCTGAGGAGGTGGTGGAAGCAGAGACAATAGCAGCATTCAGGGAGCACCTGGACAAATACATGAACAGGAAGGGAATAGAGGGATACGGATTCTGTAAGCCAGGGCAGTTTTAGGGCTATGGAAAGGCAAAATGTGTCAGCACAGGCTTGGGGGGATTGAAGGGCCTGTTCCTGTGCTCTTCATTCTATAATTGACTTCTGGCTAACCCCTTCACTGAGTGCTTTCTTCATTTGTTTTTATTTTGGACATTCATTTTACTGACAATTTCTCTCCCGGCCTTTTAAGAGAGACATTTCATTTCAGGTGTATGAGTTTTGAGGATCATTTTTGTTGGCAGCTCTGCTTATACTTCAGTAGATCGTGCTGTATTTTCATTCATTGAAACATAGAAGGCCACTGTAGCCATGCTGTAAAAGTATTTAATTATTTATCCAACCATGGAGAAAAATCGCCAGCACGTTGGGCAGAAAGGAGTTTTCAGTGTTTGTTCTCCTATTGAACTCTACCTGCAAAGGAGAGACAAAGGTTAATGGATAGCAGTTGATCACAAGCTGCAGTGGGATATCAGATTAATTATGTCAATTTGCTGTCTGAAGGCTGTTGCTGAAAAAGATAGTTTTGAGAATAGTTACACTTCAGAATAATGTACAGAATAGTAAAATTGATACAGGTGTTCATTTTGCTCTCATTCTGAGGATTTGGGTATCACTAATTTACCAGCCATCACCAGTTGCCCTTGAGAAGGTGGTAGTGAGCTGCCTTTTCGAACCGCTGCAATCGGTGTGCTGGCGGTAGACCCACAATGCCATTAGGGAGGGAATTTTGATCCAACAATAATGAAGAAACAGTGGTATATTTCCAAGTCAGGATGGTGAGTAGTTTGGAGGGAACTAGCAGAATGTAGTATTCCGATGTATCTAGATGGTCAGGCAGTATGGAGCTGTCAAAGGAGCTTGGGTCACACGGCTGGTGGAGGTTAATGCAGAGAGGTGTGAAAGAATGCATTTCGTGAGGTCCATAATGGGGAGGACAGCATCAGTATAAAGAAATGGATCAAATTGGAAAGTGCAGATGAGCAGAGATGTTCTGGTATCCAGGCATACAAATAGATTCACAGAGATGTACAGATGAAGGGAGACAGACCCTTTGGTCCAACTTGTACATGCTGACCTGATATCCTAAATTTATCTAGCCCCATTTGCTAGCATTTGGCCCATATCCTTCTAAACCCTTCTTGTTCACATACCCATCCAGATGGCTTGAAATCTTGAAAAGGTGTAAGAGCAAGTTGATTAGCTGCTTAAAGCAGTACTCGGGCTTATAAAGAGAGGAACAGAAATATAAATCCAAAGCTCCCTCCAAGCCATTCACCATTCTGACTTAGAACTATGTCCCGGAAGATTAACGTTTGAACATTATAAATCACTGGCGAGGCCTCAGCTGGAATTATTGTGGACAGTACTGGGATTCACAATTTCTGAGCTACAGATGAATCCTCCTGGAATGCTTTACAGAGGATAAGGACCATCAATTTGGATGGGAGGGGGAGGGGTGGGGTTTGGACTATTGTCCAGGAAACAGGAAAGTTACAGGAAGCTTTTGAGATGATGAGGTTTTAATGGAGCATGTGATGAGAAATTAATCCCTTTGGTGAGTCGGTGAGTCATAGTTACCACTGAGTTAAAATCATTGGGAAAGGATGCATGGGGAGATGAGGAGAAATGTTTCCACCCAGAGTTTAAGATCTTCAATTCACATTTGAAAAGGTGCTGAAAGTATTTTGCTTTATTTTATCCATGAAGGGTTGTTTTAAAAATAAATAATTAGAAAAATTAAGTTAAATCAGATGGTGCTTAGAGCAATGAGTTCGAGTCGGTATTTGGCGATTAACCTGCTCAGAGATTATCACACATTTCTGGAGCAGGTGAGACTTGAACCTTGGCCTCCTGGCTTAGAGGTACAGGGCACTACCACAACACCACTTGCAATAAACTGTCTCACAGTAGACACCCATTTGTGAATTCCCAGTTTTGAGGCATGGGGGCAGAAGATAGAAGGTGAATACTCTCACTTTTCCCAATGTCACTGTTGAAAAGGGTGCCCTCATTGTAGAGAGGGTAGTGGTCAAAGTAGATTAAGGAGTGGGATTCAAATGCTTTTTTCAGATTTCGTGTGGAATGTGGTGCAGTACTTGGAAAACAGATAATAATGACCCATAAAGAACTAGATACTTGGCAAAATCCACCCTACACAGGCACGAAGCCCACATGTTTCCTTACTTCTCTGTCCTTTGGAGTTTTCTCACCAATGGTTCCAATCTGACAGATTGCCCCAAGTCACTAATCATATAATATTTTGTTTATTTTGCCTGTAAACCTAACTATGAGAAGGGGAAGGTCAGCAGATTCACAGGAACTCCCCAATCTCACCTCCAATTTTCACACACATGCCAATTTGGTGATATGTACCGTCCCTTATCCTTCATCACAATGGATCACAATCCTACAAAGTTCCATTTAACTGCACCATGTTGCTCCTTCAGGACATGGACTGTGGTGGCTCAAGAAAGCATCTTACCCACCACCTTCTCAAAGGGAACCGGGGTGGAAGATGAACGTTGGCCTTGCTGGAGATACATGTCAAAGAAACAACATTTTTTCAAAAAAAATCTATCAAAATTGAACAGGGTGAACATTTTGAGATTGTAAGAACTGCTGATGCTGGAGTCAGAGATAACCCAGTGTGGAGCCGGAGGACCATAGCAAGCCAGGCAGCATCAGAGGAACAAGAAAGCTGATGTTTCGGTTCGGGACCCTTCTTCAGAAAAGTCCTGACCCAAAACATCAGCTTTCCTGTTCCTCTAATGCTGTCTGGTCTGCAGTGTTCCTCCAGCTCCACACTGTGTCACAGGTGAACATTTTGAACTGTGGTATGTATTTCAGATGTTTGAACTCAGATCCTATTGCAATTCAAATACCTGAAAATAAATAAATTCCATTTATATCGCATTTTTCAGAGCATCAGGGCATCCCAAAGAAATAGCAAGGCTATTTCTAAAGTATAGTCACTGTTGAAATGTAATATCAAACGGTATATTTCTCCATGGGAAAACTTGAAACTTTTCTTCAAATACTCACCCAATGAAGCTGAATAAACATCAATTACTTTTTGGTTATTACTGAGACAGAAAACCATCTGATCTGAACAGATTAATACAGTTTAATCTCAAGAAATTAAAATACATCATATACTTTATTTAATATGAAACAATCAATCATTCTGCCACTGACACAAAACTGACCTTCAACAAATTACAGTCCAGTCAGTTCTGACCCGTATTTCCATTTTCATAGCTCTATAGTTTTACAGTTTGATTTTTTTTGAGAAAGGATGGGATTCATACAGACCATATTAACAAAATGAATGAGATCTTATCTGTAATGACTAGATCAGACCAACAACCAGCAAGGGTTTGGAAGGGAACTTTTACATTGATGTGACCGAAACAAATCAGGATGTAAAGATGGCTGAGAAATCCCAAACTTTCAGACATACACTTTTATATGTAAAAGTACAGCAAATGCAAACTAAAATAAGGTCAGATTGCAATTGGTAGCTATTGAGCCTGCCTGGATCCCAAACACAATTGCACTTCCCAATAGGCGAGGCATCAGATATACCTATGCAGCCCACATATAGCTTTTCAAGTGGCTATATTATAAAATTCGCGCCCAGCTAAAAAAAAAATATGCTTGGTGACTTTCTTTCCACTTGAATGGCACCAATTATGGCCAGTCAGGGGAGACTCTGTATCAGTCATCAGTTTTACTAAATGGGTGATCATTTTGGCTGCGCGCACTGGGCTCGTTATTTCAATGGCTACAACATTCAGAATGACAAGAGTCAGCGATGAGGTATTTATATTAGCAGTTGATCGTCATTCTCAGAGCTGCAACGTCTGTGGAAAGAGGTTACGTGTTAAAGGTGGTACATCTTAGCAAATCATATCCATAGCAAGGCATTAAAAACAACTTCACTTTCCTTACCAATAAACTTCATCAATACTGCAGCCCTGAGTCACAGAGTCTTGTGAAGTTGAGTAGAGTACTTCTGGATTGGAAGGAGGACATGAGAATTTGGTCCATGTAAAATGTTGGTGTTTGTCGAATGTTGGCATTTGTAAAATGCTATGGGGAAAGCAATGTGTGGTCCCTTTAAAAGATGATGTGCTTTTTCTATGCCTCGAGATTCATAAAGGATGTCTGTAGGTTCTTTACCAAGAAGATGTACCTGACAGAAGAATTCGTCGGAGAAGACACAGAACATTCACGGAGCATAACCTGGCTGTAATTTCAAAAGACTAAATTCTATTTTTTTTCATTATTTAAATAAGTAGCACTTGTATTTATTGGAACAGCGTAACATTATAATTTTGTTTTATTCGGGAATAGTTAGTAGTTAGAAGGGTTTTTTTTCACTTTGTTGATAGTTTAGTTTGTTCATTGTTAGAGTTAGATAAATAAATTCTTATTAGTTGGTTATAAGGAGAGTTTTGGGGTTTGTTTTTATTTAATCACTCCTTTATACAGATTGGGGCTTTTTAACAGATTATTAGGTGAGGCGTGCCTCTCTGAGTGTTTTGGTTTAAGTTATCAGAGGGGGTTCAACCTCTACTTTATAACAAGAGGGATCTTGGTGTAAGATCATAGGAAATAGGAACAGGATTAGGTTGCTTGGACTCTTGAGCCTGCTGCACCAATCAATAGGATGTTGGCTGATCTGACATTCATGTCCTGCATTTCGCTGTAACCCTTAGTTCCCCGATTGATCAAGAATCGATTTATCTCTGTCTTAAATATACATCAGGACTCTGCACCCACAGGTCTCTGTGGCATGAGTTTCAAAGATTGGCAACCCTTAGAACATAGAACATTACAGCACAGTACAGGCCCTTCGGCCCTCGATGTTGTGCCGACCTGTCATACCGATCTCAAGCCCATCTAACCTACACTATTCCATGTACGTCCATATGCTTATCCAATGACGACTTAAATGTACCTAAAGTTGACGAATCTACTACCGTTGCAGGCAAAACATTCCATTCCCTTACTACTGTCTGAGTAAAGAAACTACCTCTGACATCTGTCCTATATCTTTCACCCCTCAATTTAAAGCTATGCCCCCTCGTGCTCGCCGTCACCATCCTAGGAAAAAGGCTCTCCCTATCCACCCTATCTAACCCTCTGATTATTTTATATGTTTCAATTAAGTCACCTCTCAACCTTCTTCTCTCTAATGAAAACAGCCTCAAGTCCCTCAGCCTTTCCTCGTAAGACCTTCTCTCCATACCAGGCAACATCCTAGTAAATCTCCTCTGCACCCTTTCCAAAGCTTCCACATCCTTCTTATAATGCGGTGACCAGAACTGTACGCAATACTCCAAGTGCGGCCGCACCAGAGGTTTGTACAGCTTCGTCATAACCTCTTGGTTCTGGAACTCGATTCCTCTATTAATAAAAGGTAAAACACTGTACGCCTTCTTAACAGCCCTGTCAACCTGGGTGGCAACTTTCAAGGATCTGTGTACATGGACACCGAGATCTCTCTGCTCATCTACACTACTAAGAATCTTACCATTAGCCCAGTACTTTGCCTTCTGGTTACTCCTACCAAAGTGCATCACCTCACACTTGTCTGCATTAAACACCATTTGCCACCTCTCAGCCCAGCTCTGCAGCTTATCTATGTTTTTCTTTTCTTTTTCTGTTTTTCTCTGTCTTTGGGCTTCATCTCCTCCTACTGTTTAGTCCTTTCCCTAGCCCCGCTCCTTCTTTAGCATCCGTACAAACCTTTTCCGAGCTATAGTCAGTTCTGAAGAAGGGTCATTGGACCCGAAACATTAACTCTATTTCTCGCCACGGATGCTGCCAGACTGGCTGAGTTTTTCCAGCACTTTCTGTTTTTGCAACTGGTTATCCAACCTGACCCACTAGCCACCAAACTCAGGTCTGAAACATCCCCTTTCTACTCCTAACAGTACAACAACAAAACATTAACACTCACCACACACTACTCACTCAGTCTGCAAGCCTGGTTCCTGAGCAGCCAAGCCTATGTCTGCAATCCCCTTCTCAGTCATGGTAACTGAGCTGACTTCTCCTGGAATCCTCCTTGGTTGCTTCTCACCAGTGCCCTTGAGAGAAGAAATTTCTCCATATTTCAGTCTTAAATTGGTGCCCCCTTATTCTGGGACTACGTTCTCTGGTCCGAGACTCTCCCATGAGGGGAACCATCCTCTCAGCATTCACCCTGTCTAGCCCCTTAAGAACCTGATATGTTTCAATGAGATCACCTCTCATTGTTCTAAACTCCAGTGAGTACAGTCCCAACCTGTTTAACCTTTGCTCATATTCAATCCTTCCATATCAGGGGTCAGCCTATAGTGAACCTTCTCTGAGTTAGCTCCAATGAAATGATATATTTTAAATAAAAAGACCAAAACTGCTCACAATGCTCCAGATGCAATCTCATTAGGACCTTGTACAGCTGCAATCAGACTTCCCTACTCTTATACTCCAACCCCCTTGAAATAAGGGCCAACATTCCGTTAGCCTTCTGATTCCCTGCTGCACAATGTGTACTAGCATTCTGTGCTGAGTGCACAAGTTCCCCCCAAGTTTCTGTGTTCCAGTTTTTCTCCATTTAAACAATATTCCGTTATTTTGTTCACTTTTCCAAAAGGAACAATTCTCATTTTCCCATATGATACTCCATTTTCCAAATATTGGCCCACTTACTTTCCCTACCAATATCTCTCTGTGAGCTGTTTCTATCCCTCTCACAACCTGTCTTTCCATCTACTTTCATGCCATCTGCAAATTTGGTTACAATACATTCGCTTCCTTCCTACGAGTCATTAATAGATATCGTAAACAATTCGGGTCCCAGCACTGATCCTTATAGATCCCACAGGTCACAGTCCACAAGGTGTCCTCGTGTACAAATCAGAAACAGTTCATGCACAAGTACAGCGATTAATTTGGAAAGATAATAGAATTTTCTGAAGAAGGGTCCAGACCCAAAATGTCAGCTTTTCTGCACTTCTGATGCTGCTTGGTCCCCTGTGTTCACAGCAGCTCCACGCCTTGTTATCTCAGACTCCAGTATCAGCAGTTCCTACTATCTCTAATAGAATGTTACTAGTCATTGCAAGCAGAATTGAATATCAAAGCATTTTTAAAGGAAGTAATGGTTCAATTATACTGGACACTGATGAGTCCGAATCTGGGGCACTATGAATACCTTATTGGTCACCTTATTTAAGGAAGAATGTAAATGCATTGCAGGCAGTTGAAAGAAGGTTTATTGGACTAATTGCTGGAATGAGTT
Organism: Stegostoma tigrinum; assembly: GCF_030684315.1. NCBI lineage: Eukaryota > Metazoa > Chordata > Chondrichthyes > Orectolobiformes > Stegostomatidae > Stegostoma > Stegostoma tigrinum. The sequence goes on from NC_081361.1 coordinate 99,205,033, forward strand.
GGTTGTCTTCTCAGGACAGGTTGGGCTTGGAGCTGCTGGAGTTCAATAGTGTAAGGGGTGACTTGTCTGAAACATACAAGATCCTGAGGGGTCTTGACAGGGTGCATGTGGAGAGGGCGCTTCCTGTTGCAGGAGAATCTGGAACCAGAATCTAGATTTGTTTAAAAAGCAGGGGTCATCCATTTCAAACAGATTGACCAAACCTTTATCTCCCTGATGGTCAAGAGTTTTTGGAACTCTCCTCCTGAGAAGGTGGTCTAAGTAAAGAACTTCCATATTCTTAAGGAAGAATCAGCCATGGTTTCATTGAATAGCAGAGCAGGCTCAAGGAGCTGAATGGCCTACTCCTAACTCCTAACCCACTGTTTATTCATTTGTGAGATGTGGCTGTCACTGCTGGCCAGCATTCTTTGACCATCCATAATTTCCCTTGAGTAGGTGATGATGAGCTGCCTTCATGAACCGTTGCAGTCCATGAGCTGTGAATTGACCCACAATGCCCTTAGGGAAGGAGTTCCAGGATTGTTTGTACTTGTCAATGTGTGTCAAAACTTCCAAAAATTAAACTTGAAGATATCTACAAAAAGATTATGTACAATAAAATGTATGTACAATAAATGTGCCACACTTTCAGACAGTACATTCTAGAAACTAACCACTAACTACTTAATAGTTAAGTAGATCAATCTTTTTGGAACCATAATTATAAACCAGTATTGTCAAACAGCAGATGACTAAAGACTTCCTGGAGTGTTAACGGAAGTAAGTTTATACTGGGGAATTTTATGACAGGAGAGAGAAACCATTGAAATCATTAGCTCACTTTTGCATTTGGAATAATCACAGGGTGTTTATTTCTCAGCTAAAATTAGAGATGAGAAAGCTTTTATCCAGGTAGAAAAGGACCTGACCGGGACTAGAACTGAAGAAACAGTTCAATCAATCCTACAGATTTGATAGGGAATGGAAATATTTTAAACTGCATTGTATGCAAAAAACAGCATTGTATGGGTTGGCTTATTTTATTTTCCTTTCTTTTGAATATTAAATTTCTTTTTATTATTAGAAACAAATCTGCAGTTTGGGATGCAGATGTTTCAGTGAAAGACCACCATGCTAAATTGGAAAACAAAATATGATCTATTAATCCAGATTTAACTTTGGAATCTGACTTGTCCATTGTTAATTTCAGCTGGGATCATACATGGTTGCATTCCACTGCGATGCTGAGCTTATGCTGCATTGTCTGATGTTTACTCTTGTAGATGGGCTTCAACTGAGATGCTCCCTGTCTCAGGTGAACACGAAAGATGTGAGAACCACTATTCAAAGAAGTCACCATAGTGCCCTGGTCAATATTTGTTCCTCAACCAACATCATTGAAACAGAATACAAGCTCAGCACCACAATATTGCTTGTGGGAGCTGACAATATGTAAGTTGACTGCAATATTTCCTACATTACAACTGTGACTTTTTTTGATTAATTCATGGGATGTGGATCTTACTGGCTCCACCACTGGTATCATAGCAGATCCTCAACCATGCCCATTCCTACCCTCCGTCACCCTTTGACTCCCTTTAATTCCTTGTATGCAGTGTGTCTCCTAAAATGTTACAAGTAACTCTGTAAATGAATAATCTTTCAGCAAGATTTAACGGGTTATGTTCGTCAATTGATCTCATGTCTCCCCTGCCATTGCAGGTGCTCCATACAGACTAAGGCATTAGGACAGGCCATTCAGCCCAATGGGCCCAGGGTGATGTCTCCACACAGGCCTCCTCTTACCCCTCTTCCTCTAAATTATCAGCAAAACCTCACACTCCCGTCTCTTGCTTGTGCTTATCTTCTTTACCTTACACGCATCTTAGCCATACCTAATGGTAGTGAGCTACATGTTCTCACCACTATCTAGGTAAGAGGTTCTGTTTCCTGAATTCACCATGGCGTTTCCTTTGTTGCTACCTGATCATGCAGTCACAGAAATGTACAGCAACAAAGAGGCCATTTCACCCATTGTACTTGTCCTAACTCTTCGTCTAGGATATCCTTGACACTTTCCTATCAATTCCAAATGTTCTTATTTAGAGTACAAAGAATTCTATTTTGAAGTTTATTATTGTAACTATTTCCGTGGTCACAAGATTTCAATTTCAGCTCGCTCCATTGAATTTGAATTCCACCAGCACTTGGGGCAGGATTTGAACTTAAGTCCCAACATAGTCTGCTGGATTCTGAGCTCAGTGAGGGACATTAGCTGTACACCATCACCAACACGCTGAGTGTGGAACACAAACAGACCAGCCTGTCCAACTGTAGTGAGATGAAGCATCATGAAGGCGAGACCCACTCAACAGCAGCCATAATATCTTCTGGGGGGGTACAATAAACTAAATGGACTACATCAGGAGGGAGGAAAAATTCAGAAAATTCCTCTCATTAGGGACTTCTTCATTAATGTTGAAGCAGATGCCAGCCCTTGTGTGTAAGTCCAAACTAAAACCCATCTGGCTCACTGATCTCTTTTAGAGAAGGAAATCTGCCTTCCTTACCTGGCCTGGCCTACATATGACTCCAAACCCACAGCAATGTAATTGGCTCTTAACTGCCCTCTGAGACAGCCCCAGCAATGCACTCAGTTCAAGGGTAATTAGGGATGGACAACAAAAGTTGCCGAGCCAGTGACACCCCTCATCCCGTGAATGAATTTTAAAAAATACACCAACCCCCTTTCCGGATTTTTGGAATTTAACACTCTAGTTTGTTTCTTGAGCTTGTCATGTGAGGTGGGCATCCCTGTTCGGGCCAGCATTTGTTGCCCATCCCTAATTACCCTTGAACTGATGCCTTGCTAGGGCTGTTTCAGAGGGCAGTTCTGAAGCGGGGTCACTGGACCCAAAACATTAACTCTGCTCTCTCTCCACAAATTCTGCGAGACCTGCAGAGTTTTTCCAGCAATATCCGGTAAACCACACAAATTAGGTCAAGGGGTAGGCCATTCACCCCCTCAAGCCTACCTGCCCATTCAATAAGATCATGTTCATCTGATTATAGCATCAGTTCCCAAATACCCATCAACTCCCCCATTAGTTAAGAATCTATCTACTGTCACTTTAAAAATATTCAATCACACTGTCCTCAAATGTTCTCCAAAGTGAAAACAGTTCCTTAGACTCTCAACCGTCTGGCAGAAAACAATTGTCATCTCCTTCTCCATGGAGTCAGCCCTTGATTGTGAGCCTAAGACTGAATGTTAAAACAGGCAAAAAAGGAAACTCAAATGTCACTAGTGTTAGGTATTACTTCAGATGGTCTTTCTCTTCTTGGTAACCACTAGCTAAGGTGGCCCTGCTGCTTAAGCATCAGTGTGTAAAGCACCCTGTAACACCACTGTTACCTGCTCAGTTCAGGTGTCACTGTGCAGACTCTCATGAAAACGTGAAGGTCTGTTTGTGGAAATCCATTCAGCTGAAATTTCTGTAACACAAAATCCAACAGGGAGGAGTTAATAAAACAGACACTTGTCGCTCATACTTACACAGAACAAACAATCGTATGGGGTTGCAGTGCCTTTATAGTATCCTTTAGAGAAGGAGTCATTACCCAAGTCTGCACATGTGGAGCACACATGTGACTCCAGACCCAAAACAATGTAGTTACCTATTATATTCCCGCTCTAATAGCTCAGTGAGTCACTCATAGAATCTCTACAATGTGGAAACAGGCCAATCAGCCCAACAAGTCCAGACTGAACCTCCGAGGAGCATCCCACCCAAACCCATCCCCCTACCCTTTGCCTGTAACCCTGCACTTCCCATGGTTAATCCAGCTAAATTACACACCCCGGACACTACAGGCAATTTAGCATGCCCAATCCACCCTAACTTGCATATCTTTGGGCTGTGGGAGGAAACCGGAGCACCCAAAGGAAACCCACGCAGACACAGGGAGAATGTGCAAATTCCCCACAGAGAGTGGCCCAAGGGTGGAATCGAACCCCAGTCCCTGGCACTGTGAAACAGCTGTGCCAATCAGTGAGCCACCACGCTGCCCATGAATATAATAAATAGGGGCTGAAACAAATCATTTCAGTCTCAAGACTGTTTTGCCATCCAATAAGATCACATCTGTTTATGTTCTGAAATGGTACATTCCCATTTAACCCCAACAATCTTTGAGTCCCTGTGTCACAAGATTCTCTGTCTTAAAAATATCCAGTGGGTCCACATCCCCCTCCTTCTGAAGCAGAGTGTTCCAAAGTGTCACAGCCCTTGGAGAGAAGTGTCGCCTCATCTCAGACCAAAGAGTTATAACCAGTGCCTTCTAGTTCTGACTTATCCCAAAGAGGAAACATCTTTTTCACATTCACCTTGTCAAGGTTATTGAGGATCGTATTCTGTTTAATCAAGTCATCCCTCACTCTTCCAAATTCTACCGGGTACAAGCCCAGACCATCAATCTATCCTCGTCAATTGAAAAAGGATCTTTTTTTCCTTTATTCATTCATGGGATGAGGGCAACACTGACCAGGTAACATTTACTGCCCATCCCTAATTATCCAGAGGGCAGTTAAGAGTCAACCACATTGCTGTGGGTCTGGAGTCGCATGCGGACCAGACCAGGTAAGGATGGCGGTTTCCTTCCCTAAAGGACATTAGTGAACCAGCTGGCCTTTAACAACAATTAATTCACGGTCATCATTAGATTTGTTATGCCAGATATTTTATTGAATTCAAATTCCACCATCTGCCATGGCGGGATTTGAACCAGGGTCCCCAGAACTCTGGGTCTCTGGATTAACAGTCCAGCGATAATACCAGTAGGCCATCACCTCCCCATCAAACTAGACTAGACGGGATGGATGACAGCAGAAAGAATAAATGGCAAATGCAGTACTGTCATCTGGAAGGACAAGTGCAGCAGACGTATGGGAACACCACCCCCTGTAAGTTCCTCTCCACGCCACTCACCATCCTGGCTTGGAAATATATTGCTATTCTTTCTCGCTCTCTGGGTAAAAACCCTGCAATTCCCTCTCTAAAGAGCACTGTGGGTCAACCCACAGCAGGCGCACTGCAGTGGTTCAACAATATAGCTGCCCACCACTTTCCCCAGGACAATTAAGAACTGGCAATAATTACTGCTCCACTGAGCAATATCCATATCCCACAAATAAACATAAAGGGGACAAACCAATAAAAGCTGGAAATAATGAATTTGAGAAATTCCTGCATCTTGCATTCCTGAAAATGGAATGCCAGTTCATACCAGTGCTGTCATTTCCAATTTGGACTGCTTTATTTTACTGGTTTCAGTGATCTGAAGAAGCTGGGATTATTGTCCCTACAGCAGAAAAGGAGATTTGGCAGAAGTGTTCAAAATCACAAAGGTTTGTGACAGACTATAAAAGGAAAAAATGCTTTCAGTCTCAGGAGGTTCAGTGACAGAAAGACATAGAAAGACATAGACAATGGGCAAAAGATCTAAAGGCAACAAGATGAAAGAGCCATATGAGAACTGTTCTGATACAGTATCCTCAGCGAGACATAGAGCATAAGAGCAGGAAGGTGATGTTGAAATTATTTAAGACATTTGCTAGACCTCAGTTGGAGTATTGTGTACAGTGTTTGATGTCAAATTACACGAAATGTACGAATGCATTGGAGAGAGTGCAGAAGCAATTTACCAGAAGTTGGAACTGTTCTTGTTGGAGAGAAAAAAGCCGAGAGGAGATCTGATAGAGGTTTTCAAAATCATGAGCAGGCTGAATAGAGTAAATAGGGAGAAACCATTCCCACTCATAAATGGAACAAGATGAGATGGCATGGATTTAAAGTGATGCACAAACAAAGCAAGGGTGATGTGAGAAAAAAAAAACTTTTTCACTCAGTGGGTAGTTATCGTGTGGAATGCACTGATTGGGCATTTTTAAAAATTCACTCATGGTATGCAGGCATCACTAGCTGGGCCAGTATTTATTACATGTTCCTAGTTGTCCTTGAAAATGTAGGTGAGCTTCCTTCTTGAACCACTGCAGTCAACTTGCAGTACGTAGACCCACAATGCCACCTGACTCCCCAAAGCCTGTCCATCGTCTACAACACACAAGTCAGGAGTGTGATGGAATACTCCCCACTTGCCTGGGTGGGTGCAGCTCCAGCATTCAAGAAGATTGACACCATCCAGGAGAAAACAGCCCGTTTGATTAGCGCCACACCCATCGTCGATGCTCAGTAGCAGCAGGGTGCAGCATCCACAAGATTCGCCAAAGATCCTTAGACATCACCTTCCAAACCCACGACCACTTCCATCTTCCATCACCTTTCACGGCAACACCACACCCTGCAAGTTCCTCTCCGAGCCACTCACCATCCTGACATAATCGGAACAATGTCACTGTTCCTTCACTGTCACTGGATCAAAATCCTAGAACTCCTTCCTTAATGGTATTGTAGGTATAAATTACTTAATGTAGCAGTGTGAGGAGTTCTTCACCATCAATGTCCACACGGTGATGTGGGAATAGGAAATAAATTCTGGGCTTTGCAACTATGCACACATCACATGAAAAATTAAAACAAAACTTTTACACAAAGAAAATCTATTGTTGAAAACCATCCAGCAGTCAATGTATTTAATCCTTACCTTAATAGTTTCATAAGTGTCTGTGATGAGGGCAATGAAGAGACTGAGTACCATGTAGATGAACAGACTGATGAAGGAGTACAAGTAGATTCTGCTGAACAGCCAGAGCAAGTTACTTTTCTCTTGTATTTCAGCAAATGTTGCAAACATGTCATCACCATTGATGAGTGAAAAAAGACACTCAGCAACAGTGCTTAGCCTTTCAAACTGGGAGGGAAGAGGAAAGAACAAAGATGGTGATTTGAATAACTCAAGAGAATCATAAATATTCAGCTTAATGGATGGCTGGGTCATGCAGCTTGCATGTATTAGCAGTCCTGCATCCTGTACACACCAATAATAGAATACAATTGGTCACATGGTGAACTGAAACCAATCACATCAGAGATAATAAAATGTGAGGCTGGATGAACACAGCAGGCCAAGCAGCATCTCAGGAGCACAAAAGCTGACGTTTCGGGCCTAGACCCTTCATCAGAGATGATGAAGGGTCTAGGCCCGAAACGTCAGCTTTTGTGCTCCTGAGATGCTGCTTGGCCTGCTGTGTTCATCCAGCCTCACATTTTATTATCTTGGAATTCTCCAGCATCTGCAGTTCCCATTATCCCCAATCACATCAGAGTTTGTTACAAAGATGGACAGGCAGGGTTTGTATCCGCGTGAGTTTACAAAATTAGGAGGCAATTTGAGTGAAACATAAAAGATCCTGAGGGGTCCTCAAATGTATTTGCCTTTTCACACCATTAACTTTTCCCCTTGTTTGGATATCAATGGCTGGGTGGCAAAGGGGCAAGACGTTTTGTGGATGGGTGAGGAAAAGCTTTTTCATCGAGAGGGCAGTGGGAACTTGGATATATGGGAACACCACCACAACAAGCTCCCCTCCAAGCCAGTCCCCATTCTTTGACATGGAAATATGTCACAGTTCCTTCCCTGTTGCTGGGTCAAAATCCTGGAATTCCCTCCCTAATGGCATTGAGGGTCAACCCACAGAACATGGACAGCATTGGTTCAAGAAGACAGCTCACCACCACCTTCTCAAGGGTAACTGTGGAGGGGTGATAAGGTTGACTGAGCCAGCAACTGTGCATCATGTGAATGAATTGAAAATAAACACGGAGAAGAAGTGGTTGAAATGTCCCCTCCCAATTCCACAACACAACAGGGAGACAAAACTGGGCATATGTAGACCTTTCAGAGTTTCCCTCCAGCACGTATCCCCATAGAGATATTCCATCTGGCAGATTTTTGTCTACTCACTTAAGCTATTGATTAACATCTGCAAACACCTCATGACTTCTATAGCATACCTTCCTGCCTATCTTCGCATCTTCTATGAACTTGCTGAGTGTGTGTCTCTTCTCCTTACCTAAGTAATTGACATAAATTGTAAACATTTAATGTCTCACCAGAGACCAAAGACCTGCTGCAGTGCACCACACATCACATCCTGCCAATCATACAAGCATCCAAGTATAGATACTCCATTTTCCACCAGCTAGCCAATCCTCTCTCCATGTAAATATGTAGCCTCCCACACCAAGGGTTTTATACTACACAATCACCTTTGATGTGGCACTTTGTTCACTCCCAGATATCTAGGTACAGTACATGTACATGCTCCCCTTTGTCCACATTCTGCCAAAGAACTCTAATAAATTAGGTTAAACATGCTTTCCCTTTCTATGCTGACTCTTCCTGATTATCTTTACTGAATGCATTTCTATAACTTGCTTAAAGATGAATTTTAACATTTTCCCCATGGCTGATGTCAAGGTATCTGGTCTAATGTTTCTGTTTCCTATCCCCCACTCCCTTCTTAAGCAGCAGTGTTACATTTGTTATTGCCCAGGCTGATGGTATCTTTCCTGAATATAAAGAATGTTGTAAAATTAATACTGATGCTTCTGCTACCTCATTTCAATCTCTTTTAAGACTCTGGGATGTATTATGTTTGGACCTGGAGACCTGTCTGTCAACCCACAGTCCTATATGTTTGCTCAGTACTACCTCCTTCATGGTTGTAATTTTACTAAATTCCTCTCTCCCTCCTGACTTACAACTATTATTGATTTATTTTGTATCCTCTAATAGTGAAGACAGACCAAATTATTTGTCCATTTCATCCACATTTCATTGCAAATAACAACTCACTGTGTAAAACAAGGTTCTCTTCATCTTCTCTTTGGAAAAGATTCCCTTTCATCTGTGTCATCTCATGACCACTCACCTGCCTGTCAAGATGTAGCTTCCCGACCACCCCTGTCAAAACCTCGCATGGTTTTGAACAACATCATCACAGCTCCCTTCTTTGATGCAAGGAGAAAGGTTCTCTCATTGCTTCACTTTTTAAAATTCATTTAGGGGATGAGGGCATTGCTGTCTGGGCCAGCATTTATTGGCCATCCTTAACTGCCCCAGAGGGCAGTCAAGATTCAACCACATTGCTGTGGGTCTGGAGTCACATGTAGGGCAGACCAGGTAAGGATGGCAGTTTCCTTTCCTGAAGGGGATCAGTGAACCAGATGGGTTTTTCCTGACAATTGACAATGGATTCATGGTCATCATTAGACTCTTAATTTGAGACTTTTCACTGAATTCCAACTCCACCATCTGCCGTGGTGGGACTTGAACCCAAGTCGCCAGAACATTAGCTAAATTTCTAGGTTAATAGTCTAGTGATAATACCACTAAGTCATTGCCGTCCCCCCTCTCCTACAGCTAGCCCAGTGGAAAAAGCTGAAATCATAGCATTTCGGAAAAAGCACCAACCCTCTCAGCCTATGGAAGAGATTTTATATTTAATGTGTTATTATTTCAGCAGTAATTACCTTCGAATGATATGGTCCCAATACGATCCACCCACAGAACATATAGCCCAGGTAGATCATGCCAGCACAGCAACAGAAACGCAGTACCTTGGGCAAAGCTCCTTGCATTGTTAAAATGAGCACCTGTGAACAGGTAACGCAGCATTAAACAGAGCATGCATCACACATCTGACTGGAAATTTCCAGAAAGTCAGTGGGGTCCATTTTTTTGTCACTAGGTCAAGGTTTTGCATTCCCGGCTGGAATAGTACAAAAGACTGGATCATTTTAAGAGTGAGTGAGTTATGGCCAAAACCGTTTACCACAATTTTTGGTTCAAGATTCAACTCCTCAGATTAAGCCCCAGCATCAAAATGTCAAGATTCCATTGAATGAACTTGTTTGAGAAACATCTTCAAATCATGTACAGCGCCGACGGAACCCTGCCCACCGCCGACGCCGACGGAACCCCACCCACGGCCGACGGAACCCCGCCCACAGCCGACACCGACAGAACCCCGCCCACGGCCGACGACCTCATCGCTCCGCCCACAACCTCCACAGCCAGCAACCCCAGAGAGGACAGCCACACTGAACCCTGCCGCATCTTCACCATCCCCCCAGACCTCCCACTGACTGAGGACGAACGGTCAGTCCTTAGTAAGGGGCTCACCTTTGTCCCCCTACAACCACACATCAATGAATACCAGTCACGATTGGACATAGAGCAGTTTTTCCGCAGTCTTCGCCTCCGTGCCTACTTCTTCAACCGGGAACCTAACCCTCCTTCCACTGACCCCTTCACCCGCTTCCAACACAAGTCCTCCTCCTGGACACCACCCCCAGGCCTCCTACCCTCCCTTGACCTCTTCATCTCCAACTGCCGTCGAGACATTAACCGCCTCAACCTCTCCACCCCTCTCACCCACTCCAACCTCTCCCCCACAGAACGGGCAGCCCTCTGCTCCCTCCGCTCCAACCCCAACCTCACCACCAAACCCGCAGACAAGGGTGGCGCAGTGGCAGTATGGCGCACTGACCTCTACATCGCTGAGGCCAGGCGCCAACTCTCGGACACCATCTCCTACCGCCCCCTCGATCATGACCCCACACCCGAGCACCAAACCATCATCTCCAACACCACTCATGACCTCATCACCTCAGGGGACCTCCCACCCACAGCCTCCAACCTCATTGTTCCCCAACCCCGCATGGCCCGTTTCTATCTCCTTCCCAAAATCCACAAACCTGCCTGCCCTGGTCGACCCATCGTCTCAGCCTGCTCCTGCCCCACTGAACTCATCTCCACCTATCTGGACTCCATTTTCTCCCCTTTGGCCCAGGAACTCCCCACCTACGTCCGTGACACCAACCACGCCCTCCACCTCCTCCAGGACTTCCAATTCCCTGGCCCCCAACACCTCATCTTCACCATGGACGTCCAGTCCCTATACACCTGCATTCCGCATGCAGATGGCCTCAAGGCCCTCCGCTTCTTCCTGTACCGCAGGCCCGACCAGTCCCCCTCCACCGACACACTCATCCGCCTAGCTGAACTCGTCCTCACCCTCAACAACTTCTCTTTTGACTCCTCCCACTTCCTACAGACTAAGGGGGTGGCCATGGGCACCCGCATGGGCCCCAGCTATGCCTGCCTCTTTGTAGGTTACGTGGAACAGTCCCTCTTCCACACCTACACAGGCCCCAAACCCCACCTCTTCCTCCGGTACATTGATGCTGTATCGGCGCCGCCTCTTGCTCCCCAGAGGAGCTCGAACAGTTCATCATTTCACCAACACCTTCCACCCCAACCTTCAGTTCACCTGGGCCATCTCCAGCACATCCCTCACCTTCCTGGACCTCTCAGTCTCCATCTCAGGCAACCAGCTTGTAACTGATGTCCATTTCAAGCCCACCGACTCCCACAGCTACCTAGAATACACCTCCTCCCACCCACCCTCCTGCAAAAATTCCATCCCCTATTCCCAATTCCTCCGCCTCCGCTGCATCGGCTCCCACGATAAGACATTCCACTCCCGCACATCCCAGATGTCCAAGTTCTTCAAGGACCGCAATTTTCCCCCCACAGTGATCGAGAACGCCCTTGACCGCGTCTCCCGTATTTCCCGCAACACATCCCTCACACCCCGCCCCCGCCACAACCGCCCAAAGAGGATCCCCCTCATTCTCACACACCACCCCACCAACCTCCGGATACAACGCATCATCCTCCGACACTTCCGCCATTTACAATCCGACCCCACCACCCAAGACATTTTTCCATCCCCACCCCTGTCTGCTTTCCGGAGAGACCATTCCCTCCATGACTCCCTTGTTCGCTCCACACTGCCCTCCAACCCCACCACACCCGGCACCTTCCCCTGCAACCGCAGGAAATGCTACACTTGCCCCCACACCTCCTCCCTCACCCCTATCCCAGGCCCCAAGATGACATTCCACATTAAGCAGAGGTTCACCTGCACATCTGCCAATGTGGTATACTGCATCCACTGTACCCGGTGTGGCCTCCTCTACATTGGGGAAACCAAGCGGAGGCTTGGAGACTGCTTTGCAGAACACCTCCACTCGGTTCGCAACAAACATCTGCACCTCCCAGTCGCAAACCATTTCCACTCCCCCTCCCATTCTTTAGATGACATGTCCATCATGGGCCTCCTGCAGTGCCACAATGATGCCACCCGAAGGTTGCGCAGGAACAGCAACTCATATTCCGCCTGGGAACCCTGCAGCCCAATGGTATCAATGTGGACTTCACCAGTTTCAAAATCTCCCCTTCCCCTACTGCATCCCTAAACCAGCCCAGTTCGTCCCCTCCCCCCACTGCACCACACAACCAGCCCAGCCCTTCCCCTCCACCCCCTGCATCCCAAAACCAGTACAAACTGTCTCTGCCTCCCTAACCGGTTCTTCCTCTCACCCATCCCTTCCTCCCACCCCAAGCCGCACCTCCATCTCCTACCTACTAACCTCATCCCACCTCCTTGACCTGTCCGTCTTCCCTGGACTGACCTATCCGCTCCCTACCTCCCCACCTATACTCTCTCCACCTATCTTCTTTACTCTCCATCTTCGGTCCGCCTCCCCCTCTCTCCCTATTTATTCCAGTTCCCTCTCCCCATCCCCCTCTCTGATGAAGGGTCTAGGCCCGAAACGTCAGCTTTTGTGCTCCTGAGATGCTGCTTGGCCTGCTGTGTTCATCCAGCCTCACATTTTATTATCTTGGAATTCTTCAGCATCTGCAGTTCCCATTATCTCATGTACAGCATCTGAAGTGTCTAGCCAGTAGTCTGCACTTTTTAAGTGACTTTTCAAGTTAAAACCCTGAAATTAATTAAGGAATTGTTTTTATTTATTCATGGTATGTGGAAACAGATGTTGCATTTATGGCCCATCCCTAATTGCCTAGAGGGCAGTTCAGTGTCAACCACATTGCTGTGGGTCTGGAGTCACATGCAGATGGGTAAGGATGGCAGTTTCCTTCCCCAAAGGGTATTGGTGATCCAGATGGGGTCTTGTTTAAACAACATTCGATAATAGCTTCATGGTTGCTATCACTGAGGCTATATTCCGGATTTGTGAATTGATTACTGAAATGCATCAGTGGCTACAGTGAGACTTTAACCCCTGTCCCTCAACATTAACCTGGGCTTCCGGATTACTCAGCCAGTGACAGCACAACTGCACCCCTACCGTTATTTATTCAGAATCAGACTGATGTACATCCATAAAACTGTATTTTGTTACAGTTGATTTAGTAGGTGATTTTCAGGGAATTTAAATCAGCTCACTCGTATGGTTGAGGTGTGGACATTATGCGTGGTGATATTTCCACAAATAGCTCCATTTGATAAAAGTGCACCAGATCTCTATCCCTGAATATACTGAGAAATATCTGCTGCTGGAGAAACAGAAGCCATGCCATTTAGTTATAGTGCATGAAGATTTTGAGAAGATTTGCAGCTCGGGTTGTGGCTTCATTTTTTTTTGGTAGTTCTGATATCTCCCGAGTTGTGTAATTTCCTCAGGGTTGTTTGGATCTAGTTCTGTAACTGTGGTGTTGGGTCTATCGCCATCGGTTGGCAGCCAGAGGGATCCAACACACCCCGCTTCTGTGGACTCCCCAAGGTACACAAGCCAGGGGTCCCCCTCAGACCGACTGTCTCACTACCAGGCTCTACACTAGCCAAAGAACTACAACGGAAACTGAGATATTAATTGACAACATTACAGTCCATCCACTCCTCCCAAGAATTTCTCAACATCAAGGACACTAGGATAGAAGAGGATGAGATAATGATATCCTTCAATGTTATAGCACTATTTACACCCATAAACACCAACCTAGCCAAAGAGACAATTGCCACACTGCTGGATGAATCAGGAAGCTATGCACCCCTCAACACCAACAGCATCAACAAGGTCAGCACCCTGAAACTGCTGGATCTGTGCCTCACAACCCCTTTGCCTTCAATGGCTGTATGTTCAAACAAATCAATGGAAAACCAATGGGGTCCCCAAAATCAAGACCGATAGTAGAAGCGGTAATGCAAAGATTAGAACGGACAGCGCTCTCCACTATTCAAACCAAACTCTGGGTCCACTTTGTAGATGACATCTTCGTGATTATCAAATGCACAAATCCAGAAAAAACCCACCCACACATAAACAACACCCACACTGCAATAACATTCACAAAAAGGAAGAAGACAGCAATAACCGACTACCCTCCCTGAGTGTAATAGAGGAACGTAAGAACGACAGCAAACTCCAGACCAATGCGAATAGAAAAGCCACCCATACAGATGAGATACTTAATTACACCAGCAACTACAAACAGAGCTGCATCAGGACATTATTCAAATGAGCCACAACACACTACAGCAACCCGGAATTGTGCAAAGCAGAACAGGAGTGCTTATACAGAGTTTTTAAAAGGAATAGGATACCCAAAATTCACAATCAGCCGTAACCTCCGTGACAGACCACAACAGGAAGACAGTACGGGCCAGGCACATTAGTCACCCTACCATACATCAGAGATGACCACAAGACTACTCAGACCCTGCCACCCTGCAACAGTTTCTGATGAATGTAAAAGATCCCGTACCTACAACCAATAAAACTAACGTAATGTCCAAAATACCATGCAAGGGCTATGAGAAACACTACAAGGCCAAACTGGAAGAAAACTGACGACACGGATACATGAACACCAACTAGCCACCAATTCTCACTGGTCTCAATACACATGGACAAGGAGGACACAAATTCAACTGGGACAACACATCCATCATAGCACGAGCCAAACAGACATCCCAGGGAATTCCTGGAGGCTTGGCATTCCAACCCGGAACTCCATCAACAAACACATTGAACTGGACTTGAAATGCAAACCACTGAGAAAACAGAATGGAAGTGATGCCAACCATTCCAGCAAACCGAGGGATAGAAATAACAAAATGGGACACAACCCCAGCACTTCACCAAAGGCACACTGATGGCGTTACTGAGCAGGTGACAAAACATTGGGAATCAAACACATCGGCTCAGTGAGCAAGTCTACAGCCCCAAATGGTGTGGAGATTTTCATGTTTGGGATAACACAAATTAATTTCAGTGCAAATGTGAGGCCAAGCCTAACTAATGCAATTTCCAGCATCTTCCCAATCCAGGAACTCCAGCCCATTATTGCAAAGTGACACTTACATTATATTTCTGAAAATACCCCAGGTATCTGATGACTCCAACCCAGGTGAACAGGGTAGAGGTGCCCAAGAAAATACTACAGACATCGTATGTTGTCAGGTTCTGAAATCAAAAACATTGAGTGATTATCCACCTTAAAAATAGGAAACCTGATTTTGGCAGAAGAGAGAGATGTCCAGGGATACAGGAGGATAAACATTAAAGGAACATATTAATAAAAAAAGCAAAATAATTTAGATTGCCACTGGGTGTATATATTTCTGGGCGTAGAGAATCATATGTTTGTTAAATTTGTGTAGGACTTAGTTAGGGAGATCTTGGAATATTTATTCATGTCTTGGCATCCTTATGGAGATAAATCCAGATGTGCTCAAAGCCATTGCTCAGTTACCTCGTGCTCTGATTTCTGAATCAGCGTCCTGGGTTCAAGCGTCAAACCAGGGCTCGAACATTAAATTCAAGGCTCCAACAGAATATTGAAGAGCTGTTATCTGATCGGTATTCGAGGCAGTTTGCAATTTGCAAATCAGCTACCACCATTTTGGCAGGGAAATTGAGTTTAAGAGCCATGAGGTTATGCTGCAGCTGTATAAAACTCTGGTTAGACCACACTTAGAATACTGTTCTGAGAAGGGTCACCGGACTCGAAACGTTAACTCTGTTTTCTCCTTCACAAATGCTGCCAGACCTGCTGAGCTTTTCCAGCAACTTCTGTTTTTGTTCTTGGCATATTGTGTTCAGTTCTGGTCATCTCATTATAGGAAAGATATGGAAGCTTTTAGAGATGGTGCAGAGGAGATTTACCAGGATTCTGCCTCTACTGGAGGGCACATGTTATGGGGAAAGGTTGAAGGAGCTCAGGCTTTTCTCATTGGAGCGAAGAAGGATGAGTGGTGACTTGATAGAGATTTATAGGACGATGAGAGGCATCGATAGAGTGGATAGCCAGAGACTTTTTCACAGCGTGGAAATGACTATTACAAGGGGGCATAATTTAGTGTGGTTGGAGGAAGGTATAGGGGAGATGTCAGAGGTAGGTTCTTCACACGGAGAGTGGTGGGTGTGTGGAATGTGCTGCCGGCAGTGGTAGTGGAGTCAGATACTTTAGAGACTTTTAAGTGACTGTTGGATAGGCACATGGAGGATAGTAAAATGTAGGGCATGCAGGATACATTGATCTTAGTATATAATAGGTCAGTACAACATCGTGGGCAGAAGGGCCTGTACTGTGCTGTACTGCTCTATGTTTTATGTTCTACTCCCTGTGAGTGCTGTTGGTAATGAGTGCAGACCATCTCAGCTATCCTGTGTTGCAAAAATGATGACTGTTAGATGCGATGTTAGCAAGTGGACACCATTCGCTGAACAACCTCAAACGTGCTCTCAGCTATACCAGCAACCACTTGAAGATAACAGAAACAGAAACTGCCAGAGGATCAGCAGATTCTGTGGTGAGAAAACAGAGTTAACATTTCAGGTCCAGTGACCCATCTTCAGAATTCAAGTTCTGAATATTTTATTCATTCATGGGATGAGGACATCGCTGGCCAGGCAGCATTTATTGCCCATCCTTAATTGCCCAGAGGGCAGTTCAGAGTCAACCATATTGCTGTGGGTCTGGAGTCACATATAGGCCAGACCAGGTAAGGATGCCAGTTTCCTTCCCTAAACAAGATTAGTGAGCCAGATGGGGTTTTCCCCCAACATTTTGACAATGGATTCACGGTCATCATTAGATTATTAATTCCAGATATTTCATTGAATTCAAATTCCACCATCTGCTGTGGCAGGATTTGAACCTGGGTCCCCAGAACATTATCTGGGTCTCTGGATTAACAGTCCGAAAATAATACCACTAGGCCATTGCCTCAGAGTGGACCTCATTCGAACACACCAGATTCCTACAGGGACTTGACAGGGAAGATGTGGAGTGTTTGCTTCCCTTTATGGATGAGCATAGGACCAGAGGAATGATCTCAGAATAAGAGGTCACCCATTTAATACAGAGTGAGGAGGAATTTCTTCTCTCAGAGGGGAATGAATCAGGGGAATTCTTTACTACTGGGGGCTGTTAAGACTGTATCATTAAGTATATTCAAAGCTAAGATAGATAGATTTTAATGAGAAAGGGAATAGTGATTATGGATAAAAGGCAGACAAATGGAGTTGCGGATTATTGGATCAACCATGATCTCATTGAATGAGAGAGCAGGCTCAATTGGCTGAATGGCCTATTTCTGCCCCTGTATCTTTCAGTCTCAATATTCAGTTACCACATTAACAACAGCTTATTTTTAGTAGCCTCTTTAAACTGTTGATTCATATTTAAACTCACCATTCTCCTCCACTGAGATACGCTCTTTTATACCAAACAACGTTCAGCTAAGCATTTGTAATGATTTCACTTATGATCACAGATATTGAGAAATGACAAAAAAAACTTCATTGTAACTGCAGCAACAGATGGATTTTCAAAGCTGTACCCGATGGCCTGTCAGTGAATCCAGGACAGAGTGATGTTTCCAACTCAAATTGACAACAATTTTCCATGTTTAAAGGACTGGGGATTTAAAAAAACCTTCCAGTCACGATATTTAAACAGGTATTAGCCAAGTGTTAATGAGGATTGAGGTGAGTGGGAGATAGTGAGGGAGGACTGAGGTGAGTGGAAGTGAGCGAGGGTGAGCAGGACAGCGAGGGAGGACTGAGCTGAGTGACAGCAAGTGAGGGGAGTGTGATAAAGGACATTAAGAGGTGCAGGTTGAGTTTCAGGATTGACAGCATATTTGTAAAGGTGACTCCCATCCATGTAATGCCGGACACTCCTCGGATCATACCTTGGCAATGATCTCCATCTTCATGATAGAGCCTGTGACAGTGAGGAGATCACTGATAATGATCAGGATATACCAGCCATTCAGGAACTCCAACCGATCTGATAAACACACCCTCTGACTGTATCTCCTCTGGAAGAACGTGACAAATCTCTACAACAACAATGATAAAAGTCACCTCCAGATTACACAGTTGTTTTTCACTTTACATCTGGAATTTACAAAGTGGAAACTGTACAATCTGCGTCCCAGTCAATATTAGTCCCTCAATCAGCATCAAATTTAGTCATACAGCACAGAAACAGACCCTTTGGCCCAACTTGTTCATGCTGAGCAAATTTCCCAAACTTAAACTAGTCCCATTTGCCTGTGTTTGGCCCACATCCTTCTAACCCTTGACTATTTGTGTACCTGTCCAGATGTTATAATTGTACCAGCCTCCACCACTTCCTCTGCCAGCTCATTCCATACACACACCACCCTCTGCGTGAAAAAGTTGCCGCTCAGGTCCCTTTTACATCTTTCCCCACTCACCTGAAACCACTAGTTTTGGACTCACCAGCTAAAAGATCACAGCCATTCACCCTAGCTGTGCCCCTCATGATTTTATAAAACTCTATAAGGTCACCCCTCAGCCTCCAATACTCCAGGAACATAGCCCCAGCCTATTCAGTCTCTCCCTATAGCTGAAGCTTCCTCTCCGAGCCACATCCTTGTAATTTTTTCTTATCACATTTCCACTTTAACAACATCCTTCCTATAACAAGGCAACAAGAATTGTACACAGTATTCCAAATGTGGCCTTACCAATATCTTGGATAGCTGTAACATTACATCCCAATTCCTGTACTCATTGTTCTGACTAACAAAGGCAAGCATATCAAATGCCTTCTTCACCACCCAGCCTACCTGTGACACCACTTTTAAAGAAAAGTGTGCCTACGTTCCTAGGCCCTACCGTTAACTGAGTCAAAAGTCACATGACACCAGGTTATAGTCCAACAGATTTACATGAAATCACAAGCTTTTGGAGCACTGCTCCTTCATCAGATAACCTGACAAAGCAGTAGCGCTCCAAAAGCTTGTGATTTCAAATAAGCCTGCTGGTGTGGTGTGACTTCTGACATTTTACCCCGCAATCCAACACCAACACCTTTACATCCTGACTACCATTAACTCTGGCAGCCCTGCGATGGCTGCTTGTAGGAGTTTTGTGATTGTGTTAGCTGCTGCATTTCATACCCTACAACAAATAAATTTCAAAAACACATTCTATTGCTGTGAAGTATTGCGGGTGGTCTGCGAGCCATTAGATGTTGTAGTGAAAATGTTAGTGATGACTAAACGGGTTGAATGGCCTGATCTGTTACAGTCAGTGTTCTCTTGTTGACCGGGCACAGGCCTTGTGGTGGCATTGCCCAGGGATTCCTGCTGCCAACTGTTGACTCAGAGATAGTAGGAACTGCAGGGGCTGGAGAATCTGAGATAACAAGGTGTAGAGCTGGATGAAGGGGACAACTATTTTCTATTCACCTTCTCCATGCCCCTCAACCTTGTCTGCCCTGGATAAAAAAAACAAACCGAGCTTATCCCAACTCTCTCCATTGCTGAAATGCTCCATCCCTGGTGAATCTCTGAAGAAGGGTCTAGGCCCAAAACATCAGCCTTTCTGCTCCTCTGATGCTGCTTGGCCTGCTATGTTCATCCAGCTCCACACCTTGTATATCTCGGCAACTGTTGACTCTCTATTTTTCAGACCACCAGGTTAAAGCGCTGAGTTGAAGATCATTCAGAATCAGTCAGGGCCTTGTGACAAAGCCTGGTCCACGTTAGTCACAAACTGCGTCAACCACTTTATTCCGCAATAAGGTATGTTTGCGAACGAAACCACGGAAATTTTTTTTTGATTGGAAAGTATTAAATAATGAATATTGTTTAAGAAAGAAATACAGGACTGCTTATCCACAGAGCCCTGAAGGTGGCAGAACAGGTTAATAGGGTGGTAAAGGTGACAATAGGACATTTGCCTTTACCAGTCATGGTATAGATTATAAGAGTAGGGAGGTCATGTTGGGGTGGTACAGGACTTTGGTGAGGCCACTAGCTGGAGCACTGTGTGCAGTTCTGGTCACCACACTATAAGGAAGGATGTGATTGCACTGGAGGGGGTGCAGAGGAGATTGACCAGGGATGGAGCATTTCGGCAATGGAGAGAGATGGGATAAGCTCGGGTTGTTTCTTTCATCCAGGGCAGACAAGGCTGAGGGGCATGGAGAAGGTGAATAGACAACGGTTGTCCCCTTCAGTCAAGGGGTTGATAACAAAAGGGCCATAAATTTAAAGTGAGAGGCAGGAGGTTTGGAGGGGGTTTGAGGTAAAACATTTTCACCAAAAGAGTGGCAGACATCAGGAATGCACTTCACTGGGACAGTATCTGAGGCAGGAAACTTCGCAGCCAGAACATTCAAGGCTATGTGGGGACAAGCAGACTAGTGTGGATTTAATGTATCTTTGGCAGTAGACATTCAATGGGCCAAAAGGCATCTTCCACACTCTATGAGTCTAGGTTTCTATGTTAATAATCAGACTGGTCAGATCACTTTAACCTCAGGGCAGGTGTACATTCCAAGATGCAGTTGTATAAATACCTTGTGTAACTGGACACTTAGGATAATAGATCGGGAACACAGGACAAGTGACATCAGGCAGCTCAACATGACACAGGCATCAAAGATCAAGATGTAGTGCGTGTTCTTTGAGACTGAAAGAACAAACCGACATAAGTATGTGCTGAGATTATAGGACGCCAGGATTATTATGCTGACTTCACCCTCCCCGGGTACATTTCTGAATAATGCTGTGGATGTCGTACAAAATTTACCAGCAAGAAAATGAGAGTTCAAAGCACATCACAGATGCCCCACTTTCGACCAACACCAGATATTCTCACTACTCTCCTTCAGGCATGGGGACTCTGCTTCCCCCTGCCCCTGGACTTCCTCTTGCCTAACCGACTTCATGTCCAATTCCCTCTTTCTGCCCTCTGAAAGGAGATTAGTCCATGGCTCAGTGGTTTGATCCCTTGTTCCCTAAATCAGAAGATTGTGGGTTCAAATCCCACACCAGGTTTTGAGCTTAATACTCCAGACTGACACTCCCAACGCAGTAAAGGTGACTCTGTAGCAAAAACAGGAAGGCAGATTATTATTTGAGTGGCTGTAAATTGGGAGAGGGGAATGTTCAACAGGACCTGGGTGTCCTTGTGCATCAGTTGCTGAAGGTAAGCATGCAGGTGCAGCAGGTGGTAAAGAAGGCAAATGGTATGTTGGCCTTTATTGCGAGAGGTTTCGAGTACAGGAGCAGGAGAGTGTTGTTGCAGTTATACAGGGCCTTGGTGAGACCACATCTAGAATATTGTTCTTGCTGTAGAGGGTGTGCAGTGAAGGTTTAGAAAATTGATTCCTGGGATGGCAGGACTGATGTATGGAGGAGAGACTGAGTCATTTAGGATTGTATCGCCCAGAGTTTAAAAGAAAGGCGCACCCATAGAAACCTATAAAACTCTAGCAGGACTTGACAGGTTAGTTACAGGAAAGGCATTCACGACGGTGGGGGAGCCCAAAAGCAGGGGTCATAGATTAAGGATAAGGACTAAATGTTTTACGGCTGAAATAGGGAGAAATGTCTTCACCCAGAGAGTGGGGAGCCTATGGAATTCACTACCACAGGAAGCGGTTGAGGCCAAAAGATTTTGTGTTTTTAAGAAGGAGTTAGACATAATTCTAATGGCTAAAGGGATCCAGGGATATGGGGTAAGGGTGAGATTAGGATGTCGAGCTCAATCGTCAGCTATGATCATATTGAATGGCGGAGTATGCATGAGGGGCCGAATGGCCTAAACCTGCTCCTACCTTCTATGTCTCTACATTTCTTCGACATCTGAAGTGCCACTTTTCACATGAGCCTTTACCTGGAGGCCCTGCCTGTCCTATCAGCTGAATGTCAAAGATTCCATTTTCACGAAAACCAGGGGAGTTGCTGCTGCAGAGACTGATGTGTTCCCATCAATTCACGTCATTACAACAGACTATCCCATCACCATTATCACACAGCCCTCACTGGGGGTTTGCTGTGCCCAAATTAGCTGCCAAATTCCCTAAGCTGCAACAGGAGCTACACTTCAAAATATGCCTCATTGTTTGGAAAGCAATTGGGGATGTCCAATGATTGTGAAGGCACTATATAAATGCAACCACTTCAACTCAATCATTGTGTCCACTGCCAACTGGATCCTGAAGCCAAACATGCACATTCACCCAGCCCCAGCATCACAGGAAGAGCCAATTATTGATGGTACACTGTAGGAATATTACTCCTGTCTCAGCAACTTCCGTAGCTGGTTTTTACAATGAGAGTTTGATAATTACCCAAAAGAAAAAATGCTGAGTCCTGTACAGGCAGACCTTAGATTCAAATTACCTTCCAATCAACTGGAAAGAAACAGGGTGAAGAGCCTACTGGTGAGAGAGAAAGAGAGAGAGAGCGAGAGAGAGAAAGGGGCGTGGAGGAGGAGAGATGGGGGGACGCAGGGGAGACGAGGAGAGGAGAGGTCTTACCCGATAACCCCTTATGTGTGATCTTGCTGAGGACCTTTTTGTTATGGGACAGCAGAAACAGGAGTAGGCCATTCAGCCCATTGACATTGTCCTATTATTTAAGGAGTTTGCAAATAAACTCAATTTGGTTCAGAAACCCGGTGTCACTCCCAGTTTTAACATTGTCAATGGCGTCCCTCAGCCGTCACCTCAATTGCTTTTTGATCAAAGAAGTTCCAGAATTTCTACTCCCTCAAAACATAATGTGGAGACCACACATGGCACCACATCCACAAACATCCCACTCCCTCCACCACCGACGCTCAGTAGCAGCAGTGTCTACTGTCTACACGATGCACTGCAGAAATTCACCAAAGATCCTCAGACAGCACCTCCCAAACCCACGACCACTTCCATCTAGAAGGACAAGGGCAGCAGATACACGGGAACACCACCCCCTTCAATTACCCCTCAAAACCACTCACCATCCTGAATTGGAAACATATCACCGTTCCTTCGCTGTCTCTGGGTTAAAATCCTAGAATTCCCTCCCTAATAGCATTGTGGGTCAACCATTAGGTTCAAGAAGGCAGCTCACCGCCACCTTCTCAAGGGGAAACCTGTGGCAGGCAATAAACACTGGGCCCAGTCAGCTACATCCAAATATCTAAACAAGAACATCACTGTTGATCTCCCGAGGTCTACGTGTCCTCACTCTCCTTGTTCTACATATCAATTTAGATCAACTTTACATCAATGGAAGGGAAAGAGATCTTCATCTGTCAATCTATGATGTTTGAGGAGAGATTGACTGGATTAGGATTGCTTCACTGGAGTTCAGACGAATGAGGGGTGAACTCATAGAGACTTATAAAATTCTAACAGGACTGGACAGGGTAGATGCAGGGAGGATGTTCCCGATGGTGGGTGCGTCCAGAACTAGGGGTCACAGTACGAGGATTCAGGGTAGACGATTTAGGACGGAGATGAAGAGACATTTCTTCACCCAAAGAGTGGTGAGCCTGTGGAATTCATTACCACAGGAAATAGTTGATGCCAAAACATTGAATGTGTTCAAGAAGTGACTAGATATAGCACACACGGCAAATGGGATCAAAGGTTATGGGGTGAAAGCAGGACTAGGCTGTTGAGTTGGACGATCAGCCATGATGGTGCTGAATGATGGAGCAGACTCGAAGGGCTGAAGGAAGCCATATCTTCTATATTTCTATGTTTTCAAAGAAACATCCTAATGAAATCACCTTTACTTCTTTATGCTGAAAGAAATACAAACCTCACTCCTGTAACCTGTCCTGATGATTTCATTATTTTAGTACCTGGATCATCCCGATGAAGGTGCACTGCTGCCAGGGCCAACAGCACCCCCTGGGTGAGGCGTTTGCAAATGCGGTCCAACGAGAGCATTTTACAGCTGTAGAGTAATTTACAAATATAGAGTCCTAACCGATCCAGTCTCTCGTCATATTTCAGTCTTACCATCCCAAGAACAATAACTGTCAGGCATCCTATGGAATGTAAGAAACTGAAGGGCTAGGACATTGTTTCTCTTCATTCTTCACCAAGGCCACATTGGAAAAAACGGTAACATTGTGCGTGCAGACGGAACAAGATATCTTTGAGCATGAATCAGGAAACTTTAGTGCAGAAACTGCTACTGGTTAAGGGACGGCTAATGGAATTCTTTAGCCATTTTTGAAGCAGGGTCCTGTCCTGAAACATCGACTTTCCTGCTCCTCTGATGCTGCCTGGCTTGCTGTGTTCCTCCAGCTCTGCACTGTGTTATCTCTCACTCCAGCATCTGCAGTTCTCGCTATCTCCTAATGGAAGACTCTGCTTTGTTTCAAGAGGAATAGATCATCAGAACAAGGCTGTTCTGCTTCACTGACCAAGGCTATTGGTGCAACTACGCAGTCGTAGAGTCGTACAGCATGAAAACAGACCCTTCGGTCCAACCAGTCCACGCCAAACATAATCCCAAACTAAACTAGTCCCACCTGCCTGCTCCTGGCCCATATCCCTCCAAACCTTTCCTATTCATGGACTTATCCAAATGTCTTTTAAACACGTTTACATCCACCACTTCCTCACAAAGTTCGTTCACACACAAAACACCTCAGCATAAAGAAAAAGTTTGCCCTAATGTCTTTTTTAAATCCCTCTCCTCTCACGTTAAATATGTGTCTTTAGACTAAACACCCCATCCTAAAGAAAAGGCAACTACCATTAATCCTACCAATACCCCTCACGATTTTATAAACCTCTGTAAAGTCGCCTCTCAACTTCCGACGCTCCAGTGTGTAAAGTCCCAGCCTAGCCAGCCTCTCTCTATAGTTCAAACTTTCCACACATGGCAACATCCTGGTCAGTCTCTGCTGAACCCAAATCTCAAACACAGCGTGCAGTTTTGGTCCCTCTGTTTAAGGACGGATATAAATGTGTTGAAGGTGGATCAGGGGAGATTTACCAGACTGATTTGGAGAATGAGTAGATTGTCAAATGAGGAAAGGTTGACCAGACTGGGCTTGTTTCCCATGGGATTTAGAAGGCCGAAGTCCACAAGATCTTGAAGGATTTTGATCAGGTGGATGTGGCAAGGGCTTTTCTTTTTGTGGGTCAGTCCAGAACTAGGGGGACAGTCAGGAGGCTGGAAGAACACAGCAGGACAGGCAGCATCTGCAGGACAGGAACAGTCAACGTTTCGGGTTTTACCCTTCCTCAGGAGTGCTGTGTTCTTCCAGCCTCTTCTTTGTCTACCTTGGATTCCAGCATCTGTAGGAATTTTTTTTGTCCCAGAACTAATGGCACGTTGTAACATTAAGGATTACCCTTTCAGGAGAGAAAGGAGGAAAATTTCTTGCCTCTCAGTGGATTGAGAGACTCAGTAGGTAGTGGAGGTGGAGTCACTTGATATTTTTAGAGCAGAAGGATGGCGTGGGGTGGGGGGCGGTGGTGGTAGATGGGAATGTAGAACAAACAGGTCAATCACAATCAGATTGAACGGGGTTGAGGGTCTGAGTAGCCTACCGTTGCTCTCATTTGTATGTTTGTAAAATTGCTCCCATCAGGTCCGCCCTCCCATATCCCTCAATTCCTTTCTGTAAGCAAAGATCCATTAACCCACGTCTCAAACACACCCAGACAATGGCCTAGGGGTATTATTGCTGGACTGTTAATCCAGAGACCCAGGTAATGTTCTGGGGACCTGGTTCGAATCCCACGATGGCAGATGGTGGTATTTGAATTCAATAAAATATCTGGAATTAAGAATCTAACAACGATCATGAATCCATTGTCGATTGTCAGGAAAAACCCAACTGCTTCCTTTTATGGAAGGAAAACGGCCATCCTTACCTGGTCAGGCCTACATGTGAATCCAGACCCACAGCAATGTGGTTGACTCTGAACTGCCCTCTGGGTAATTAGGGATGGGCAATAAATGGGCCACTGACTCCCACATCCCGCAAATGAATAATGGAATGACTGAGTTTGTGTGTGGGAGGAAATTGCTCCCCATCTCAGTTCAGAACTCAGAAATTGAGACTCCACATTGTAGAATCACCAGCCGAGGGGAATTATTCTCTCATCATCAGGGAGATCGTGGCCTTGAGGAAATGGTCCTGGACCACAGCCGCAGGTTAACGGTCTGGCTACACAAATTCAAATACCATAACGGCAGCTGATGGAATTTAAAATTCAATTCATTGATAACTGGAATACAAAGCAAATCTCAGTGACGACCATCTATCAAAACCCATCCAATGGAAGCCCACTGCCCTGGCCTAGGCTGCTCCACGTGACTCCAGACTCACTTCAAACTAAAACCAAAGATGGACATTGGAGATTGAATGCAGAACAATGATGCCATCAGGTGGATCCATATGGAACTGCAGCAATTAAAAAAATCACTGGGTCAGTTGCACAGAACCTGAAAGAGCTACGGACGCTGGAAATCTGAAACAAAAAATTGCTGGAACTCAGCAGGTCTGGCAGCATCTGTGAAGAGAAATTACAGCTTCATGCAGAAGATGGGGCGGGGGTAAGGAGTAAATGATAGGTGGAGATGAGCCCAAAGAGAGAAGATAACTAAAAGCAGTAATTGCTGGAAAAGCTCAGCAGGTCTGGCAGCATCTGCGGAGAGAAACCACAGTTAATATTTTAGGTCAAGTGACCCTTCCTCCAAACTCAGAGAAAGAAGAACAGTTGGTCGGAAAAAGGAATGGATAACGGTCAGCCTGGGGGGGTATTAATAGCTGCTAATAGGGACCACTAGTCAAACACAAGTTTGTTTTATTCATTAACAGGATGAGGGCATCATTGACCAGGCAGCATTTATTGCCCATCCCTAATTGCCCAGAGGGCACTTCAGGGTCAACCATATTGCTGTGGGTCTGGAGTCACATGTGCGTCAGACCATGTAAGGATGGCAGTTTCCTTCCCTAAAGGCCATTAGTGAACCAGATGGGATTTTCCTGACAATCAGCGATGGATTCACGGTTATCATTAGACTCTTAATTCCAGATATTTAATTGAATTCAAATTCCACCATCTGCCTTTGCGGGATTTGAACTGGGACCCCAGAATGTTATCTGGGTCTCTAGATCTACAGCCCAGCGATAATACCACGAGGCCATCACCTCCCCCAGAACAACAGCAAAATTAATGACATTGAACAAGAGAAAGGATTGGGATAGAAATCCTGTTAGAGAGAGGAGCAGAATATCTTCCAGGTGAGCCTGGAAAAGACACAGCAGGGAGTTAAACACAAATCTGAAAGAACTACGGATGCCGGAAATCAGAAATGAAAACAGAAATTGCAGGAAAATCTCATCATCTGTGGAGAAATCTCTTGGCATGTCAAGTGCCTATCTAAACACTTCTTCAATGTGAATAGGGTTTCTGCCTCTCCCACCCTTACAGGCAGTGAGTTTCAAATTCCTACCGCTCTTTGGGTGAAAAAGATTTTCCTCACACCCTTCTAATAGAGGGATCGAGTTCCGGAACCAAGAGGTTATGCTGCAGCTGTACAAAACTCTGGTGCGGCCGCACTTGGAGTATTGTGTACAGTTCTGGTCACCGCATTATAAGAAGGATGTGGAAGCTTTGGAAAGGGTGCAGAGGAGATTTACTAGGATGTTGCCTGGTATGGAGGGAAGGTCTTACGAGGAAAGGCTGAGGGACTTGAGGCTGTTTTCATTAGAGAGAAGAAGGTTGAGAGGTGACTTAATTGAAACATATAAAATAATCAGAGGGTTAGATAGGGTGGATAGGGACAGCCTTTTTCCTAGGATGGTGATGACGAGCATGAGGGGGCATAGCTTTAAATTGAGGGGTGAAAGATATAGGACAGATGTCAGAGGTAGTTTCTTTACTCAGATAGTAGTAAGGGAATGGAACGCTTTGCCTGCAACGGTAGTAGATTCGCCAACTTCAGGTACATTTAAGTCATCATTAGATAAGCATATGGACGTACATGGAATAGTGTAGGTTAGATGGGCTTGAGATCGGTATGACAGGTCGGCACAACATCGAGGGCCGAAGGGCCTGTACTGTGCTGTAATGTTCTATATAAATTACTCTATGTAAACCTCCAGCCTCTTTCCTGAAATCTATGCGCCTGTTTGTCAAGGCGGGGGGAGGTAGACTTGTCCTGTCTGTGCCCCTCAATTTTCTTCATCTCCACCATGTCTGGTCTCAGTCTCCTCTGCTCTAAGGAAAACAATCTCTCTCCTTAACTGAAACTCGCCAGCTCAGGCATCATCCTGGTAAATCTCCTCTGCACCCTCCCCACTGCTATCACATCCCTCCTACAATGTGGATTCCAGACCTGCATACGATATTCTAGCTGTGGCCAAACCAACATTTTACACGATTCCAGCAATATCTCGCCGCTCCTGAACGCAAGGCCTCAGCTAATAAAGGAAAGTACCCCATTTGCCTTCTTAACCACTTTATGCATCAGTCCGAATACTTTAGGGGACTAGTGTACACACACACTGAGGTCCCTCTGATCCTTGGAGATAGCAAAAACTGCTGATGTTGGAGTCAGAGTCTATAGAATGTGGAGCTGGAGGAACACAGCAGGCCAGGCAGCATCAGAGGAGGAGCAGGAGAGTTGATGTTTCGGGTCAGGACCCTTCTTCAGGACTAGACCAAAACATTGACTTCCTGCTCCTCTGATACTGCCTGACCTGCTGTGTCCTGCTTGTCCGATCCAACTGTATCACCTTGACACTAGGAACTTTCTGTTTGCAGCTACACTATGTGAAGAATCTCTTTCACACAATGGGCCGATTGTCTGAATTTAAAAACAATGACAGCCTCTCACGCAGAGGTCTGTCTGGATCAGTGTTTAATGTCTGCGTCACTGAGGTCAGTTCCAAACACTGAACGGGTCAATGTTGAGGGACAGGGTACCCAGACCCTTGTAGAAACTGTGACAATTTAAGACAGCAATAGTAGGAACTGCAGATGCTGGAGAATCTGACATAACAAGGTGTAGAGCTGGATGAACACAGCAGGCCAAGCAGCATCATAGGAGCAGGAAAGCTGATGTTTCGAGCCTAGACCCTTCTTCAGAAATGGGGGAGTGGGAGGGGGCTCTGAAATAAATGGGGAGAGAGGGGGAGGCGGATGGAAGATGGATAAAGGAGAAGATAGGTGGAGAGGAGACAGACAGGTCAAAGAGGCAGGGATGGAGCCAGTAAAGGTTAGTGTAGGTGGGGAGGTAGGGAGGAGATAGGTCAGTCCAGGGAGGATGGACAGGCCAAGGAGGCGGGATGAGATTAGTAGGTAGGAGATGGGGGTGAGGTTTGAGGTGAGAGGAGGGGATAGGTGGGAGGAAGAACAGGTTAGGGAGGCGGGGATGAGCTGGGCTGGTTTTAGGAAGCGGTAGGGAGAGGGGAGATTTTGAAGCTGGTGACATCCACATTGATACCATTGGGCTGCAGGGTTCCCAAGCGGAATATGAGTTGCTGTTCCTGCAGCTTTCGAGTGGCATCATTGTGGCTCTGCAGGAGGCCCAGGATGGACATGTCATCTAGGGAATGGGAGGGGGAGTTGAAATGGTTCGTGACTGGGAGGTGCAGTTGTTTATTGTGAACCAATCACAGGTGTTCGATAAAGTGGTCGCCAAGCCTGCGCTTGGCTTCCCCGATGTAGAGGAGGCCACAGTGGGAAATTAAAGACAGCGACAGATTCACTGGGAGCCTGATACTGCAGCATTGGAGCAGAATGGGGCAGGGGCTACCTGAGGGATCACTGGGTCCACTTAATCAGATATAGATCCCTGACCAACTGAGTCTATAGACCTGATGGTAGACAGTCAGGGAGCCAGACTGTTGGAGTATGCAGAGTGTCCTGTGACTGGCTCCCTGTACAAAGTTGGGCCTGTTTCTCACTGGGTTAAATCTCCAGCAACTATCCTCCAATGCTGTGGGATGTCCCCTTTAGGTGTGAAATGAGGACCCCCCCTTGTGTGCTGGGGTCTACAGGGGCTCCATGGCCAGCGTATCTGCAGCCACTGTGTTAGCTTCAGTAGATCCAGACCAGTCCCACTACCCAAGGTCACTCAGCAGAAACAACCATCAGGGAAGCGCAGGGCCCCGGGTCAGGGACTTCAGCAGGAACTCACCCTGGGATTGATTCTCTGGGTCACTCCTTCACAGTTTGCTTGGGCCGACAAGTGGCAAGTAACACGAATGCCACAGAAATGCTGGACGATGACCATCTCCAATAACAAACATCCCTTGATATTCAATCATTGGATTCCCCACTAACAGTATCCTGGGGGTTACTGACCTGAAACTCAACTGGATCACCACATAAACACATTGGTTACAAGAACAGGTTAGAGTTTAGGAATATTGCACCTCCTGACTCCTCAGAACCTGTCCACATCCACAAGCATCCAATCCCTCCACCAGCAATGCTCAGCAGCAGCAGTGGGTACTATCAATAAGATGCATTAAAGAAATTCACCACAGATCCTCAGATAGCACCTTCCAAACCTACGACCACTTCCATCCAGAAGGACAAGGGAAGCAGATGCATGGGAACACCACCCCCTTCAAATTCCCCACCGAGCCACTCACATTCATGACTTGGAAATGTATTACTGTCCCTGCAGTGCTGCTGGGCGAGAATCCTGGAATTCCCTCCCTAAGGGCAGCATGCTGTCCATGTCCCACACAGCCCATCAATCTTCCTTTGTGGCTGAGACAGGCTTTCGAAAGATCCTGCTTAAACTGGCTGTCAATCCTCACAACATTTTCAAATCTCGCCTATCCCCTACCAAGATACAAACGGTTTGTCAAAAAAAAAAAGGATTCAAAGAAAAATCAGGAAGCTTCATGTGATAAGAGCAAAAAACCTGCATATCCTGGAAATCTAAGTAACAACTGAAAGTTCTGGAGAAGCTCAGCAGGTCTGACAGCATCTGTGAAGAAAAGAAACAGCGTTAACGTTTTGGGCCCAATGTCACTCTTCTCCAGAATTGAAACATATTGGAAAATGACGGTTTCAGAATCCCTACAGTGTGGAAACAGGCCCTTTGGCCCAACAAATCCACACTGACCCTCAGAGCATCCCACCAAGACCCATCCCCCTATAGCCCACACACCCCTGAACACTACGGGCAATTTAGCATGGCCATTCAAACTAACTTGCACATCTTTGGACTGTGGGAGGAAACCGGAGAAAACACGGGGATAATGTGCAAACTCCATACAGTCACCCGAAGGTGGGATTGAACCCAGGATCCTGGCGCCATGAGGCTGCAGTGCTAACCACTGAGCCATCGTGCCACCCTTTGCATGTCTAAAGGAGGGAGGGAGGAGTGAGGGGAGCTGAGGTCAAGTGCAACAGACAAAGAGTTTGTTAATAGGGGGTGTAACAGAAATTCTCAAATGGCTGCAACTGAAGATGATGAAGATGAAAATGGGTTCTGTCTACTGAGAGAAGAACAAACAAGACAGAGTCAGCCAATGGGGGAGAGGGAGAAGAATACCAGAAATTTCTACAATGTTGTGCTTTTGAACACCTCAATACTTCCTGCACATGATCTGGGTGATAGCAGTTGAATGACATTATCTTTAGCAAACTCTAGAGGTTCTGACGGTTCACGTTAAACACAAGAGATAATCTTTAGCATCTGTGAAAATTTGAATTACATACGTGAGCCAGAAATCTTCCAGTCTTTACATTCTGTAACCGTTGTCTCACTCTCCAACTTTATCTTAATGAGTCCACTGTGGGCTGTGTTGTCAAAGGTGATCTGTATTCAGGAAAGTCAAGGTTCCTCATTATTAATAACAAACATTCCAGAACATTCCTCAACACTAACCTGGTGGCAAACCTCATCCACTTCAATTCGGTCCAGATCAGTTCAACAAAACTCTCAAATGATTATCCAGTCAGCCCCTCCTTCGCTGCCTGGAAAAAGAGGACAGGACTGAAGTGGTGGTGGTGAGGGAGCGTGGTTCGGGCTATGAGATGAGGGGGGAAGAGGGAGGGGAATGGGATGGGGTTTTCAGGCGAGGGGGAGAACGGGATGTGGGAGAGTGCAACAGCAGAAAGTGTGATGGGGGGGGGTGGTAGGGGGGTGCGATGAGGATGGGGGGAGGGGATATGGGGGCCGGTGAGGGGCCGAAGTGGGGAGAGACACAAAGGGAGAAGGGGGACACTCCTGGTCCAATCACTCCCTGGTTTGGTTTCTCTTCCTGGCAGTTCCTTTGATGCTTAATTTGCTCACTCCCTTTTGGATTTGTGTCTCATTTCATCCTCAGCTTATTCTGAAATTGTTAGTCTCCCGGTTCTAAGCTGCCAGAAGGTGTTCCAACATTTAGTACGGTCCTTCTCCAGGATCCCCCCCACTTTACCAGTTGTGTGAAAAACCCTTTTTAATTACAAAACCTGCGTCTCCTTCCTGGGTTAACTTGTAAGGGGCTTCATTCCAACAAGACGTATGTTCCACCCACCAAACCAATCACAACATATGTCTTTCACCAGTCACTATTTCCTTTTCCAATACTTACGAGCTAAAAGTTACACCTTCGGCATCACTCACTCACATCTCAGCCACTCACCATTCTGACTTGGAAATATATCGCCATTCCTTCACTGTCGCTGGGTCAGAATCCTGGAATTCCCTCCCGAAGGGCACTGTGGGTCGACTCACAGCAGGAAGACTGCAGCGGTTCAAGAAGCAGCTCCCCACCATCTTCTCAAGGGCCAATATATACCGGATGCAGCCAGTGATGCCCACATCCCGTAAGTGATTAAGTACAAAGTCAGGAGGAGAAGCAGTGACAGACAGGAGGTGAATTACTCACCGTGATTGCAAACTCATAGCAGTCTGGTAATTCATTGTTACGAATAGTTTGTAGGTCTATCCCCTTCAGTTTAAACGTGATTTCTATTAGTATCAACCTTAATAAAACCAAAGAAATAATAATTCAGGACACAAACAGAACTGAATTCTTTTGTAGTTACAAATGCAGACACCAGACGCAACATTACACACTCTGTGCTGCATCCAAATATAATCCTAACTCTACTGTCTGCAAACATTACAAAGTATATTCTACTGGCTTTACAGAGCACATAATCTGCACCTTACTGATAAAGTTACCTGTGAAAGTCAATGTCAAAAAATGACAAATTGCTGATTTTCCATTCTTTAAAGGTGTCCCCTGTTTCAGAAGCTGATTCCATATTCAGGCATTCTGGAAAGAAACAAACAGTTTAATCTCATAAATACTAGGAGCTGTTCATAGCCATACATAGGTGCGCCATTCAGCCCTTCAAATCTGCTCCACCATTTATTTATGATGATCATAGCCTCAGTTCCACTTTCCTCCCCACTCCCTACAACCCTTCAACCCACTACTAATTAAAAATCTGTCTACCTCCTCCTTAAATTCACTCAATGTACCAGCGCCCATCAGATTCATTGGGTAGTGAATTCCTTGGATTCATAACCATTTGAGAGAAGTGACTATTACACGTCTGTTTTAAGTCTGCCACCCCTTATCCTAAAACAAGTTCTTCTCCTTCTAGGACATTTCACTTCACAATTGCATGGAAACAAGGTCACAATTCTCCCCAATCAGATCCACTGACTGAACAAAGAAGCATTCCCAACTCCTTGGAAAGTTGACCTCATTCCTTTCTTCAACGCAAGTGGTAAGATTAGCCAATGAAATTGAATCCTTTTATTTACGACACCTTCTGAAGGGGTAACAGAGCATTTTGGTCTACACACAGGCTTTTTCTCCTCCAATTCATCTGTGGGATGTGGGTGTCTCTGCCTGGGCCAGCATTTCTTGCCCATCTCGAGTTGCCCTTGAGAAAGTGGGGGTGAGCTGCTTTCTTGAACCGCTGCTGTCCATGTGCTGTAGGTTTACCCACAATGCTACTAGGGAGGAAACTCCAGGATTTGGACCCAGTGACAGTGAAGGAATGGCAAAACATCTCCAAGTCAGGATGGTGAGTGGCTTGGAGGTGGTGGTGTTCCCGTATGTCTGCTGCCGTCGTCCTTTTCGATGGAAGTGGTCATGAGTTTGGAAGGTGCTGTCTGGGGATCTTTGGTGAATTTCTGCAGTGCATCTTGTAGTTAGTACACACTGCTGCTACTGAGCGTCGGTGGTGGAGGGAGTAGATGCTTGTGGATGTGGTGCCAATCAAGTGGCTGCTTTGCCCTGGATGGTGTGAAGCTTCTGGAATGTTGTTGGGGCTGCACACATCCAGGCACGTGGGGAGTATTCCATCACACTCCTGACTTGTGCCTTGTAGATCGTGGACAGGCTTTGAGGAGGCAGGAAGTGAGTTACACGCTGCAGTATTCCCAGCTTCTGGCCTGCTCTTGTAATCTCTGTGTTAACGTGGTGAGTCCAGTTGAGCTTCTGGTCAATGGTAGCCCCCAGGATGCTGATAGTGGGGGATTCAGTGATGGTAACGCCACTGAATGTCAAAGGGCGGCGGTTAGATTGTCTCTTATTGGTGATGGTCACGGCCTGGCATTTGTGTGGCACGAATGTCACTTGCCACTTGTCAGCCCAAGCCTGAATATTGCCCAGATCTTGTTGTATTTGAACACGGACTGCTTCAGTAGCAGAGGAGTCACGAATGGTGCTGAATATTGTGCACCAATGATTGCACATCCCCACTTCTGACCTTATGATGGAGGGAAGGTCATTGATGAAGCAGCTGGAGATGGTTGGACCGAGGACACTACCCTGAGGAACTCCTGCAGAGATG
This sequence comes from Stegostoma tigrinum, assembly GCF_030684315.1. Classification (NCBI taxonomy): domain Eukaryota; kingdom Metazoa; phylum Chordata; class Chondrichthyes; order Orectolobiformes; family Stegostomatidae; genus Stegostoma; species Stegostoma tigrinum. The sequence continues at coordinate 99,239,920 of NC_081361.1, forward strand.
TTCTGGAGCTGAGATGATTGACGTCCCACAACCGTGACCATCTTCCTATGTGTCAGGTATAACTCAAACAACGGAGAGTTTGCCCCCTGATACCCATTGATTCCAGTTTTGCCAGGTCTCCTTGATGCCACACTTGGTCAAATGCAGCCTTGATGTCAGGGGCTGTCACTCTCACCTCACCCTCTGGGATCCAGCTCTTTTATCCATGTTTGAGCCAAGGCTGTAATGGGGTCAGGAGCTGAGTGGCCCTGGCAGAACCCAAACTGGGCGTCACTGAGCCGGTTATTGCTGAGCAGGTGCTGCCTGATAGCTCTGTTACTGACACCTTCCATCACTTTACTGATGACCGAGGGGAGACTGATGGGGCGGTAAGTGGCCGGGTTGGATTTGTCCTGCTTTTTGTGTACAGGACATACCTGGGCAATTTTCCACATTGTCAGGTAGATACACGTGTTGTAGCTGTTCTGGAACAGCTTGGCCAGGGGAGCAGCAAGTTCTGGAGCACAAGTCTTCAGTATTATTGCTGATATAAAAACCAAAAGAACTGCGGATGCTGGAAATCAAGAACAAAAACAAAAATTGCTGGAAAAGCTCGGCAGGTCTGGCAGCATCTGAAAATGAACAAAACAGAGTTAACGTTTCGGGTCTGGTGACCCCTCCTCAGAACATGTTGCAGAATGTTGTCAGGGCCTGTAGCCTTTGCAGTATCCAGTGTCTCCAACCGTTTTCTGATATCACGTGGAGTGAATCGAATTAGTTGAAGACCGGTATCTGTGACGCTGGGGACCCCTGGAGGAGGCCGAGATGGATCATCCACTCGGCACTTCTGGCTGAAGATTGCGGCGAATGCTTCAGCCTTACCTTTTGCACTGATGTGCTGGGCTCTTCCATCATTGAGGATGGGGATATTTGTGGAGCCTCCTCCTCCAGTGAGTTGTTTAATTGTCCACCACCATTCACCACTGGATGTGGCAGGACTGCAGAGCTTAGGTCTGATCCATCGGCTGAAGTATATTTGGCTTCCTGTAATATTCTTTCCTTCCTCTCTTCAGAGGATTAGGAGCTACAGTTTTGCCTGGGTGTGTGTCTGGGTGTGCGTCAGCCACTTACCCCTATTGTGGGGTAAATTGTGAACAAGCTGTAAAGTCCAGCTTCATTCACTCACACACAGTCAGTCTGACCAGGGCTCACACGATAAAGATTTAGAGCAGGTACAGAGACAGACTACCCTCTCACTAGCTCTTGACACTAACCTGTCACGGTGTATTGGGAATGACATTAAACAGGGAATTAGAGATGCATGTAGTAAAGGAACATCTGTAATTTTGGGTGATTTTAATTTACATATAAATTGGGCAAATGAAATTTTTCACAATACTGTAGAGGAGAAATTCCTGGAGTGGATATGGAATGGTTTTCTTGATTGAAACAGTCAGGAACCAACTAGAGAACAGGCCATCCTGGACTGGGTATTATACAATGACAGAGGATTAACTGGCAATGTATTTGTGACAGATGGAGAGGAAGATAATTAATCCTGCGACTAGGGTCCTAAATGTATATCAGGGAAACTACGATGGTATAAGGCATGAGTTGGCTATGAAAAATTAAGAAATGTTACTAACAACAGGATAGGCAAAAACAACATTCAAAAAGCAAATGGATGAACAAAAATTCTTTAATTCTATCTGGCATAAGAGTGAAGAGAACAGTGGCTAAACCAGGTCATGGGAGGGGCAGAACAATGGCTCAGCGGTTAGCACTGCAGCCTCACAGCGCCAGGGACCCGGGTTCAATTCCGGCCTCGGGCAACTGTCTGTGTGGAGTTTGCACATTCTCCCCCTGTCTGCGTGGGTTTCCTCCGGGTGCTTCAGTTACCTCCCACAGTCCAAAGATGTGCAGGCTAAGTGGCTCGGCCATGCTAAATTGCCTGTAGTGTTCAGGGGTGTATGGGTTATAGGGGAATGGTTCTGTGCGGGATGCTCTGAGGGTTGGTGTGGACTTGTTGGGCCAAAGGGCCTGTTTCCACTTTGTAGGAATTCTATGAATCAGAAGCGAAGCCAGAGAGGGCATTAGATGCAAGGGAAAAAAAACAAACCTGAGGACAGGGAACAGTTCAGAAGTTAGCAAAGGATTACCGAGGATAATGGGAACTGCAGATGCTGGAGAATCCAACATAAAGTGTGGAGCTAAATGAACACAGCAGGTCAAGCAGCATCGCAGAAGCACAAAAGCTGACGTTTCGGGCCTAGACCCTTCATCAGAAAAGGGGGATGGGAAGAGGATCCTGAAATAAATAGGGAGAGAGGAGGAGGCGGATAGATGATGGACAGAGGAGAAGGTAGGTGGAGAGGAGACAGACAAGTTAAAGGGGCAGAGATGGAGCCAGTAGAGGTGAGTGCAGGTAGGGAGGGGACAGGTCAGTCCGGGGAGGACGGACAGGTCGGGGGGGGGGGGGGGAAATGAGGTTCGTAGGTAGGAAATGGAGGTGCGGCTTGAGGTGGGAGGAGGGGATAGGTGAGAGGAAGACCAGGTTAGGGAGGTGGGGACGTGCTGGGCTGGTTTTTGGATGCAGTGGGTGGTGGAGGAGATTTTGAAGCTGGTGAAATCCACATTGATACCATTGGGCTGCAGGGTTCCCAAGCGGAATATGAGTTGCTGTTCCTGCAACCTTCGGGTGGCATCGTTATGGCACTGCAGGAGGCCCAGGATGGACATGTCGTCTAAGGAATGGGAGGGGGAGTTGAAATGGTTCGCGACTGGGAGGTGCAGTTGTTTATCGCGAACCGAGCGTAGGTTTTCTGCAAAGCTGTCTCCAAGCCTCCGCTTGGTTTCCCCAATGTAGAGGAAGCCACACTGGGTACAATGGATACAGTATATCACATTGGCAGATGTGCAGGTGAACATCTGCTTGATATGGAAAGTCATCTTGGGGCCTGGGATGGGGGTGAGGGAGGAGGTGTAGGGGCAAGTGTAGCATTTCCTGCGGTTGCAGGGATAGGGCCGGGTGTGGGTTTGGAGGGGAGTGTGGAGCGGACAAGGGAGTCACGGAGAGAGTGGTCCTTCCGGAAAGCAGACAAGGGTGGGGATGGAAAAACGTCTTTGGTGGTGGGGTAGGATTGTAGATGGCGGAAGTGTCGGAGGATGATGCGTTGGATCTGGAGGTTGGTGGGGTGGTATATGAGGATGAGGGGGATTCTCTTTGTGCGGTTATTGCAGGGACGGGGTGTGAGGGATGAGTTACGGGAAATGCGGGAGACACGGTCGAGGGCGTTCTCGATCACTGCGGGGTGGGGGTGGGGGATGTTGCGGTCCTTGAAGACCGAGGACATCTGGGATGTGCGGGTGTGGAATGCTTCATCCTGGGAGCAGATGCGGCGGAATCGAAGGAATGGGGAATAGGAGATTGGATTTTTGCAGGGAGGTGGGTGGGAGGAGGTTTCGATTCCTCCCACTTTCTACAGACGAAGGGGGTTGCCATGGGTACCCGCATGGGCTCAAGCTATGCCTGCCTCTTTTTAGGTTACGTGGAACAATCCCTCTTCTGCACCTACATTGGCCCCAAACCCCACCTCTTCCTCCGGTACATTGATGACTGTATTGGCACCGACTCATGCTCCCAAGAGGAGCTCAAACAGTTCATCCACTTCACCCACACCTTCCACCCCAACCTTAAGTTCTCCTGGACCATCTCCAACACATCCCTCACCTTCCTGGACCTCTCTTGCTCCATCTCGGGCAACCACCTAGAAACGAATATCCATTTGAAGCCCACCGACTCCCACAGCTACCTAGAATACACCTCCCCTCCTACCCATGTTCCTGCAAAAACTCCATCCCCTATTCCCAATTCCTATGATTCCGCCGGATCTTCTACGAGGATCAGGCATTCTACTCCCGTACATCTCAGACGTCCTCCTTCTTCAAGAACTGCAACATTTCCCCCTGCAGTGGTCGAGAACGCCCTTGACCGTGTCTCCCACATTTCCCATAACTCATCCCTCACACCCCATCCCCGCAATAATCGCCAAAAGAGAATCCCCCTCATCCCCACATACCACCCCACCAACCTCCAGATACAACGCATCATTCTCTGACACTTCCGCCATTTGCAACCCAGCCCCACCACCAAAGACATTTTTCCATCCCCACCATTGTCTGCTTTCCAGAAGGACTACTCTCTCCGTGACTCCCTTGTTCGCTCCACACTCCCCTCCAACCCCACCACACCCGGCACCTTCCCCTGCAACCACAGGAAATGCTACACTTGCCCCCACACTTCCTCCTTCACCCCCATCCCAGGCCCCAAGAAGACTTTCCACATCAAGCAGAGGTTCACCTGCACATCTGCCAATGTGGTATACTGTATCCACTGTACCCGGTATGGCTTCCTCTACATTGGGGAAACCAAGCGCAGGCTTGGGGACTGCTTTGCAGAACACCTACACTCAGTTCGCAATAAACACAACCTCCCAGTCGCGAACCATTTTAACTCCCCCTCCCATTCCTTAGACGACATGTCCATCCTGGGCCTCCTCCAGTGCCACAATGATGCCACCCGAAGGTTGCAGGAACAGTAACTCATATTCCGCTTGGGAACCCTGCAGCCCAATGGTATCAATGTGGATTTCACCAGCTTCAAAATCTCCCCTCTGCCCCACTGCATCCCAAAACTAGCCCAGCTCGTTCCCACCTCCCTAACCTGTTCTTCCTCTCATGTATCCCCTCCTCCCACCTCAAGCCGCACCCGCATCTCCTACCTATTAACCTCATCCCGCCCCCTTGATCTGTCCATCCTCCCCAGACTACCTATCCCCTCACCACCTCCCCACCTACACTCACCTCTACGGTCTCCATCCCTGCCTCTTTAACTTGTGTGTCTCCTCTCCACCTATCTTCTCCTCTATCCATCTTCCATCCGCCTCCCCCTCTCTCCCTATTTATTTCAGGATCCACTTCCCATCCCCCTTTTCTGATCAAGGGTCTAGGCCCGAAGCGTCAGCTTTTGTGCTCGAGATGCTGCTTGGCCTGCTGTGTTCATCCAGCTCCACACTTTGTTATCAAGGATTACGAAGAGATTGATTATAAAGGAGAAAATAGAGTATGAGAGTAAACTTAGAGAACACAGGAATTGAACATGAAAGCTTCTATAAGTACGTAAAGTGAATAAGATCAGTGACAACTAATGCAAGTCCCTTACAGTCAGAATGGGGCAACTTAGAATGGGAACAAAGAAATGACTGATGAACTAAATTCAGACTTTGCTTCTGCCTTCAAAAAAGGACATAAATAACATACCAGAAATTGTCAAAAATCACACAACACCAAGTTATACAATTCTGTGTTTGATCTCTCTCTCACAATGCCTGAGGAAGGAGCTGAGCTTTGGTAGCTGGATGTGCTCCTGAGATGCTGCTTGGCCTGCTGAGTTCATCCAGCTCCACACTTTGTTATCTCGGGGTCTCCAGCATCTGCAGTTCCCATTATCTCTGAACTTCGGAAGCTCGTGTTTTCAAACAAACTTGTTAGACTGTAACCTGATGTTGTGTGATTTCTGACCTTGTCCTCGTAAGTCCAACACTGGCATCTTCACATCATGGCTACCAGAAATGATGGGAGCACACGGTTTAGTGAGAGTGAGGAACTGAAGTAAATCTATATTAGCAGGAAAATTGTCACAGAATCATAGGTCTGTTTCAGTGCTGTACAACTCTTTCAGCCCAAATCGTCCATGCTGACCTGATATCCTAAATTAATCAAGTCCCATCTGCCAGCATTTGGCCCATATCCCTCTAAAACCTTCCTATTCATGTACCCTTCCAGATGCCTTTTAAATGTTGTAATTGTACCAGCCTCCACCACTTCATTTGGCAGCTCATTCCATACACGCACCACCCTCTGTGTGAAAAAGTTGCTCCTTCGGTCCATTTTAACTCTTTCCCCTCTCACCTTAAACCTATGCCCCTCTGGTATTAGACTCTCCTCCCACCCTCCCACTCCCCCACTGCACCTTGAGGAAAAGACCTTATCGACTCACCCTCTCCATGCCCCTCATGATTTTAGAAATCTCTGTAAAGGTCACCCCTCAGTCTCTGACGCGCCAGGGAAAATCATCCCAGCCCACGCACTGCAAGGTCTTTTTGTTTCGCAAAGCTCCCCAGGACCTTACCATTAACTGTGTAAGTCCTGCCTTGACTTGCCTTTCCAAAATGCAGCACCTCGCATTTATCCAAATTAAACTCCACCTGCCACGCCACAGCCCATTGGCTCATTTGATCAAGATCCCGTTATACTCTGTGCTGTGCATTACACCTATAATTTTTGTGTCATCTGCAAACTTACTAACCATACCTCCCATATTTACATACAAACCATCTTATATAAATGATGAAAAGCAGTGGACAAGCAGAATCCTTACAGCACAGTGTTAGTCACAGCCCTCCTGTCTGAAACCCTCCACCACCACTCTCTGTCTACCTTTTCCTGTCACAGCCAGTTCTGTATCCAAATGGCTAGTGGTCCCTGTATTCTAAGTAATCTAATCTTGCCAACCAGTCCAAATGAAGAACCTTGTCGGACGCCTCACTAAAGTCCATACAGACCACATTCTCTGCTCAGCCCTTGTCAATCCTCTTTGCTACTTCTTCAAAAAGCTCAATCAAGTTAGTGAGGCACAATTTCCCACAAACAAAGCTATGTTGACTATCCCTAAACAATTCTTGCCTTTCCAAATATAAGTAAATGCTGTCCCTCAGGCCTCTAACAAATTCCTCACCACCGATGTCAGGCTCACCAGTCTACAGTTCCCTGGTCTTGCCTTACCACCTTTCTTACCACATTAGCCAGCCTCTAGTCTTCCGGCACCTCACCTGTGGTTATCGATGATACAAATATCTCAGCAAGGGGCCCAGCAATCACTTCCCTAGCTTCCCACAGAGTTCGAGGGTGCACCTGATCGGGTCCTGTGGGTTTATCCACCTTTATAAGTTTTAAGCTCTCCAGTAGCTTCTGTAACATGGACATTTTTCAAGATGTCGCCATTTATTTTCCCATGTCCTTTTTCTTTTGTAACCTGCTCCACAGTAAACACTGGTGCAAAATTCCTGTAAAGACTCCAACCCATTCTCTCAGCTCCTCTGTCTCCATCACATATGTTCCAATGAGCACAACTTCAACAAGTGAGCCTCCAAAATGTCCACTTTCTTTCTCAACCTAGGATTCTCTAGCACCATTGTTGACAGGGCCCTCAACAAGGTCTGACCCATCTCCCGCACTTCTGTCCTCACCCCTTCTCTTCCCTCCTGCTACAGCGATATGGTTCCCCTTATCCTCACCCACCATCCCACCAGTATCCACATCCAGAAGATCATCAGACACCATTTCCGCCACCTCCAGCAAGGTGACACCACCAGACACACATTCCCCTCCCTTCCCTTGTCCACTTTCCGCAGGGACTATTCCCTCCAGGACACCCTGGTCCGTTCTTTCTTCACTCCCAACACCTCCCCACAGCCCTACAGCACCTTCCCCTGTAACCGACGAAGGTGTAACACCTGCCCATTTACCTCCTTGCTCCTCAGTTTCCAAGGGACCAAACATACCCTCCAGGTGAAGCAACACTTCACCTGCACTTCCCAGAATCTGGCCTACTGCATTTGCTGCCCGCAATGTGGTCTCCTCTACACTGGGGAAACGAAGCGTAGACTGGATGACGGCTCAACAGAACATCTACATTCTGCTCGCAAAAAACAGACCCTGAGCTTCCAGTTGCCTACTATTTGAACACATCATCCGGTCTCCTGGCCAACATCTCTATCTCTGACTTGCTACAGTGTTCCAGTGAAGCCCAGCGCAAGCTGGAGGAACAACACCTCATTTTCTGCTCGGGGACCCTATAGCCCTCCGGACTCAATATCAAGTTCAATAATTCTAGGGCCTAAACTCCCCCATGTCCCAGCCCCCGACCCGACACACCAGGCCTTGTTACCACATCGCCTGCCATTACACACACCCCATTGTTAGTCACTAACAGTCCCCATTAACAACTCTTCCCCCTCCCAGCCTGGTTGTTATCACTTTTTTTGTCGTCTACTGCTCTTCTCTCTCTTTGGGCTCTATCCTATCATTTATTCCCTACCCCATACCCCTCCCTAATTTCTTCTTATAAACCAACGTTTTCCCAGTTACCATTTGTTCTCAAGAAGGGTCACCAGACCAGAAACGTTAACTCTGATTTTTTCCTTCACAGATGCTGCCAGACCTGCTGAGCTTTTCCAGCAACTTCTGTCTTTAATGCAAAATACTTGTTTAATATCTCCCCAATGTCCTGTGGTTCCATACATAGGTAGTCATGCTGATCTTTAAGGGGCCCTAGTCTCTCCCTAGTTACCCTTTTGTCCTTAATGTATTTGTTAAATCCGTTTGGATTCTGCTTAAGCCTGTTTGCCAAAGCCATCTCACGTCCCCTTTCTGCCCTCCTGATTTCCCTCTTAATCACATTCCTACTGCCTTTATATTCTTCTAGGGATTCAGTCAATCTCTGCTGTCTATACCTGACATATGCTTCCTTCTTATTCTTAACCAAAACCTCAATTTTTCTAGTCATCCAGCATTATCCACACCTACCAACCTTTCCCTTCACCCTAACAAGAACATATTGTCTCCAGACTCTTGTTTTCTCATTTTTTTGAAGGACTCGCATTTTCCAGCCGTCCCTTTACCTGCAAACATCTGCCCCCAAGCAACTTCTGAAAGTTCATGCCTAAAAATGTCGAAATTGGCCTTCCTCCTGTTTAGAACTTCAATTTTTAGATCTCATTTTCCATCACTATTTTAAAACGAATAGAACTAAGTTCACTGGCCTCAAAGTGCTCCCCCACTGACACCCCAGTTCTTGCACCGCCTTATTTCCCAAGAGTAGGTCAAGTTTTTCACCTTCTCTAGTAGGTACATCCACATTTTGAACAGAAAATCTTCTTGTACACACTTAACAAATTCCTCTCCATCCAAGCCCTTAACACTATGGCAGTTCCAGTCTATGTTTCAAAAGTTAAAAGATCCTTCCATAATCACCCTATTATACTTACAGATAACTCAGATCTCCTTACAAATTTGTTTCTCAATTTCCTGAGCAAACAAGGGTAGAGCTGGATGAACACAGCAGGCCCAGGAGCATCAGAAGAGCAGGAAAGCTGCTATTTCGGGCCTAGACCCTTTTTCAGAAATTTCTGAAGGGTCGAGTCCTGAAATGTCAGCTTTCCTGCTTCTCTGATGCTGCTGGGCCTGCTGTGTTCATCCAGCTCTACACCTTGTTATCTCCGATTCTCCAGCACTGGCAGCTCCTACTATCTCTGAAACAATTTCCTGTTGACTATTTGGGCAGTGTGGGGATGAGCCTAGAGTACAATCCTACTAAGGTGACCATCCTTTTCTTATTCAACAAAATGTGAGGCTGGATGAACACAGCAGGCCAAGCAGCATCTCAGGAGCACAAAAGCTGACGTTTCGGGCCTAGACCCTTCATCAGAGAGGGGGATGGGGTGAGGGTTCTGGAATAAATAGGGAGAGAGGGGGAGATGGACCGAAGATGGAGAGAAAAGAAGATAGGTGGAGAGAGTATAGGTGGGGAGGTAGGGAGGGCATAGGTCAGTCCAGGGAAGACGGACAGGTCAAAGAGGTGGGATGAGGTTAGTAGGTAGATGGGGGTGCGGCTTGGGGTGGGAGGAAGGGATGGGTGAGAGGAAGAACAGGTTAGGGAGGCGGAGACAGGTTGGACTGATTTTGGGATGCAGTGGGTGGAGGGGAAGAGCTGGGCTGGTTGTGTGGTGCAGTGGGGGGAGGGGACGAACTGGACTGGTTTAGGGATGCAGTTGGGGAAGGGGAGATTTTGAAACTGGTGAAGTCCACATTGATACCATTAGGCTGCAGGGTTCCCAGGCGGAATATGAATTGCTGTTCCTGCAACCTTTGGGTGGCATCATTGTGGCACTGCAGGAGGCCCATGATGGACATGTCATCTAAAGAATGGTAGGG